>NC_056731.1:1047531438-1047673938 GCF_019279795.1 Protopterus annectens
AGTGCTAATCACTAATCACCACCTCCATTCTTAACCTAGCTTCCACTACTCTTTCCCATAACTTCAAGCTGTGACTGATCAGTTTTATCCCTCTGTAGTTACTGCAGCTCTGCACATCACCCTTATTCTTAAAGATAGGTACCAAAACAGTTTTGCTCCACTCCTCAGGCATCCTCTGACTTTCCAAAATTTCATTAAACAATCTGGTTAAAAATTCCACTGCCATTTCTCCTAAGCCCCTCCATGCTTCCACTGGTATGTCATCTGGGCCAACAGCCTTTCCATTCTTCATCCTCTTCATAGCTGTCCTTACTTCCTCCTTACTAATCTGCTTCACTTCCTGATTCACTATCCCCACATCATCCAACCTTCTCTCTCTCTCATTCTCTTCATTCATCAGCCCTTCAAAGTACTCTTTCCATCTACTCAACACAGTCTCCTCACTTGTGAGTACGTTCCCCTCACTGTCCTTTATCACCCTTACATGCTGCACATCTTTCCCATCTCTGTCCCTCTGTCTAGCCTATTGGTACAGGTCCTTTTCTCCCTCTTTAGTGTCCAATCTCTCATACAACTCTCTATATGCATTATCCTTAGCCTTCGCCACCTCTCTCTTTGCCATGCACCTCATCTCCTTATACTCCTGTCTACTTTCTTCATCTCTTTGACAATCCCACTTCTTCACCAGCCTCTTCCTCTGTATACTCTCCTGTACTTCCTCATTCTACCACCATGTCTCCTTGTCCTCCTTCCTCTGTCCAGATGTCACACCAAGCACCTTGCTAGCAGTCTCCCTTACTAGCTGTGCTGTAGTTACCCAGCTATTCGGTAACTCTTCATTGCCTCCCAGTGCCTGTCTTAACTCTTCCCTGAACTCCACCTCACAATCACCCTTTTTTAACTTCCACCATTTAATCATTGGCTCTGCTTTCACACTCCTTCTCCGCTTCCTGATCACCAACATCATCCTACAAACCACCATTCTATGCTGCTTAACTACACTTTCCCCAGTCACCACTTTACAGTCTCCAGTCTCCTTCAGACTGGCCCTCCTACATAGGATATAATCCACCTGTGTGCATCTTCCTCCACTCTTGTACATCACCCTATGCTCCTCCCTCTTCTTAAAATATGTATTCATCACAGCCATGTCCATCCTTTTCGTAAAATCCACAATCATCTGACCTTCTGCATTCCTCTCCTTAACACCATACCTACCCATCGCTTCCTCAACCCCTCTGTTCACTTCACCGACATGCCCATTAAAGTCTGCTCCAATCACTAGTCTCTCACCCTTGGGTACACTCACCAACACTTCATCCAACTCACTCCAAAATTTTTCTTTCTCATCCATCGCACACCCAACTTGTGGAGCATATGCACTAACCACATTCATCATTACACCATCAATTTCAAGCTTCATAAAATTCACTCTATCAGACACTCTCTTCACCTCCAAAACACTCTTGGCATACTGTACCATTAGGATAACCCCTACCCCATTTCTTCTGCCATCCACACCATGATAGAACAATTTGAACCCACCTCCTATACACTTGGCCTTATTTCCCTTCCATCTGGTCTCTTGCACGCACAATATATCAACCTTCTTTCTCTCCATCATATCAGCTAGCTCTCTTCCTATACCAGTCATACTGCCAACATTCAAAGTACCTACCCTCAGTACTACACTCCTAACCTTCCTCCTCTCTTCCTGCCTTCGGGCATGCCTTCCCCCTCCTCTTCTTCTTCGGCCAACAGTAGCCCAATTTCTGCCAGCACCTTGTTGGCTAACAGTACTGGTGGCCATCATTATTAACCCGGGCCTCGACCGATCCGGTATGTAAATATGAAATGTTCTCTGCATCAGTAATTTGGCAGAGGTTTTACGCCAGATGCCCTTCCTGACGCAACCCTCCCCATTTATCCAGGCTTGGGACCATCACAAAGAAATGCACTGGCTTGTGCATCCCCAATGGCTGGGTTGGTAGTAACATCTTTAATAAGTGTACTTAATTCATTTTACATAATATGCTTCTATGTGCTGTTATTACAGTAGTAAGGGGTGTGAGTATACTGTATGGGACACCTGGATATACATGGGTAGTACCACCATCTGTTCTGTTTGGATTTGTTTCATACATGGGTAGTATCCCAATTTATATGCAGTCACACTTGCATGTTACATCAGCTACAGTGCACTGATTGACAGAAATAGTTTAGCACATATGGTATCATTACATTCATACTTTTAACAGTGCTTTTTCAAGTAAGAGTAGTTTACAGATTGTAGTACTGGAACCATACTCCCCTGCATGCAAAGCTGGACTCTGAGTACTGAGTATCATGCTCTACGTGTTTGAGCTGTATGTTTATATGTATCTCCTATCGGATATTTATCTGATATGTTGATATTAACAATATTAACTGCAGACTATTATGTTCTTTGGACATGTCATTGGGGACTGCTGTCATGTAGTAATGACATACCTTTCAGTTTCAGACATGTATCTTTCAAGACATTCATCCTAATGCATAACCTGTTGGCTATCTACTTTTTGTCTGTCCTCTGTACAGATGTCAGGTATTGCTACGGCTATACCACTATGTAGGTGCCCACACCGTATTGTGCTGTGAGCCTGGACTGCTGCTAGTTCCGACATATGGGACATTCCTTAATGTGGGACTTGCCCTATTTCCTTGCCTGTGTGAGGGACATTACAAAGGTGGTGGCCTAGAGATTCACATATAGTGGGTGGCAATACATCCCAGGACAGGACATGTGGAGATAGCCAACCAACATGAGGGACATATCCCCAGATTTGTGAGCAGATTCTATGTCATCAGTGCTGTTATATACATAGCTTGACAGGGTTTGTGTGGACATGCATTTAGTGTGTGAAGTCACAACTCACAGTGATACGTCTCTGACATACCTCTCCACTGGCACACAGTCCACAGACTGGCTACATGTCTGCCTGTCATGTTTTGTGTGTTCACCAGACAGTTGGTGTCCTTGGTATATCAGTTGTGGATTCTGGGGAATGCAGTCAGTAAATACTCACATCTGTTGGTATTACCGATATCATATTCCTCATAAAGGATGTTAAAACAAACACAGTGACATTTACTACTGTCTCAATGTATGACAGCAGTTTGTCCAATCTACCCCTGTGTTTGTGCCTCTGTTCCCACCTAGTGATATAGGGGTTGAGGGTTGATGCCGAGCCTAGTGAGTGGGGAATGTTATCAAAGGCTTTGGAAAGATCAATGTAGGCTATAGGTGTCACCTTGCCTTCATCCACAGCTCAGGTGACTGGCAGCAGGAGGTTGACAGGTTGAATAAGCAGGTATGACCTACCCTTCACAAATGTAAACTGTGTGAGATCTTTTGTCTTCAGATTTCCCATATCCATATTTATTAGGTGCATGATGATTCATTACATAGCTTTGCATAACAGACTTGTCAGGCAGTTGAGGCAGTATTTTTCAGGGTCTGTAGTTACACCTCATTTGTGGGGAGAGGTGACTGTAGCAGTGCACAATTCAGTAGGGACAAAGCCTGAGGTGAGGCTGTTTTTTAACAGGGCACACAGGTAAGGTGCCAGGTCACTCTGTAGCTCATGTAGAACACAACCAGGGATATCCTCAGGTCCCATAGAGGCTGTATTCCTGGCCTTGAACAGTGGTGTTTTAACCTGTGCTGCAGTAATACTGGGTGTCTGGCAGTGTACTGGTATTGGGATTGGTCCTTTGGGGGAATGAGGGGGTACTGTTTGCACTCAAGATGCCAGCCAGTATATTGGGATTATTTGTTGGCTCAGTCTGGGAGGTGCCATTGTCTAGTTGCTCAGGACAATTCTTGGTATTGCCATGGAGATTCTTTACATAACTGTATGAGGCCTTGTGTTTGTCTTTACTATCTGCTCCAAGTCTGTTCTCACAGCTAGCTTTGTAGTATTTGATGAGGGATCTCAACTATTCATTGAGGCCGATAAGGGTTTATTTCCTGTCTTGGGACTTCACCTTATTCCACATTGATTCCCTACTTCTGTTGTACAGTTTCTTTATGGCAGGGGACCACCAGATAAGCTTTCTTTTTTTGGAGGTGAGGGTCCTGGTTGTATTGCATAAGGTGGTATCCGTGTATTTGTGTACATGTTCATAGTGCATTCTTGTTTGATTCAGCTGTCATGCAACTAGTCTCCATTTGCATGGCTGATGTGAGGTTAGCCTCCTCTCCTTTTATGAGCCAATAGTTAGCTTTGGAAAGGCTTTTCATGGTGGTTACCTGTGCTGTGGGGGTAGGATGGCTGTGGAATTCCAATGGTGATTACTTTGTGTTCGGACATAGCAAATGAGGTGTTGACTATTGGTGTAGTTCAACAGTCGCCCATGTTAGGAAGGACCAGGGTTGATGTGATAGGCATGTGCATCGGTACATGAGTAGTTTTCCCACTTAATGGTGGGGTAGTTAAAGTCAACCAATATGAGTGTTAAGTTGGACACTAATATTCTCCAGGATGTGTATGGACATAGAGTGTGAGTTTTATGAAATGTATGGGGACCTATCACAGGCTACAACCTGAATCACTGTCTTACCCAATGTTAGCTACACCTGCAGGTTCTGTAATGCATAATGTTGGTCTACCACACTGGAGGTGTGTGCATCTTTTATGTATATGAAAATATCACCACCTTTGGAGCTTCAGTCCACATTCTGTAGCCAAATGTTGTGGAATTACGTATAGGCTTGTACTTCCTGCTGCCATTATCCAGGTCTGTGTTACAGCACAGATGTCATTGTTCCCCATTTTAGGGAATACTTCCAGTGAGTGAGTTTCCAGATTTAGAATTCCGGTGTGCAGCAGCATGACCCTCTGATTGCCATGTCTTTGTAGCTGTCATATATTTCTGTATATTTATGTATATATATCTATATATATATCTATCTATATATATCTATCTATATATATCTATCTATATATATATATATATATATATATATATATATATATATATATATATATATGTGTGTATTTATTAACCTTTCTATATATATATGTATGTATGCATATATGTGGATATGAATATGGATGTATATCTCTCTATGTATATATGTATCATGTATATATTTGTTCACATATATGCATTTCCATACATATATACATGTATATATAGATTGCCTGAATGATTCTACAGACTCATTTCCCTGCTGTTGGATGACTGTACTAACTGATATGTTTGGGATGTCATCACAATTTTGTAGGGCTCAGATGGTGTAATGGTACATTGTTCTGATCATAGTTTACAAGGCTCTGGGTCCAGGACTTGGCAGGCCTTATTATGTTGCTGCAAGGCAGAACAGTTCAGCTGTGTAGGATGGGATAAGCGCTATAATTATAAGAGGTCCCTAGTTTGGCCCCTTTACCCCCATTTACAGTGCCTTTGGTCAGATGTTTTGCAGTGAAAGGTTCAGAGTGTGGATCCGATGTCAGAATGCACTATATATATATATATATATATATATATATATATATATATATATATATATATATATATATATATATATATATATATATATATACATATATACACACACACACACACACACACACACGTGCACACACACACACGTATATGTATATATATATATATATATATATATATATATATATATATATATACATACACACACACACACACACACACACACACACACACACACACACACACACATGAATACATTTTCCCTACTGCTGAATGTCAGTGCTGAATGATATGTTTGAGAAAACAGCAAACATGTCTACAGCTCAGATGGCTTAGTGGGAAATTGCTGTGGCTATGGTGTACAGGGTCCTGGGTTCAAGACTTGCAAGGGCTGATTATTTTGTTGCTGGGCAGAACAAGGGCTGTTGGATACAGAGTAATTAAGGCACTTTTAAGCAGTTGTAAGTGGGTTTGCACAGTGGTAAGAAATGCTAACTTCCGGATATATATATATATATATATATATATATATATATATCTACACACACACATATATACATATATGAATACATTTTCCCTACTGCTGAATGTTGGTGCTGAATGATATGTTTGAGAAAACAGCAAACATATCTGCAGCTCAGATGGCTTAGTGGGAAATTACTGTGGCTATGGTGTGCAGTGTCCTGGGTTCAAGACTTGCAAGTGCTGATTATTTTGTTGCAGGGCAGAACAAGGGCTGTTGGATACAGAGTGATTAAGGCCCTTTTAAGCAGTTGTAAGTGGGTTTTCACAGTGGTAAGAAATGCTAACTTCCGGTTAAATATGCTTACATACAATTAGCCTTAAAAGGGCTTTATGTGTATAGGCATTGGTTAATGCCATGCAAACAGGCTTATTCCCACTTAATACTGCTTAAAAGAGCTGACTCCCACTTACCAATGTGCTAATTTATTTAAAAGAAAAGAAAAATGGGGTGATAGCAAAGTGGTGAAAAAGGGGTCACGCAGAGGGAAAGACAATAGGGAGAGTAGCTAGGGATGTGCAATATGGGTGTATGGAAGGTCCATTGCTGTCCATTTCTTCTACAGCAACAGCTGTGCATATATACTGAATTTGGAGGTAGATTTGCACACCAAAACCCCTGAGAGGGGTGAGGACAGCAATAATGTGTTGTGAAGCCAAATAGACAAGATTACATGTGTCCAGCAGACACGTGTGTAAAATGGACAGCTATGTATGGGGCAAATTTTTTTTTTGGGAACAGATTACCCTCCTTTTTTTAAGGTGAGAGTGGGATGTTGGGGAAGGATAGTAGGTATATTTGGGGTGGTAGGTTGAATAAAAAGACAGAAAAGACAGACAAGACAGGATACAGGGTTGGTATATGACATGTGGGGGGTAAACACCTTGGACAGGAAGGGGTGTTTGGAAATCGGAAGCTCATGAGCCCACAAATGGAAACAGTGGGACCGAGGTCCCCACCCATGGGCAGTCATCACTGCACCTTCATGGCCCTGAAGGTGGCTGTGCAGGGGGCTGAACAGAAGGGGCAAGCTGACCCACTAATTGCACCATGTGGCCCTCAAGCTGGCATACTAGATCTCCAAACTCCTTTCGGGGCTTGCTACGCACCAAACCCCAGACCTGGCTTCGGGTGACAGTATCCTGTCTGCCCCCACTCTTGGGGGTACAAGCCCCATCCCCTGAGGTGGTTCCACCCAAAGGTGGGGCAGGACCAGCAGACATGGAGGTCCTGGGGTGGGTCCCAAACATGCTGGCGCCCAGTGCCAAGGCCAGATGAGGTGGGAGAGGTGGGTCCTCTGGGACCGGCCTTCCCAAACGTGCTATGGTGTTTCTGTTTTAGAACATATGTGGGTTAGTAATAGTGAACACAATCCAGGATTAGTTATAACAGCATGTACAGATATTCCCATTAACCCAAAACAGATTTGTAACAGTTACATAGCAAACAGAACACATGCATATATGGAACCACAGTGACCATTACAACAGCATGCAGGTTACATTGATAGCAACAGGCCAGCAATGATAGTATTTCAACATGGAACATTAGTAGAAACACATTTTAATATTTGTTGAACAATAGGACATATGTCCCAACAGTAGGTTTGGCGTAAAACATACTCATTGATTTGTGTGTTTAGATTATTGTTGCAGATATGGTTGGGGGTAGAGAGAGATGTCAATTAGCAACTTGTATATCCTTGCAGTATTCACAACTTTAATGATCATTGCTCTAATCATTACTCTACATGTATTATTACAATACCCTATGGCCTTGATTTGGACAGTGGTATGTTTGTACACAATGTATACTTCAGCTATCTTATAGCTACATTCTACTTCTCTTACCTGGTAGACCTGTGGGGGGAATGTTTGTTAACACTACTTGACTGTTTCTACACATATTCCCAGATTCCTAGTTAAAATTATGTCATGCATGCAGCTTACTACCACTCCCGGGATTTGAACCATGGTTTTGTGTGCTAAAAATGCAACAATATGTGTTTCATCAGAGTGAGCTACTTAGAAGGTGCTGTTTCGTCTTTCAGTGTTTTCTGTCTAAGTCTCTCTTGGTTGTACAATCTGACCTTGTAATTACAGCATTCTTATACGGACATTCCTAGACATATTTTTTATGTAGCACAGTGTGAGAAACAGTTGGCACAACAGTAATATTCACATATCAGATCTTGGTGAATGCAACATGTGAGGCTATACAATACCAGAGTAAACTCAACCAGTCCAGGATTTAGAACTTTATTGCCAGGCAGTTACACTATTATTTAAATATGACCTATATGGGACTATTACTATCATATTGTCTTGTTTATTCAGTAGAAACCATACACACTTTTTATACTGCCAGGTGTAATTTTACTCCTTTATATTATTTAGTATGACTAGTACAAGAAGGATAGTTACTCACCAGCCTCGTGATGCAGCCTTTGCAAGCTGCTGGCATGAGCTTCCTGGTTCACAGCCCACTCAGCTGCAGCTGTAAAGGGAATACAGAAATATTTAGGCATATATATATATATATATATATATATATATATATCTCCATCACATACACAGGCTGGACTTTGGTAAACAGTTATTGCTATGAATACGTGCACACTGCTGGGACATCTCCCTTGTCTGTTGCTTCTTAGACCCACTGTTACAAGAGCTCCCTCTTCCTCTGTTTCAAGTCGGCATAGTGGTGGCAGACCTGCTCACCAGTCCCAGGGGATACCAGTGGGACTAGTGAGATCATTGGGGAGACTCTCGCAGGCTTTCGCTTTATATTGGGAGCCCTGATACTGGTCCTGCAGCAGTCTCATTTCATGGTTTTTAACTAGGAGTCCTACCACGACCTTGGATTCCTGTATGCCCCAGTGCTGCGCCCGAAAGTGCATGCCCTCTCCAACACCTGCCATGCTGCCTACAGTGGAGAGCTACAACCAGTTATGAACTGTATTCCCGCCAGCAGGGTTTAAATATGGCCGATTTCCCACCTTTGCCATGATTGGATTGTTTTGAAAATGCTGAGCTAAGCTAAGCTAAGCTACGGGCAAACCTGCTTAACTAAGGTTGGCAGTACTTAAAAGGGCAGGTTCAGCATTGCTTAACAATAGGCAGATCCACTTAGCTGGGCTATTCATTGCTTAGCATTCATATGTACACAATGATTACACCCGGTCAACATAGCTGTGCAATGCTTAGCATTGCTTATATTTTATTATATTGTTCTACCACCTGTATGGGATTGATTCATCGTTCATTACATAATATAGAATTATTTACCTTCCCTGACATCCCACAATGTGCTGTGATTAATTTATTCTTGTGTGACTATACTGTATGGGTCACTTGTGTTTATATGGGGGTTTCACTACTTTATTATACTGACACCTCACATCTGGGCCTAATACACTACTCTAGTTGAGAAAAATAAGTTACTTTTTACATAAATATACAAAAAAATTAAACTTGTAATGTTTGCACATACAAAATGGAAGTGGCTTTGTTGAAGCTCGAACCGTGAATGACTACAAGCAAGGTGTACACTCTACCCACAACACTATTGCACTTATGCTTATGCTGGATATGTATTGCTTTTTAACTTATTGTGCAGTTTCAGATGGGCTAAGCGTAGATAAGCAATGGGCACACCCGCGCAGCTACACTTAAACTTTACTGCATCTATAAAAAAAATTAATTTATTTGTTGTGTTTTTTTATTTGCACCCTTCAGAATATCCATGTTAGTGCTGAACCTCTTATTCTATCAACTTTCTGCTTTGTAGGGACAATTGTCCCTTATGGCTTTGTCCAGATACCTTACTCTGACAGGTTGTGAGGTGTGCGCTATGTGCTTATGCTAAACCTGTTATTCTATCAACCTTTGGCTTGGTAGCGACGATTGTCCCTTATGGCTTTGTCCAAATTTCTTACCCTGATGGGTTGGGGGTGTTATAAGTGTTCTCGCTCGTTTTAAATTGCCGTATGGCAATTCTAATGTGCAGGGGGTGTGCGTATTGTGAGAGCACTGCTCTCAGACACACCCCCTGCACTCGTACACAGAACCATGTCCATTTTGCAGCATGCCTAAATGAATATGCATGGCCACTGGCGTGCTGCATGGGAACAGTCCCTTCCATGCAGGAATAAGCTATTTCTGCACGGAAATTTGCTGAATCCCAGGGAATGTTTTAAGTTTTATGAATAAAACATAAATGTGGGCCTTGAATCTTGATTGGCAGCTACTATGTACTCCCTGATTCATCATGTTTAACAGTTGTGCTGCACGCACACAATTGATTCACAGCTTTAATTTATGCTTCTTTATTACACAGGCACCTTCCACTAATTTTAATTTATTTATTCATTTCACTGTATTTGCACTAAGCCACACACCACACAAATATCAATATTTAAAAAAATAAAAAAATAGCACAAAAGGACACATATACAACATTACAAAATACATTTTAACTCATCACAGGTTTTTACACAGCTCTAGATTTGAACTGGCATACTAATAAACTTGCAAAATACACTAGAAGTGTCTTATCTCTCTTTGCCATAGAAATAACTTTGCAGCAGGAATGCAAATCATTGTGCATATAAAATAGTCTCATTTCCTCCACAGTATTTCCTCCACAGTATTAACAAAACCTATACATCTGTACACTGGCAGCTGTTTGTACATGTTTTGCTTACTTATTTAGTGCAATCCACAATCACACAAACATTTATTAGTATTGTTTGCACCAGTGCAGCACTGCATTATCTTTGTATTGTGTTCATTCTCTCTTATCTTTGTTGTATTCATAGATATGCAATTTATGGGGCATTTTATATCATTGTCCTTAAAATGTATGATAAAATTGCATGCCAGTATAACACAGCTTTCCGCAAAAGCAGGAGAGTTTGGCTATTGGTGAATGGCACTGGGAAATTTGTGCTGTTTACTTTCATTTAAAAGCTTGTTTCAAGAAATACTATACTTTTTAAGAGTATCCTGGGTGACATACCCACATGAAGGTAGTCTGAATTGCTGTTGTGTATTCCATCTCCCTCCCACTAATCATTCAGAATTGCAATCCATTAACAATAAACACTGAAGTAGTCCCTGCATTTTGTCTACAACTACAACACAAAATCAAGAGTTTGGATTCAGACATTCTAACAACTTCACACCTCTTTTGTATATTCTTTGTGCTCAAAGGCCTGAATCTATACTATAAAAAGGCAACTGTGTAGCTAGGGAACTTGAAGCTAAAGAGACTTGTGTACAGGAAGAACACAGAAGATTGCTATTCATTTTGATTTATCTTGTGATCCCTTCCTAAAGGTATGATTGTATTTTTCCAGTACAGGTATTACAAAGACAAAGTTTTATATAAATGCATTAGAAAATGAAACTGTTGTCTGTATGCATTTCCTATAGTGTACTGTTGGCACGGGTAGTTTGGGAAAACATTTCCTTTCTCAGATAGGCTGCCCTTATTAACTTTTATCACAAGTGTTATTGTGAAAACTGGTTATCTTACACTGTTCCATATTATTTCAGGGAAATGTTACATACTATATTGTCAATGACACAAGGATGTTATACTTCTGTGATGGCCCAGAGACACCTCCAGCGGAGTGATGGGCACAGTGACAGGTGAGTGGCAGTCATATAAATTTGAACTTTCTGCTGTATATGTGTACACATTTTTGTGAGATTTGTGTTGAAATCATTTATAACATTTGAATTATGCAGTATTCCTTGTTTTCTACAAACTGTCGTTTGCCTGTTGTTTGTGGGGATTGGGATCAAATTACTATTTGTGTGTTGCCACAGCAGAAGTTGTGTTTTGAAGGGCTTGCTCTTGAAATTGTGTAGTTATACTGTTATATGTTTTTGTCATACTCTTGAAAATTGTACTGCTTTCTTACACATTTCTGTAATGTGAGTATCTTTGATGCATGAGGCCTGTTGCTTGATAGAGGGCATAGCTATTGACTAAGTCAGCACTGTCAGATGTTGATGCCTTTGCTGTAAAAATGACAAAACTTCTACTTAGTTACAATAGCAAGAAACAGTATGAAAGGATTTGCCATTCGTGTGTGCTGTTAGACATTTATTTTCCTATTCTAGGTTCAACACTTACCTTGATAGTCCATCAGTTACAAGTGATTTAATTTGGGACTGCGTCTGTGTGATGCTAGCAGTACACAGCCATTACATGGGTAAGTAAAGGTTGTGAGCATTGCCTGGCATCAATGTTACTGCATGTATGTGCATAGGATGAAGGTTTTACCCCTTAGGTGGCTGTCCATTGCCTCTTGACCAGGGCAAGGGCATGCTGTGCATGCCTACATCAACCTACACCCACAGTGGCTGGTAGCTCCCCTTCTGACTCCTCACCTGTGTGTGTCTGTGGAGACCTTGCCAGTGGTAGTGGGATGTGTGCCCCTTCCCCTTGGAATTTTTGGTGCAGCTGTTTTCCCAGAATAATATTGTGAGGGATGGCACAGACAGTGAAAATTTCAGAACAAGTATAGGGATTGTACTGCAGGCCTCCACTTGATGTATCTAGGCACAAACTATAATTTCAGAAACCCAAGCACATACTCTGTGATATTTCTTGTTTGAACATGTGCCCCATTAGTGTGTGTGTGTGTGTGTGTGTGTGTGTGTGTGTGTGCGCATTTCTGATGGGCATCATCATTCAATCAGCTAATGGATCCAGTGCATAACCTGCTTCCTCCAATAAATGACACTGTGGGATATCCACCTTGGAAAACCTCTGAGTTGCGAGTTGAGCAAGATATGTGAGTTATGATAACTGTATGGGTTGCCAGCACACACATTCATGATGATTCCCTTAGTGTTGCACATGACCTGGCACTTAATGGAGTGGAAGCCCTTTCTGTTTCTGTACACAGTTCCCTGTTCCCTGGGTGGTGATTTGATTTCAATTCACATGCTGTCTGTTGCACCTAGGACTTGATGGAAGTGTACAACAGGGTAGAAATCCAGCATAGTTGCAGCCCTGTCCTTGTGTGTATGGGAAATCTGTATGTAATCACTGGTATGCTGTAACACGGCATTCAGGAACTGATATAGGATTCTGGGTGCTGATGCATTTGACACCTCCAGCATATCTCCTGTTGGCCTCTGGAGCATTCCTCTAGCTAATATTCTAAGTGCTACACATACATTAGACTCCACAGGTATTGTTTTCCCTTGGTTTGCCCTTGCTCTCAGTTGTGGGTGACAGAGGTTGCACAAATCCTCTAGTGTGTCTCTATCCACCCCATAGCACTTTACAATATCCACATCACGCAGATCATGGAAATTTAAATAGGGTCTAAACACCCTTCTCCTTCTTAGCCAAGGTCTATTAGCAGCAGCAGCATAGACTTGGGCCTGTTGCACATATATATGTAGGACAACAGCAGCCATTCACATTGTT
Source organism: Protopterus annectens (assembly GCF_019279795.1). NCBI lineage: Eukaryota > Metazoa > Chordata > Ceratodontiformes > Protopteridae > Protopterus > Protopterus annectens. Next base: position 1,047,544,904 of record NC_056731.1, read on the forward strand.
TCTGTGCACAGTAGTCTCTGTGGCTGTATTCCAAAAGGTTTTGGAATTAGCAGAGAAAACGTACATTGAGTCTACACAATTGATTTATAGCTTGTTGAATAGCTCCTCCATCTTGGATTGGTTAATTAGCATACAATTCAGCTGCTTATGCTGTAATTAGCATGCAATGATGTTTGCGCGGCTCTGTATGTTGTGTACAACAACTTGCTGAATACAAAACCGTGCGCTACTGTGTGCACATTAGCACACAATGTAGGCTTCATTGAACCCACACTCAGTTTTATACAGAAACACATTTTTTATCTGAAATCACACCGTAATTATACATTTACAGTATTACCAAATTCTGTTTATTTTGTCAAGAATTGAAAGATACTCATGTTTTAATCAACTAATTAGTAAATAATCTAACTCCCCATTTTCTAAAGGATGTTCTGACCTTAATTATTCACTGAAACCAAATGGCAACATCTCTTTCTTCTTGAACATATTCTCATGAAATTTTCAAGAGAAGACCCTCTGAATAATTCCACTTTTATTGCATTTTGTTAACTTAACAGCTTTTGGGGAAAAGTCAGTATAATAATAATATAATATAAAAAACAATAGAATCTCAAATATGTACATACCTCTCAGAAAAAAGTAAATGTGTATTTTGCTACAACATGTAAAATTGCGGAAAAGATATCTCCTTCTGAAAAAAGAGCATTAATTTTACCTATAGTTTCATTAGAACATATGGATGCTATGATTAAATATAGTCTGATTTTAAAAGCTTTAAATATGCACAATGCACAAGTTTGTTGTGAATCAGACAGTAACAGAAGAGTACCGAATATCACTTTAAGTACTTATATCTAGCAATAAAGAACTGCGTCTCTAAAAATGCATGTACTATTCCAGCAAATTTCTCACAATCATATCTCATGCCACACTGCTACAAAAAGCAGCTGGCGATTTTGAGCTGTGTAGACAAATGCAATCTCTTATGTAAAGTATGTTTTATATATTTTACTACATGTGAGTTGAAACTTGGGGGAGGGAGCTTCAAAAGTTTAGTGACAAGTAAGGAAAAAAACTGTATTCAGTAGAAGTTTGCATGATTTTTACTCCTGATATCACAAAACGTAGTAAAGAAGTACTTATGCCTATTTCTGTACTTAGGCTTCTGAAGTGAAGTTCAGCACAACACCTATAATAGAAATTTAATACAATGCATAACAGAGCATGTTAGAATGTTCTCATCTGTTAGTAGCTCACTACATACCTGCTCGATGCTGTTTGCCCAAAAATCTCTGTGTAACCCTCCCAACGCCCAATTGTATAAATCTATATAACCTTTCCTGAACCTAAGTTGTAACCAGATAAAAGGATGGAAGCAAGTCAAAAAAAGACCAAAACCAATACTTTAGACTTGCCAGGAGGATCCAAATAAAGGTCGGAAACCAGGAGAAGGTTTCTTTATTAAAAGTCACAATAACGCCAGACCAATATGTACGTTTTCGACCACAAACAAGTCTTCATCAGAATAAACAAGTTTTAAGCACTAAATTAAACCCTTAAATAGCCATTCAGTTATGCACATGAATTAATCACACCAATGAAATTCAGTGCTACTAACCAAAAATGTAAAAAGGTGGTTAAACCCTAACATGTTAAAACATATTTTAAACCTTGCAAAGCAAAATAAAAATGTGTTTGATGAATAAATAACACACATTATAAACCAATAAAAATGTTAAAAATTCTTTTAAAAATATTGTGTAATAAGGGAAAAGTGAAATACTTATAAAGTTCATTCACTAAAGGTGAGTCCCATAACCCATGTTATACTACCACATTGTGGCCAAAAAATTATAATCATAATTTAGCTGCCCTTAACTTGAGAACTGAGGAAATGGAAATCATATCATTTAACACTCAAGGAGTGGTTTATATTGCTATATGTAAACTGTGTAGCTCCTTTTATGTTGGAAAAACTGAGAGAAAGTTAAGGAATCGTATTTATGAGCACTTGTATGAAATTAAAAAACAAAATAGTAAAAATGCTCTATATAGACATACCTTGAGCTGCTCTCAGGCTATGTTTTTCTTTTTTGTCCTGGAAATTATACCAAAAGAAATAAGCGGGGGCATGTGGGAGGCTAAACTAGAATACAGGGAGTTGTACTGGCAGAGTATATTAGAATCCACAAAGCCACCAGGTTTAAATTAAATGATTTCCATTTCCTCAGTTCTCAAGATAAGGGCAGCTAAATTATGATTTTAATTTTTTGGCCACAAGGTGGTAGTATAACATGGGTTATGGGACTCACATTTAGTGAATGAACTTTACAAGTATTTCACTTTTCCCTTATTACACAATATTTTTAAAAGAAGTTTTAACATTTTTATTGGTTTATAATGTGTGTTATTTATTCATCAAACACATTTTTATTTTGCTTTGCCAGGTTTAAAATATGTTTTAACATGTTAGGGTTTAACCACCTTTTTACATTTTTGGTTAGTAGCACTGAATTTCATTGGTGTGATTAATTCATGTGCATAATTGAATGGCTATTTAAGGGTTTAATTTAGTGCTTAAAACTTGTTTATTCTGATGAAGACTTGTTTGTGGTCGAAAACGTACATATTGGTCTGGCGTTATTGTGACTTTTAATAAAGAAACCTTCTCCTGGTTTCCGACCTTTATTTGGATCCTCCTGGCAAGTCTAAAGTATTGGCTAAGTTCTAACTGTAAAACTCCTACCCAGGTCCCAACCCAAATCCCCCTTCCTTACTCTAAATCACCACCCCCACTAAACAGAATGACATAGATTGTTCCCCTAAACCTTTAACCCTCTCACTAACATAATTCTCAACTGTCTAGATTTTTGTATCAAATGTTCGGTTTGTTCCTCATAAAATGCATAGCTTTCAGGTAAATCAAGGAAGATTAAAATGTCTCCTTCTAACAACTTTATAGATTTGTAAGAGAAATATTTAAATTCTGTCCCAATTTTTGGGCCTTTGTCTCCCCATTATTTTCGACTTTGTCCGGATTTCTTGTGCTATGATGTTAAGATGTATTCGACCTAAATCTAAAGGTCCTAATTGATCCCTAACTCTCAAATTCCTTTTCTTCTTCCTGAATCCAAAACTCCCTTTCTGCTTTGTAAACCTAAAACTCCCTTTCCACTCCCTAACCCTAAAATTCCTCTCCCACTCCATAAGCCAAAAAAGCCCCTCATGCTCCCTATGTATAAAATTTCTGTCATGCTCCCTGCCATGAACAGATGTTTAAGTTTGTTAGTGAGCAGCAGCCCACATCAGCTACAAAATGCTTGAACCCTTGGGTTCGAGACAGCGGCTTTTGAGCACATGGAAATCAATAACTTGTAGTGTTCCCTGCAAAATATCAGGTTGGTTATTTGCAAAACCCAGAAAAGAAAATGAGTATTACTTAGTGTATCAGACTGCAGTTGTGAATCTCTCAGAGGAAGTTCAAATGTAGCATGTATAGAAAAGGCAAAGTTTCAGTCCCAGCTTAAGATTTCATGCCAAAGCCTTCATTAAGCACCCACATAATATTCAGTTATAAAAAGTATCTAAGCTTGCTCTTCCACCCTAAGAGAATTCAATGTAACACTCAACGTCAATATTTATTTGTTTATTTATTTATTTATTGACATTCGATTAGTGGGAAAGTCCAACTTGCTAGCAGTCAATTTTCAGAGGAGGCTCAGGGAGAAAATCTCCAAAGCATTATAAAACATTTAAGAACAGTGATTTTACAGCCTTTAGAAAGGCTCACCCAGACACTGCTACACTTTGCTATGAGAGAAAGGTTAGTTTGCTTTTTATTTGTTGTATCACTTTATTGCCTTTTTCTATTTTGAATACTGGGATTTGATTTATTTACCTTGTGTATTACTTGTATTCTGCTTTGTAACTGCATATTAAAACTTGAAAAGAGGCCACAGCTCTGTGTCTTGTGGCAGAAATTGTTTTCCTCACCCTCCCACCCAGTTACTGTAGTCTTCTTAAACATCATTGTCTTTCTAGTTGCCTTCCCCTTATCTCTTATATCTCATTTCCTCTCTGTTTTTACTGGCTTGTGTGAGTAGGCACAAAATTATCCTTTTGTGAAATCACTCCCCTTCAACTCCCCTTCAACTATTTAAATTTATTGGCCATCCTACTGTATTCCATAGTACCAGAACACAAAAGTGACCACCCCCTTTCGATCTATCGTGCTGTTTTAACAATAGTGACTCTTCACTAAAACTTAACTTTTTTGACAGGTAAAACTTAAGTTACCTACATTCACATCTAACTCCTCTAGTGCACACTGCAGTGTTGAGCATAAACCATTTTTTTTTCATCTTATCTTTAAGCATCTCTGTGACTAGCACTTGCTTTAAAACCTGTTGGAAATCACTAGGAATTCTTAAACTGATACAAGCACTCAACTATCCTTGTTAATAAGGAGAAATTAGTCCTAGGCACTAAACAGCCTATAATTACAAAGTACCTTGCTAAGGTAAGGGAAAACAGCTCTTGTACTTTACAAAAAAAAAAAAGCACCAAACCAGGCATGTCCAAGGTTCAGCTTCCGGTGATTTCTCATGTCCACCTGGTGAATCTGGGCATACTGTGGCAATGCAGCATTTGCCTCATGTACAGAAACAACCCTCTCCTTCTACCACCCAACACAACAACCTGCAAGAGAAGCACTTACATAGCCAAACTGGAAGCAAAGCTCTCTCCACCCAAGATGTGCTAGACAATCAAGAGGAGAAGGTTAACACCTGCACTACACCTCAAGCAACACATAGCCCTAATTAACCCACACCACCAATACCCACACATAGCAACACTAAACCCACATATGTGGAGGCCCTTAACAGTAACTGCCCAAGCAACAAGGATCTCCGAAGCTGAAACGCAAACAAACACCAATCACAACCAAAGTGTCACATAGCTCACAACACCAGTGTGCCACCCATCAACAGCCTCTAAGGCAAGACAATGTATCCAACACTTTAGTCATAGGTGACTCTATAGTCAGGCACACTGAATTCCCACTCACCAGGCTGAGCAAGGAGAAAATTACAGTCAGCTGCCTGTTGGGTGCCAGGATCTGCCAAATAACGCATGCACTCAAGTTACTCCACAACATGTACAAATATGACTCTGTCATTGTCCATGCTGGATTGAATGACTTGCGATGTACCTCCCTGGACTACATGAAAAGAGACATGGAAAAGCTCTCTGATCATGTGGCCCAGGCAGGTATGACACTAGCCCTGAGTAGCATCTTGCCTTCGCCCAGAATGATACCACAGTATAAAGACAAAATGATCGACTTCAACAATTGGCTAAGCTTCTGGTGTCATTCAAATGGGATCCAGTATCTGTCTGCCTGGGACAACATGATCAACAGACCATGATGCTTTGCCAGAGATGGTCTGCACCTGTTGCTCCTGGAATTCAGATTACTGGCTAAGGCTCTTGCCACCCCTATAGTGCCTTTTTTAGGCAAAGTTCAAAGGACAAAACCAGCACCGTAATAGGTACAAGCATGCAAAATCTGAAGGTAATGCTACTCAATGCTAGAAGTCTAAACCTCAAAATGCACTCTCTTGAGGCACTCCTAAAAATGGAGAATATCGATATCTGTGCAGTAACTGAGGCCTGGTTCAAGGCTCCAGAGAGCACCCTTGCAATACCAGGTTACAACTCTTACCACACTTTACAGCCACCAAACCAAGACCAAAACACTAAAGGAGGAGGAGTGTCCATATTCACCAAGGATATTCACAACACCAGGCTAGTTGCCCAACAAGATGCATCTGTAATTCTCCAGGTGCAACTAACACTAGGTAAGACTGCAATCCAAATTGTAGCATGCTACAGATCCACCACCATGCCTCAAGATTCTCACTACACATTTCTAAACATACTAGAAAATATTAAGATACAACCAAACACCCTACTACTGGGTGATTTCAACTACCCTGCTATTAACTGGGAAAACTATTCATGTACCAACACCTTTGCCCAATGGTTTTTGGAATTCATAAATTCCAGCGCCCTGGATCAACTAATCCTTAGTCCCACCAGGGGCTCCAATATCCTAGACCTGGTCATTACCAACATGGGAAATTGATGCTCCAGACCTATGGTCACCCCCTTGTTGGTCAGGTCTGACCATAAGCTAATCACCCTTGACATCCACATCCCACCCCCCAGTAAGGAAACCTCAGTAAAAAACTTCTCCAAAGCCAGCTTCTTGCTACTCAAGTAAGAGGTGATAGACTTCATGACACCCATGCAGACAGGAACTGAAAGTTCGACTGCTGAATCCTACACTAAGGCACTGTACAAGCATATCCACTCGTGCATGAATCATGCCATCCCCAATAGAACCAAGACGTTCTCCTCCAAAAAAGGAAGCCAATCTGGTGGTCCCTTGCCATAAACAAACTTTAGAACAAAAGGAAGAAACTGTTGCAAAAAAGAGGAAAATCCCAGTATGTAAAAAACTCCCTTACCAGCCTCAGTAAGAAGCTGAGATCCCTCATAAAATCCTCCAAAGCTAGTTACAAAAAATTAATTGCCAAAGATTCCAAAGACAACCACAAGGCATTCTATAGCTATGCCAATAATCTAAATGGCAATGCTCAGATGTGCTCTGAGCTACAACAGAATGACATTAAATATACTTATCCCAAGGATATTGCCAATATCCTGGCAGATCGATTCAGTGGAAACTTCACCCCCCTCTCACCCCCTAAATGACTCATCTCAATACCAAAAGATTTCCAAATTCTGGTAATAATGGCCACACAGGTAAAAAACGCACTCTCCAAAGCTAAAAATACAGCACCTAAGGGACCAGACAACATCCCAGGCTGTGTACTACATGAACTACAAAATGAACTGGCACCTCACCTAAGTGTCATGTTTAATCATAGCCTCACCTCAGGCTTCGTGCCCACTGAGTGGCGCACAGCTACAGTTATCCCACTCCACAAGGGGGGATCCACCTTGGATCTCAGGAACTACAGCCTCATCAGTCTGACGAGCCTGATCTGCAAGGCCATGGAATGTATTATCATGGAACTTATAAACAAAAACATTGGCAACCTTCAAACACTGGACCCCACACAGCTTGGGTTCATGAAGGGCCGATCTTGTCTCCTGAACCTAACTGACTTCTTCGAATCAGTTTCCAGAGCCGTGGACAAGTTAAGGTGGTCCACGCAGCCTATCTGGACCTTGCCAAGGCCTTGAACTCCATCCCCCACTCTGGAATCATAGATAAACTTACTAAGCTGGGCATTAATCCCTATGTCACTCGATTGGTTGCCAACTGGCTTACTGACAGAACCCAGACTGTAAAAGTAGCTGACTCCAAATCCAGCTCCAGACAAGTGACAAGTGGAGTACCTCAGGGTTCAGTCCTAGGAATGCTCTTGTTTGGCATCTACTTCTCTGAAGTACAGGCCAACACTAAGGGACTCTGGCTAACAAAGTTTGCAGATGACTGCAAACTGGGAGCCATTATTGAATCCCCAAATTATATGGATATTCTACAAAAAGGCCTTACAGAAACAGATGTTTGGTGCCAGAGCCATGGGATCAAGCTCAATGCCAAGAAATGTATAGTTATCCCCTTTGGGAAAAAATATGTAGCCATGAATTACCACATAGGTGGCAGTGCACACCGAAAGTGTGATGAGACTTAGGGACACAGGTGGACAGTGGTCTCACCTTCGATAACCACATTGCCACGACAGTCAGGAAATCCTTCTATGTGGCACACCTCATCACTAAAGGCTTTTCATCCAGAAAAAAGGAGGTCATTGTCTCACTGTACTCATCCCTCATTAGACACATTATAGAATACAATGCCCCGTTTGGTATGTACCTCTCAAGACATCTGCACCAACTGGAAATATCTCACTAAAAGAATCACAGGCCTAAAGCAGATGGCCTATGCTGACCATGTAAAAAAACTCCACCTATACTCTGTCGCATATTGTCTACTCAGACGTGATCCCTGCTTAACATACAAGGCCATGTCAAACCCAGAACTGTTGGACATGCTACACTTAAAGAAGTCCCAATCCCTTAGAGAGACACGCTCCAGAGATCTAAACTTGGTCATCACAATGAACAAAACATGCTGGAGGCATAGGTTCCTGACCCAGAGACTCCCCAGACTCTGGAGTAGACTGCCCATACATGTCAAACAGAGCACCTCTTTGGCCCTCTTCAAAAAACCCTTGATGATTGGATGGGAGATAGGAAATTCACCCCGGGGATCATGTCAGTCACCCTGCTAGACAGGGGTCCAGGGAAGTAAATACTGTGGGAAGAAATAGCCAGGGAATTGTTATGGCTAGGCTTGTATAGACCCTAGGGCTGATAGCCTAGTACCAAACTATAAATACAAAAAGCAATTACAGTTTAAATTATTGTACCAAATTAAACATGATATGAAAACATTGGTTAACAATAGATTCAAGATATACGGCAATGATTTAATAGCTAGAGAATGTTTAGTCAGTTTATAGAGAAATTATAGTTAAGTTAGTGTAATACAAACAGGAATTACAATGTGAAGTGAGAGAAAACAGACATAGTATATTTAGAGAGAACACTGGGGAGAGAATTTGATAGAAGTAAGGCAGTGAGTGAAAAAGGGAGACTTAGGAGATGTGAGGTATAAAGAGGTATTTGTTCACATTTTGAGATTAGTTTATCCTGGCATTGAACAAGAACAGAGCCATCTTTTGGTCAGAAATTCTTTCAGAATGGTTTTGAAGGATAGGAAAAAGGTTATTGACCTGACAGACAGAGATAAGAAGTTCTAGGCATTAGCGACATGGTACAAGTACCGACAATATCCAGCAGATATGATAGGTTTGTGGACAGACAGGAGTTTTTGGTCACTGATGTGTAATGACTGACTGAGAACATAGTTGAGGAGAATGTTATTTAGTGCTGGATAAGCAGAAGGATTCTGGATAATTTTATAGGTGCAAGAATCTGTGTATATGTTAGTTGATGGGGTAGTCCTAACCAAATTAGCATTTTTAGGGATATACAGTTGTGATTTCTGCAAGAATATTTGCTGCAAATTTAGCAACTTTGTTGTAACATTGCAAATTTTGATTTTTCGTGATGCCTGAAGGATATCAAGGATGGTAGCACCATAAAGAGGAGTGGGGAGGAGACTAACTAGTGGCAAGTACAGTTTTAGTTGTGTCAGGGAGAATGTTTTCACACTATAAAGCATCCCTAATTTTTTATGAGTTTTTCTTATGCAGTTGTGTTTATGCAGGTCAAATTTAATATTATCATCCACTATCACCCTTAATAACATGTTAAGAGAACTGACTTCAATGCTTAATTATCAAGACAGTAGACTTTAAATTTTGCTATTTCATATATGAGGGATTTTGGGGAAACATATGGCAGTTTGTTATTTAAGGCTTGCAGATGATTTTTGAGTTACAAATCCATGTTTCAGTTGATGTTCAAGCTTCCTGAGTAATTATTTTTTTTGGGGGTGCCATGTTATCAGAGGTGCAAATAAGTTTGGAGTTTTCTGCATACTGTATTAGTGAGGTTTCTTGTGTGGATGTGTGGAGAGTTTTGTTAAGAATGTTAAAGAGGAGGGGACCAAGGGTAGAGCACCAGAGGTGACTGGCAGATATGAAGACAGGGTAGAGTGCCATTTTACTGACTCATATCTGAGAGAGACCTAATGAGGACATTTGAAGTAGATGTTTGCTGTGACAAGCTGTGACAAAGGCTTTAGACAAGTCTGGCAATAAGGAGGAGTTTACTTTTCCATTATCCCCAGCTTTATTGACAGCACTTATAAAGGTTGCCAAAGATTCCAAAGACAACCACAAGGCATTCTATAGTTATGTAAAGAATCTAAATTGCAATGCTCAGATCTGCTCTGAGCTACAACAGAATAGCATTAAATATACTCATCCCAAGGATATTGCCAATATCCTGGCAGATCGATTTACTGCCAACTTCACCCCCCTCTCACCTCCTAAAGAGCCCATCTCAATACCAAAAGATTGCCAAATTCCGATAATCACAGCCACACAGGTAGAAACTGTACTCTCCAAAGCTAAGAATACAGCAGCCATGGGACCAGATGACATCCCAGGCTGTGTACTACATGAACTACAAAATGAACTGACACTTCACCTAAGTGTCATATTTAATCATAGCCTCACCTCAGGCTTCATGCCCACTGAGTGGTGCACAGCTACAGTTATCCCACTCCACAAGGGGGGATCCATCTTGGATCCTGGGAACTACCGTCCCGTCAGTCTGACGAACCTGATCTGCAAGGGCATGAAACGCATTATCATGGAACTTATAAACAAAGACATTGGCAACCTTCAAACACTGGACCCCACGCAGTTTGGGTTCGTGAATGGCCGACCTTGTCTCCTGAACCTGATTGACTTCTTTGAATCAGTGTCCAGAGGTGTGGCCGAGGGTAAGGTGGTCCACATAGCCTATCTGGACCTCGCCAAAGCCTCCGTCACCATCCCCCACTCTGGAATCATAGATAAACTTACTAAGCTGGGCAGAAATCCCTACATCACTTGATGAGTTGCTAACTGGCTTACTGACAGAACCCAGACTGTAAAAGTAGCTGACTCCAAATCCAGCTCCAGACAAGTGACAAGTGGAGTACCTCAGGGTTCAATCCTGGGACCGCTCTTGTTTGGCATCTACTTCTCTGAAGTAAAGGCCAACACTAAGGGACTCTGGCTAACAAAGTTCACAGATGACTGCAAACTGGGAGCCATTATTGAATCCCCAAATAATGTGGATATTCTACAAAAGGGCCTTATAGAAACAGATGCTTGGTGCCAGAGCCATGGGCTCAAGCTTAATGCCAAGAAATGTATAGTTATCCCCTTTGGGAAAAACCATGTACCCATGAATTACCACATAGGTGGCAGTACACTAAACACTGAAAGTGTGATGAGAGACTTAGGGACACAGGTGGACAGTGGTCTCACCTGGGATAACCACATCGCCACAACAGTTAGAAAATCCTTCTTTGTGGCACACCTCATCACTAAGGGCTTTTCATCCAGAAAAAAAAAGGTCATTATCCCATTGTACTCATACCTCATTAGACCCATTATAGAGTACAACGCCTTGTTTAGTATGTACCTCACAAAACATCTGCAACACCTGGAAAGGCCACAAAAATACTTCACTAAAAGAATCACAGGCCTAAAGCAAATGACCTATGCTGACCGTATAAAAAAACTCCAGCTATATTTTGTGGCATATAGTCTATTCAGAGGTGATCTATGCTTAACATACAAGACCATGTCAGACCCTGAGCAGTTGGACATGCTCCACTTAAAGAAATCCCAATCCCTTAGAGCCACCCGCTCCAGAGATCTGATCCTTGTCATCACAATGAACAAAACATGATGGAGGGATAGGTTCCTGACTCAGAGACTCCCCATACTCTGGAATAGACTGCCCATACTTGTCAAGCAGAGCACCTCCTTGGCTCTCTTCAAAAGGAACCTTGACGATTGGATGGGAGATAGAAAATTCACCCCAGGGATCATGTCATTCGCCCTGCTAGACATAAATTTTGTGGGAAGAAATATGCAGGGAATTGTTATGGCTAGGCTTTTATAGGCCCTAGGGCCGATAGCCTAGTACCAACCTATGAACCTTATAAGTGTAGTATTAGACCATGGGAAGAACAGAAACCATGTAGCATGAGAGATAGGAGTTCATCTTGTAGGAGATGGTGTAGTAATTGTTTTTGAATACATTTTCAAGTATTTTGGAGAGGGGGGATAAGATTGATATAGGTCTAAAGTTAGTAATATGTTTTCAATTGCCTCCTTTGTGCAGAGAGATAATGTGCAACTTTTTTCCCAGAGAGAGGGAATATGGGATTTCTGGATTGACCTATTTATAAGGAATGAGACAGGATAAGAAATGCTTCCAGATGCTATTTTAAAGTACTCACTTGGATGGTCATCAGCTGAAGCAGAGCATGGTTTGAATTTGTTTAGGTGTAATTTTATATAGGATGTGGGCACAGGTTTGAATTTTTTTTTATATTTTTATATATCATTTGATAAGTGTGAAACATTTTTTCTGTTTTCCTATCCACTTGATACAATACCTTTTGGGGCTTATCAGTCACCCAAAAACTGTAAGTTAGAACAGGAAGAACAAATTGGTTTTCAGCTAGGATTTTGTTCCTAGATGTTAGGATTGTTTTCAGTATTAATTCTAATATTCCTTACTGAGTTTTGTTTGTACTTGTTCATGATTTAATGTTGATCCTTCATCAGTTCCTCAATAAGTATACACTCCCTCCTGCTCAAGTTACTTTATATCACATTTTTGTACCAGACTGATATTTTCTTCATGTTGCAGCTTTCCTGCTTTAAATGTTACTTTTGCACATTTATCAAGACAAAATGACTTCTTATATGATCTGAGAAAGTTTTGACCACTTCCACTTGTGCTTTCAGTTCCTCATCTGATGAACTATACAGTTTTAAATCATTCACAAAAAGATGAGAAGTCTTTATACTTTAATGTTTTTCTGAGAGCCAAAGTGTAACCATGAGCTAATCTGTTAAGTAGACAGCTTAAGGGCAAGACAAAAGAGCAACAGTGAAAAAGAGTCACCCTGGAATATCCCCCTTTGAAATTCTATCCCTGCAATAATAATTTGTCCTTTATCATGGCTTGACAGCAAAGTGGTTTGCCACTGTTTCATGGTCAACGTACTGTAATTGATCATTGACATCCCACTCACTAGGCTGAACAAGGAGAAGGTTACTGTTAGCTGTCTGTCAGGTTCCAGGATCCACCACATAACACAAGCACTCAGGTCACTCCAGAACAAGTACAAATATAACTCTGTCATTGTCCATGTTGGTGTGAATAACCTGAGCCATACCTCCCTGGACTACATGAAAAGAGAAATGGAGGAGCTCTCTGATCACGTAGCCCAGGCCAGTATGACCCTGACCCTGAGTAGCATCCTGCCCTCACCAAGAATGATACCACGGTATAGAGAAAAAAAAATATCAATTTCAGAAATTGGCTAAGCTTCTGGTGTCATTCAGAGAGGATCCAGTGTCTGTCAGCCTGGGATGACATGCTTGACAAGCCACGCTGCTTCGCTAATGATGTCTTGCACCTGTCACCCTTTGGCTTTCCTAGCCAAGGCTCTTGCACCCCATAGTGCCTTTTTTAGACAAGGCTCAAAAGACAAACCCACCACTGTAAATAGCACAAGTAACAAAAAACTGAGGGTAATGCTACTCAGTGCCAGAAGTCTAAACCTCAAAATGCATGCACTCGAGGCACTCCTCAGTATGGAGAAAATTGATATATGTGCAGTAACAGAAACCTGGTTTAAGGCTCCAGAGAGCACCCCAGCACTACCAGGCTGCAACTCATACCATACATTTTGGCCACAAAACCTGGACCCAAATACAAAAGGAGGGGGAGTGTCCATATTCATCAAGGATACCTACACCTCCAGGTTAGTGGCACAACATGATGCTTCAGAGATCATCCATGTGCAAATAACAATGGGCAAAACTGCTATTCAAATTATAGCTTGCTACTGTTCACCTACCATGTCCCAGGACCCCCACTCCGCATTCCTGGAAACACTGGGAAACATAAAGGTCCTACCAAACACCCTGATATTTGGTGATTTCAATTACCCAAACATTAACTGGGAGAACTACTCAAGTACAAACTCCCTTGCCCAACATTTCCTAGAATTTATAAACTCAAACACCCTGAATCAACTGGTCATCACCCCCACCAGAGGTAATAACATACTGGATCTGGTCTTCACTAACATGGGCGAACGGTGTTCCACACCGGAGATCAACCCCTTGCTGGTTAGATCTGACCATAAACTAATCTCTCTGGATATCCACATTCCAACACCACCCCCGGTCAAAGAAACCACTGTGAAAAACTTTTCAAAAGCATACTTCATGTTACTTAAGACCAAGGTGGGAAGTTTCAAAGCCCCCATGCTAAAGGATAACGCTGTCCAAGCTGCAAAATCCTTTACTAATGCACTCTATGGGCACCTACAAGAATGCATGGATTGTGCTATACCAAACTAAACCAAGACTCACTCCTCCAAGAAAAGTAAACCAGTCTGGTGGACCCCTGCCATAAACAAGCTATACAATAGAAGGAGGAAACCAGTACAGAACAGACTAAAATCCCAAGAAGGGAAGACATCCCTGATCAGTATCAGCAAGAAACTACGTTCCCTCATAAAATCATCCAAGGCTAGCTTCGAAAGAAAAATTGCCATGGATTCCAAAGATAACCACAAGGCATTATTTAGGTATGTCAAGAATCTAAGTGGAAATTCTCAGATCTGCTCGGAGTTAGTGCAGAATGGCACAAAATACACTGAACCGACCGATATAGCCAACATCCTGGCAGACAGGTTCAATGCAAACTTCACCCCCCTCTCACCCCCAAAAGGGCCCATAACTATACCAGAAGAATGTAGTACCCCTGAAATCACTGACACTCAGGTTAAAACAGCCCTCAGCATCAATGGGACCAGATGGTGTCCCAGGCTGCATCCTACATGAGATCAAAGATGAACTAATCCCTCACCTAAACACACTGTTTAAACTCAGCCTCTCCACAGGCTATGTGCCCACAGAGTGGCACACAACAATGGTTATTCGCTTCACAAAGGTGGAGCCACAACAGACCCCAGGAACTATCGCCCTATAAGCCTGACTAGCTTGGTCTGCAAGGCTATGGAGTGCATCATCATGGATCTCATTAAATGAGACATTGGGAACCTCCAAACACTGGACCCTACAAAGTTTGGCTTTAAGAGCAGATCATGCCTCCTAAACCTGGTGGACTTCTTTGAGACAGTTACCAAGGCTATAGACGAGGGGAAAGGTGGTCCACACAGCCTACCTAGACCTCACAAAGGCCTTCGACACCATTCCCCACTCAGGTATTATAGACAAGCTCACCAGCCTGAATATAAACCCCTACGTCATGAGATGGGTTGCCAACTGGCTCACGGACAGAACCCACATGGTAAGAGTTGCGGGAGCTAGGTCTGACTAAACCAGTTACAAGTGGCGTTCCCCAGGATTCAGTCCTAGGACCTCTCCTATTCGGCATATATTTTTCAGAGGTACAGGCAAGCACAGGAGGACTATGGTTGACCAAGTTCACAGATGACTGCAAACTAGGGGCTATAATTGACTCTCCGGCTGACAGACATCCTCCAAAAGGGTCTCACTAAGACAGATACCTGGTGTCAAAACCATGGCCTCAAGCTAAATGCCAAAAAGTGCATAGTCATCTCCTTTGGAAAAAACAATGTACCCACAAATTACCACATAGGTGGTAGCCCACTAAATACGGAAGACGTAATAAGGGATCTGGGGATACAAGTAGATAGTAACCTCTCCTTTGATAATCACATTGCCAAAGTGGTTAGAAAATCCTTCCTTGTGGCCCACCTAATCACAAGCATCCCGATCGAAAGAGGTCATTGGGCCCCTCTACACATCACTCATCAGACCCATCATAGAGTACAATGCCCCATTTGGGATGTACCTTACAAGACACCTGCAACAACTGGAAAGACCACAGAAGTACCTCACCAAGAGGATCACTGGCCTCAAGCAGATGACCTATGCAGCTCGTCTGAAGAAACTCCAGCTGTACTCGGTTGCATACTGCCTACTCAGAGGTGATCTCTGCCTGACATACAAGACCATGTCCAACCCAGAATTGATTGACATGCTCCACCTAAAGAAAGCCATATCCCCTCGAGCCACACGCTTCAGGGATCTAAACTCACCACAACAATAAATAGGACATGCTGGAGGGATAGATTCCTGTCCCAGAGACTTCCCATGCTCTGGAACAAGATTCCAATCTACATTAGGCAGAGCTCCTCACTAACCATCTTCAAGAGAAACCTTGACGAGTGGATGTGAAACAGAAAGTTTACCCCAGGGGTTACTTCATTGGCTTTGCTGGACAGAGGCACAGGAAACTAATCTAAGGGGGTGGCAAACACCAACACATTCTGGCTAGGCTTATAAATGCCCTCGGGCAGATAGCCTAGTACCTACCTATGAACCTAAGGATGTATCTTATACATCTGTAAACACTCCTATAACCATGAATGCCGGATGCTGTCAAATGCTTTCTTGTAATCTATCTCTGTTATACTTGTATTTTTCCCCTTTTTACAATTCTTCATTATGACTTTATTTAGCAATGTGATCTTTTGTTCCATAAACTTTCTTTTGTTACCCTTTTGTTCTATTGCCACGATTGAGTTTTCTTGTAAACTACTGTAAACTCTGTCACCATCAATTCCAGTGTATAATTTATACATCATCAGAAGGCAGTTTATTGGCCTATAGTTTTTAGGATAGCTTGCAGGTTCACTCTTAGGGAGGAAAATTATTTTCCTGTTGTTAATCAGGTTGGTGTCTGTCTGGGCTGTGCATGTAAATAGTTCTTACTCGGGGTTAAATGTTCATGTAAAGATGTTAATACTTTTAGTCAAAAGCTAGGTACTGCATCTGGGGCTGGAGTTATCCATTTAGGAACCTTTCTTAATTTTGTTGTAATTTTTCTGTCCATTACTTCATCCCATTTCATATCCTGTACATTTGAACTTCTTACTATGTCTTTTACTTCTTCTGTCCATTCAGCATCTTTATTATGTTGCACAGGATCTTCATAGACATTTCTCCAAAATGTATCCATTTTTTTATGGTAATTCTATTTCTTTTGCATTGTTTCTCCAATTCTTTATACAGCATTTTTGGATCATTGATGAATCACTTATTTTGTACTTTTCCTTTATATTTGCATATCTTCTAAGGTTTTCTGCCTGTGCTGATACCTTTAGATTATTATTTACAAAACTATACAATAGATCCTGGTCTTTTCCGATACTGTGCATTGCTTTTATCACAACTATTTTTCTAAGTATTTTTGTCGATCTGTTCCCTATGCTATACTCTTCCAACAGTGACACTTCTTGTCTTAATTGCTTTATAGCTTTCTCTGTTTAATACTTCTATGATGGCATTTGATGTCTTCACTTTCTTTTCTTTATTGCCCTGTATTTTTGTGTTAAAACTTTATCTATTATTACTTTAGCTGCAGAATAATATATCCTATTTACTTTTGTTATGTCACATGAATTTCTGTTAATAACTTTGATTACTTTGTTTGTTTTATCAGACTCTCAACATTTTGAGTCTTATTGACGTACTGTAGCCTATTTCTTTCATTGATCTTAATATGTGTATCCATCTCTATTAAATCAAGCAACTCTTCCGGTAGATCATTTCTTCTAAACTGAGGGCACAGCCTTTGTTCTCTGTTTCCTGCAGGCATTCTATAGAAAGTTCCAGGACATCTTCCTGTGACATATTCTCTTCAGCTGCATCCTGTGTCATCTGTTGCTCTTTCATATGGGATCTAACTGGTCTATCTCTTTATAACATTGACTCTGTCAGAGTTGCTAGCTTTTCCTGCTCCTTTCCTTGCTGTGCATCTCCAACTGAACTTTTGTACTGGTTTCCTACCGAAGGCTCCAGAAGATCTTCATGTGGCAACTGATCGGATGCTTCCTGTTCAACCCATTTTTTCATTAATTTGGGGACTTACTTTTCTATCATACTATATCTTTCCCAGAGTTAGATTTTCTACATTAAATTCTTCATTTTGGTGGCAATCCATAACTTCAGTTTCTATTTCTTTAACTTTTCTATTACTAGTCTGCTTTTCTATTTCCCCCTCTGTTTTCTTTCTTTTGTATTTTCCATATCCAGTTGCCTTTGCCTGTATTTCTCTTCAAATACCTTTGGTACAGCTTTTTTTCTGTTGATTAGTTGTGCTTTCTCCTTTGCATATATATTGTACCATATTAAGTTTCTTTCTCTTTCCCATGTCCATATTTCTTCTTCAGATGTCTCTCACTCCACCTGTTTCTCATTACTTTGGAGACTCATTCTTCCATTATGCTGTGACATAACCTGTGTTCGACTTTCTGCACTTAATCCCTCACTTGACAGGTGTACTATCACTTCAACTTCTTTTTGTTTAACTTCTACTTTACCAATCTTCTGTTACACATTCCCCATTTCTGATCTTATTTTTGTATTGTGAAATTTTCCATATCTGGTTGACTTTGTCTATATTTCTCTTGAAATATCTTTGAAGTTGCTTTTTTGTATTGATTAATTTGGCTTTCTCCTTTGCATAATACTGCACTATATCAAATATATATTTCCTTCCCATGTCTGTGTTTCTTTTGTATATCTTTCAGAAATCTCTATAGATCTTGTTTTTTATATTTTCATACTTCATCAGTCACTTATTTGTCCAAATGGCCCAAGGTTTCTTCGTCTATATAATGTTTTTCATTAATGTGTTGTATTAATGAACACAGATTTGCATTTGAAGTTTTTGACAGTTTTTCTTGTGCAAGATATTTTCTATCCACTAATTTCTCTCTTAATCTTTTTTAAATATCTTGTATCTAGAAATTCTGGGCTTCTTGAATAGTATTAACAATACATGATTTCTTTCTTATCCTCAGTAATCTACCCTGTCATCATTATGGCTCTTTTTTCACTTGTCAGTTTCTGTGTTTTTTGTGAAGTACTATTTCCTTCTACAAGCAGGGGACCATCATCCCTCAGAGCCTGGCCTAACCACATTGTAGGAATGTTCTGTTGTCTTGAGGATTCTATATTGTTATTTTTTTCAGGACTGGCACAAGGATGCCTTCCAGGATTGGACACTTTTTATCATGGGACTTGTGAACTCAGCTGTTTTTTTTTTTTTTTTTTTTTTTTTTTTTTAAGCTTACTTCTGTCCATAATATACATTTTAGAAAATACAGACTAAATATCGGGTTCCTATCAGATCGACGAAAAAAATCAAAATCTCAAACTCTCATATGAGCGGAAATGCAGGTAATTGAAATCGATATTGTGAGATCGCAGTACAGTGAAGATCAGAAAATTTGCCCTTTCTTCACTGTAGTGTGATCTCGGAGTTGGAATATATTTTTAGGGGTGTGTGGGGGGCACAGCCTCCCACAATAGCATTTTCGATTACCTGCATTTTCGCTCATCTGAGCGTTCATGATTTTGATTTTTCGTCTATGTAATATACACCCTAAATATTGTCATCTTGGTGAGATTTTGTAAAAACAAGGTCCAACTCATGAAGGTACTCACAAATACTTGCGGAGGAATCCAATTCCAACAATACTACTCTCTGTTGCTTGCTGATTTTATTATGTCTCCATATGGACATTTGTCTGGATTTACAGACTGGGAGATGATCACTCTCAATGAGACAGTCAGACATTGTACCAGAGGTGTTGTATTTGCTAGAGTCTTATGTTAGGATACAATCTAATAGGGAGCTTGAAGTATTGCTATAATGTGTGGGGCTCTTAATTAGCTATACAAAGTTAGGAGTTAGAGTTCATGTCCAACCAACTGATGTTCACATCACCCAGTAGCATATTTTTCTTGTGGGATTTTTATGGATATCAAATATAGGATATCTTTCAGTATAGCTGTATTGTCACCAAGAGGGATGCAAAGAACAGTATCGCATATCTGACTATAATTTTTTAATTTCACAAAAGAAATAAGAAGCTCTGCTGAATTGAATTTTGGTGTTGGTTTGTTGTATGGATAGATGTGATAGTTGTAAAATAAAACTGTAATTGTTGTAATGTATGGCATGTGGTGCACAGTATGGGACAAACTAAATATGTTTTGATAAAATATACATTTTTTATTTTTAATGTAATGGCAGCTCAGTAAAAAAGTCTACTTGATCATTCTCACAATAAGCATAATGGAGGCATTTACATATGCACTGGTTTTCATAGTTTACAGAAAAAGTGGCAAAAAGAGACAAATGCATTGGTGGTTGTGATACAGTCTTGGTTGAGGGTCTGTATATTAAAAGTTGCAATAATGTGGCAATACTGTTGCAAGAGGGAGTGTGCAATCATTAAAATATGCAGGTAGCTGAGAAGCTTTAGAAATATGAACCATAAGACATTACTGAGAGTGGCGAAGTTCGGATCATGGCAGATCTCCCAGTACCAGTAGTTAAGAAAATAGATGCAAAAAAAAAACAAAAAAAAAAAAAGTAACATCAATCACTGAAGTAGCTTCACTGATCAATTATACTGTCTTACATAATGAGAGACAGAAAGTCATATAATACCAGGATATGCGAGAGAGCAATATGAAATAAAGAGATGCAGACAGTTCCATAGTTAAGTTGTTATGCAGTTATTACCAAGCTGCTAATGGTATTTCAGACCTTTAATACAGCATGGCCATGATGTATCACCAACCACGCACGCAGCAGTAGACTTGGTCTGATTTGAACATTACACCTGTGTCAGTATAGAAGGCGAATTCCATGCAATGTAACAGTAGCACCACCACATATTTCTGATTTTAAGTGTGTCACATTGCACTTTATGAAGTATAACACCATTGCATGCTGATAACAACATGTTGAGAGGAGTGTCTGACATGGATGTGGAGTCACATCTCTGTGTAAAATTGTCTCAGAGTGCACAGAATTTGATCCATGTTTTGGTCTGTTCCTCAAAAAATTTGAAGGTTTCTGGCAAATCACTGGGAAGATCTGAGGATTGACATCACTAGGTAATGGCATACATTTGAGTTTCAGATTTCAAATCCTTTAAAAAATATTTGTTAAAACAAGCCCTGTTACTCTATCAACTTTCTAAGTTTATAAGAGCATTATTTAAAATATGTTTCTATTTTTGGGTCTTTATCCCACCATTTTGTCGTTTGTGTCCAGATTTCTTTCACTGAGAGGTTGAAAGATATGTATGTATGTGATCCATTTGTCTACCCACTTGGTGACACAGGTATTTATGCCCACTTGAGACAGTTTCTCTGTAATCCTTGAATGTGGATTTGTGTCAAATGCCTTGGCCAGGTCAAATTACACAGGATGATAGTGTTTTCCTCATGCATGGACTCAGGGACCTTCTTGAAGACATCAAACAGATGTGTAACATACATGATGTAGCTTTAACAAAGCAAACATAGGCATGATACACAGTTAGGAGATTACCCATGTCCATTTTGAAAAGGTCCATGATGACTCATTGGTCTGCCTCACAGATGAGGGGAGTCAGAAGTATGGGTGTATAACTACATGCATCAGGTGATGGTCCTCCTCCCGGTCAGGTAGATGACTGTTGCTTTACCCTCTTCTATGAAAACATAGGCTGTCTGGAAGCTGTGTTGAAGTAGGGATCTAACTATGTCTGCTCAGTCAGGTTTTAGGTCACCCTGTAGGCAACCTAGGTTGTTGTCAAGGCCCATTGATTCTGTGTGTTATTAGCCTTAGAGAGCACACAGATGAGCCTCTCTCCTGAGAAGACAAACTGAGTAATGTTTGCATGTGTACTTTGGCTGGTGATCATTGGTGACAGGGTGAAACAGTCAGCTAGCAGACTGTCTATTTTCTCCAGATAAGTATGGCTGGTGGCATCCATAAACAGCTCTGTGCTTTGTTATGTAGTCCCCTTAACATGTCACATTTATTGAAATACATGAATTGTGAAAACACCTCCAAATACAGCCTTGGTCATGCATCACATTCCCATACCACAGATTTTATGAGAAACAGACAAAAAATATGAGGAAACTTTTAGATATTCTGCAAAAATCTGGACAGTTCAGAGGTATGGATATGCCACACATTGGAACTGCTCACACATACAGCTGTACCAGTGTCATGTAATTACATCAATTGTACAACATATGCCTATATGTGTTCCATGGAAAACTGCATTTTACCAGTCTAATGCAATATAAGGACACATTACAAATCAGTTGCTTGTGGCACATGCAGTACATTTCCTAACACAAATGTTACTAGTTCCACAAAGGTGCTGCTGACCACATCAACAATCCTTGAGAATAGCAACATAATTTCACATTCAATGAATTTCTCAACGTTCCAATTGAATCAAAACATGTGATATTTCTTTGTATATCACAGCATTACAACATGTTGTTGATGTGACTTATTTGCCCATGTAATCATTTTGAATTTTTATTGATGTCTGTCACAGAACATTTAATGACAGTAGGCAGACACATGCACACATGTGCCATACTGCATATATCTCTGTGATGGTGGAATGAGAACTGTGTACAATGTTGATCTGCCACACTATAACAACATGTGTCTTAATAAGCCAACAATATGCATAAAAGTGTATTATACTATGCCAAAAGTTTTCAGGAGGCATATTATTAGAGCTGCTACAAAAGGAGCAAGTAATGAAATGGTGACAGTGGCCATCAATACACTAGCTCACATCACATATTGCAATAACCTCTTGTAGGTATACTGTACATCAACACCTCAACACAGCATGTGTTAATGACAGCAACATTGACTTTTCCAATGTTCATAGGGTCATATGACATTATCAAACCAATGGCCAACATTACATAAATCCTAGCCATTATTACATAATTTAAAACAAACTCCATATATCTATATGATGGAAGATAGAGTTTTGTGTGTATGTATGTATTTGTTGTGTTGTATTATGTACCATCACTGTCCATATGGGAAATGTGCACCACACAATGACAGTATTAGCAAACAGACATGCAGTGGTCTGGAGATTGTTTGCAGAGATTCATGGAAGGGCCCTGCTTCATGATGTGTGTATGCATATTTGACATGAGGAACAATGTCATGTGGCCAGAGGATAAAAGAGGATGGTGGATGCATGGGGCTACATAGAAGATTCTCCTAAGTGATAGTGAAATGGAGAGTGATTCAAAAGATTTTGCAATGGCCATAATGTATCACCAACCGTGCACGCAGCAGTAGACTTGGTCTGATTTGAACATTACACCTGCGTCAGTATAGAAGGTGAATTCCATGCAATGTAACAGTAGCACCACCACCTATTTCTGATTTTAAAAGTGTCACATTGCACTTTATGAAGTATAACACCATTGCATGCTGATAACATTTTGAGAGGATTGTCTGACATGGATGTGGAGTCACATCTCTGTGTAAAATTGTCTCAAAAGTAATATTTGGATGTATACATACTCCATTTACCCACTGACATATTAGAAACCCTATATATCTAGGTAAAGTAGTTTGAGAACACAGTACAAAATGTTACTGCCACAGCACAGTTTTTTCTTGAATACTGTCATAGTGCAGGATAACAGGATAACATCATCAGTGTATGATGCAAAAAGATGTTTGGAGGAGTGCCTGACATACGGTAGACTCACATGTCATTATAAACTTGCTACCATAATGATTGTTCAATGAACACAGAAACTAGTTGACCATGGTGAGAGTAGAACACCCTACCTAATAATTTAGAGAACACAGCACTTAACACAAGCACCACAGCACAGATCTAGTGTCAGCCAAAACTTTATAGCTGATGACATCAGCCGTGTCTGGTGGGAAGGAGATGGTAGTAGGAGTGTGTCACATCCATCCACATCCCCTTTTTCCCATTTTTGCACATGGAATCAGAGTGTCACTTCAACAGTTATAATCATCTAGAGCCAAGGTTTACACCACTGGGTGGCTAGAGCTGCCATGGCAGTTCATCCACACCATACACTTGCAAACACACACTCATACCTATGGCCAATTTAGTGTGTCCTATCCACCTACTGCATGTCTTTGGAATGTGGGAGTAAACCCATGCAAACACAGAGAGGACATGCAGATTCTGCACAGAAGGCACCCCAGCTGAGAATCAAACCAGGGAACCTCTTGCTGTGAGGCAACAACACTATCCACTGCATCACTGTGCCACCCCAATGCTGTTTTAAAATGGTCACTTAAATGTCATGGAAGTGTACGCAAACACACACACACACACACACACACACACACACACACACACACACACACACACACACACACACACACACACACACACACACACAAACATACACACAGTACTTGACTTTAGTGAGTAGAACCCCTATATAACTATTTACAGAGCACAGTACTTAATGCAAGTGCCACTGCACAAGTCTATCTTTTAGAGTGTCAGGCAACATTTTATAGCTGATGACATCAACAGTGTCTGGTGAGAAGAAGATAGTAGTAGGAGTGTGTCACATGCTGGTTTAAAATGTTTTCTTGAACGTCAACCAAGTGAACACAAACACACTCCAGTTGACCACAGTGAGAGTAGAGGCCATCATACCTCTCAGCTGTTTAGACTTTTAAAGAATGTCCAGATTTTTGCCTCATATTTTTGGTCTGTTCCTCATAAAATTTGTGGTTTTCCTTTTTTGACAAATCACTGAGATAACCTAAGGATTAGACAGGTCTGTCAGACAATACTTTATAGCTGATGACATCGGCAGTGTCTGATGAGAAGAAGATGGTAATAGGAGTGTGTCACATGTTGGCATAAAATGGTCTCTTGAATATCAACCAAGTGAGCAAAACACACACACACACACACACACACACACACACACACACACACACACACACACACACACACACACACGTGTTAACCACAGTGAAAATAGAACCCCTACCTATTTACAGTGCACAGTACTTAACTCAAGTGCCCTAGCAAAAGTCTGGCTTTTAGACTGTCAGACAACACTTTATAGATGATGACATCAGCAGTGTCTGGTGAGAAGAAGATGGTAGTATGTGTGTGTCACATGCTGGTCTAACATGGTCTCTGGAATGTCAACCAAGGAAACACAAACACCAGTTGCCCACAGTGAGAGTTGATCCTACCTATTTACCGAGCACAGCACTTAACAGCAAGCACCACAGCACAAGTTTGGCTTTTAGAGTGTCAGACAACATTTTATAGCTGATGACATTAGTAGTGTCTTCTGAGCAGAAGATAGTAGCAGTAGTGTCCCCCATGCTTTTCTAAAATGGTTTCTTGAATGCACGCCAACTGAACACAAGCGCATAACAGTTGACAGCAGTGAAGCCCTACATAACTAGGTACACAAGGTAGAAAACTCAGTACTTAATGAAAGCTCCATGGCAGAAGTCTGACTTTTACAAAGCTGCTAGGTAATTTCTAGTGGATGAGATCATCACAGGATGTTTGAGAGAAGATGTTGGGAGGCCTGTGTGACATTGATATGTAGGCATGTACAACTGTCAAAATATTTGCACTCCATGTGACTGTATTGCTGACAGTAGGATACACATTTACACTTCTCTGACTAGACACACACACACACACACACACACACACACACACACACACACACACACACACCAGTTGACTGCAGTGAAGTTAGAACCCATACTTAAGGTACACCAGCTAGAGAACTCAGCACTTAATGCAGGCATCACAGCACAGGTCTGACTTTTACACTGCTGCTGGATGATTGCTAGTGGATGACATCCTCATTGGATGTTTGTAAAAAGATGATGTGAGGCCTGCATGACATGGCTGGTTAGCCATGTATGACTGTCAAGGTATTAGTTCTGCATGTGACCGGATTGATGATAGTAGGATACAGGCTGATGCTCATCTGACTATGTGTGCACACTTACACATACATAGAGACACACACATAATGTGGCTGCTGTACTAATTTAACACACATGTAAGTATTTTGTTCCCATTTGCAAAACAAAATATTTAATGATTGAAACACCCCTAAAGTATGTTGTTGCCTTGTCATAGTGGTCTTTATAGATGATGTCATCATCATTATATGATGTAGTTGACATATCCTGTTATGAGAGTGCTGTGCAAAGTGTGGATGTGCTATTGCATGTTGCGTTTCCAATGAGTGGGTATAGTTTAAGATGCAGCTTGTCAAACTAGATGCAAAAAGCTGTCAGGAATGCATGTAGCAAAAATGAGATGTATGCAGCTGTTTCCCAGTATGTTGTGTGCATTACACACTTAAATTGTCACATACAGACACACTTTTTTGTGGTCATATTTGTGTGTCCATATTTGGGAAGAAGTGCTGTCCACATTAATACATGTATAAGACAATCTAAATGTTTATTGTCATTATAAAGGTGTTCATGGTATGTAATAATGCAGATTTGCTATTTATTTCTGTAGTGTAGTTGACATTTTGGAACCAGTACTGACATACCAAGTTTCAAGTGCATGGGTGCAGGTAACAAACGACTGAGTGTAAATATTTGTTCAGTCATTAAAAAGTGTTTTCCCTTTGGTTGTGCTTTTGCATGGATTTTATTGGGATGAAGAATAACTGGGCAGTAAACATAAGTAATACATGTTAAGGGCAGTAAACATAAGTAATACACACTAATAAACAATTTTCATGGTGTACTGCCGAGCAGCTGGTTTGCTCGATGGACGGCAATGTGTTTGCACATGTGAGATGCACATTTATGGAATCTATTTGAACTTGAGAAGGAATTATCTATTCTGGCTATCGTAGACATAGCTAACAGATATTATGTTCTTCATAACTAGTTCACATCAGAAATGTGTCATAAATAGTGCACCCTTCAAAAAGTATTGCCATTAATTTATGGGTTATTTGCTGCTATACCTGTTAGTAATTAACTTTGCAGACCTGTATTGGGTGTTTCAATTTTATTACCTGACACTTTTTTTGGTGTCTTTACACACTTATAAATGTAATTTATGCAACATGAAATTCAAACCTATGTAGACAAAAGATGTTTTTCCACACAGGTGGTTTTTTTTCATCCTTGCCACAGAAAAAGTGCTTGTTAGACCTGCTTATTAATTATATATACACATAACAGAGTGAGTGATTAACTATATATATATATATATATATATATATATATGTGTGTGTGTGTGTGTGTGTGTGTGTGTGTGACCTGACAAGGTCCTAGTTTATACATTTATGAATTTATGACTATCATTGGCTATGAATTCCATTCAAGACCAGATAACACAATTTTAATTATAGAAACATAATTGACAGTATATCCTCAGTCACACATATAAACAATATTAGCTCCAGTGCCACACATACTGTAGTTATTGTTATTTAAAATTTTGTTTACATTGTTCTTTAGTTTTATAATTGAGTGGACAAGCATTAGTAAAATTTGAAGTGTAGGATTAGAACCCTGGGTTATCTGCATTGTGGACATTAACTTATATAACTTGCCACAGGGGTAGTTTTTTTTTACAGTCATTACTGTGCAGAGTGGTCATTACCACCGAGACCTTGTTTGTCAGAACTGATCATTAGTTACACATTTACATTAAAGAGTTCAGTGTTTAACCATGTATGTGTATGCCATGAACATTCAGAAAATAAATCTTTATTCTACTCATACCCACAATTACACATTTCACATATATGATACCCTGTCTATGCTCAATGCACATGCTATACATAGTTATTTCTGTGGGTAATTAATATTCTATTGTGAATTTTTTTATAAGGTAAAGTGGAACACCAGTAATAAAACCTTTGACTTTGCTGGATTAGAACCAAGATTCACTTGTATTGTAGCCCTTACCATACACCAGCTGCCACAGGAACAACTAGGGAGCAGCAGTATTTTTTCACATTAATTTATATGTAAGTGTGCTGACCACTGCGCAGTGTCACTTAGTATGTGTGTGGCATGGTAAACCACAAATGATATAATGTATAATTTTTGAAACTAAGTATCTGCCTTTTGTTTGCAGGTGTTTTGGACCTGTAGGTGTGTTGGAAGCTTGCTGATGTGCATATACTATGTGCTGTGTGATTCACCACATTTAACAGATATGCTACACACACACTTGATTCACATTTAATTTTTCCTGTCTTTATCATATAAACAAACTTCATCAGTTTTAATTTATTTTGCTGTGTTTTCACAAAACCATTTGTCATGCAAATATTATTATTAAAAAAATTTAAAAAGGAAACATAAACAACTACATTTTAACACAACCGATAGAATTTTAGACAATGCTGGATTTGAACAATCCAACTACTGAACCTACAAAACACATTAAGAGTGTCTTATCTCTCATAGAAACAGCTTTGCAGCAAGAATGAAAACCACTGTGCATATAAGCAAGTCCCATTTCCTCTACAGTATTATAAAGACATATATCACTTGTACACACTCAGTTGTTTGCACATGTGTTGCTTACATATACTGTCCTCATTCTTCTCTTGTGTGTGCTATTTTCTCAGACATGTGGTCTACAAGACATTTTGTATAATTATCCTTAAAATGTATGACAATATTACATGACAGTAAAATACAGTTTTCATTAAAGAAAGGAGAGTTTGGTTATTAGTTCACAGAAATTGAGAAATGTGTGCTGTGCACTTTCATTTCAAAATTTGCTATAATTACTTCTACACTTTGTAAGTCTATCCAGGATGACACACCTACTGCAGGTGGGGAGTCTGAATTGTTGTGTATTTCTTCTCTCTCCCACTAATCATTCATAGTTGCAATCCATTAGCAACAAACACTGAGGTAGGGCCTACACTATGTTTACGTTTTCTACACAAAGCATAATATTTGGGATTCAGCAATACTAAAGAGTTTACACCCCGTTTGCATCTTCACCATGATCAGAGGCTGAATCTAAACCAAAAAAGGTAACCTTTTAGCTAGTAATAATTCCAAAAACTGGCACAGTAGGCAGAGCAACCACAGCGACAATAACAGTGTAAAAGCACAAGCCTTTATTCACATGAACGCTCACTACACTCTGCATTTTCATCTCTCTTTGCTAGACTTCATCAGAGACACCAAAACAGTTCCAATAACACTTTATATACATAAAATGTATATTTCTAACCATTGAATGCAATCTTTTAATTATTTAATTAAAAAACATAAAAACAATACCCTTTCATAAATATCGAAAACAGTAGCATATATCCTGAAAAGTTTTATTAAAATCTATCCTATGCAAATTATATCTTGGCCCTAGACTTGTACATTGTAATTTGAAATAAAATAATAAAACTTGAAAGTTTGAATTTCAGTCATCCTTATTAACCTTCTGTGAAGTATAAAAAGATATGAAAAATGGTCAATAGTGCCATCAAGTGGTCTGATTCAAAAATACATAGAACTCAAATAATATGTAAAATACCTAAAATATGTATGTTATTAGTTAAAATCACATCAACACTATGCCTAAAAGACCTCTTTATATATGTATACGCATTATATATCTAGATTTAAATATAACAACTTTCACTTTTTTAAAATATCTTATTGGGTAACTAAACTTTACTGCCCTCATTTTAAGCACCAGGACTATGTTTATATTTTCATTTAGGTCAGGGAAAGTACTAGCATCAAGGTTTATTTGCCAAAATAACTCTCTATAATCCAGTCTCGTGTCCCAAGGCCCACCCCTTACATCCACTATTAGCTTCTCAATAAGAAAAAGAAAGAGAACTTGGCCCCTGTGCAAACTTAGTATGTTTATATAATGCATTCCTTTCATTTTGTGTCTTAATATCATAATAATGCTCATAAATACTTCTTAGTTTGCGTTCAGTTTTACCAATATAGAATGCCTCACATAAATCACAAGTAGCTAAGTATATCACACCTAAAGTGCTACAATTATTAAAAGTTGTTCCCACTATTTCCCTATTTCTACTACTAATAAACACCTTTTCACAATTCATTACATGAGGACACTGAGAACATGCCCCACATTTATATGTACCCTTCATTTTCATATTAGATCTAGCATCAGGACCACAATTGTGTTCCAATGATTCTTTTATACTCTGACTTTTTCTATAAATAATTTTTAGTGGATCTTACCTAATAATAGTCAGATCAGTCAGTTCAACAAATCTCTCCCATTCCCCCTAGATGACTCCGTTTACCAATGAGGTATCCCTATTAAATTCCATAACTAAGGCCCATTCAAATGTATTTTCCTTCACCCAAATTTTACCTGGGTTTATTTGCAGGGTCCCTTTACCTAAAAGTGGGAAAATTAGTTGTTTGTTTTCACTTTAACCTCAGTCCAAATATCAAGTATTAAGTTTAAAGGGTATCCTCTTTACATAAATAAATGTTCTAATCTATCACATTCTCTATCAAAGTCTTCATCATTAGAGGTCATCCTACTAGCTCGAATATACTGTCCCTTAATTATACTCTTTTTCTGATAAATCGGGTGGGCACTCTTGTAAGGCAAATATGAGTTTGAAAAGGTTTCCTACCTATATACTGCTCATTTCAAACCTGAATCAATTTTTTAGATAGTAACATCAAAATAATTAATTTTGTCACTTTCTGCGTCAACCCAAAATATACATATATCATCCAAGAACCTCTTATAAAGAGACCAGCATGTTTTAAACTCAGAATCAAGAATATACTTTCTCTCCCAAGCAGCCTAAACAATATTGGCATAAGTAGGTGCTCAATTTGCCCCCATTGCTACACCCTTTAGATGTTGGAAGAACTCACCAATGAAAAAGATATAATTGTTTTTTAGCACCAATTCCATTAACAATAAACAAATCTGAAAATTATTATGGCTCCCTTTACCCTTCTCTATAATAGCTTCCTCAAACCATTCAAATCCTTTTGTGTGCGGAATCACTGAAAATATTCCTTAAGAACTTCTTTCTCAGTTCCCCACAGAACCTTTAATTTTGTATCCAAAGATTTCACTAGTGGGGCTGTCAGCTGATACAATAGGTCTTAAGAGGGAGGGTTTAGATTGTCCTTATGTAGTTTAGGGATAACAAAAATCATAGGTATTTTTGGTCTGTGGTTTCTCAAATAATTATAAGTGTCTAAATCAATTAACCCAGCCATAAAAAAAATCACATAAGGTCAAATCTATCTTTTTATACGCTATATTGATCTCATTTTTTTGAGACCCTAGTATAAGTGTCGGTATCCCCTAAGATGTCTAACATTTTAAAATCATATATAATCATATCCATAAACACTGTTCCCCCTCCCTTATCTGGTTTCATCACCCTTACCTTTTTATTGCTCCTAAAATCATCAAATATTTTCTTTTCGTCCTTGGTAAGGTTAAAGCCACATTTATTTCTAGTGATTTTTTCCCAAGTTCTTTCTCCACAACACATTCAAAATTTGCCAATTGAGGGTCCAGAGGAGGGTCTAATATGCTTTTTATTCTTAAATTTTCATTACTCTTGGTTCTTTGGTTACCCTAAAATAACAATTCCAAATTTAATTTCCTAGTAAACATTTTAAGGTCTAGTATGAGTTTTGTCAAGTCACATTTCTTATTAGGTATAACTTTAAAACCCTTAGAAAAAAGGTTAAAATGTTCCTGTACTATAATTAAAAATGTGATAATTGTTATATGTGTACCTATTTTCATCCCTGGCGATAATGTCTGAAATAATAATTAATTCCTTCCCCTTCTCTGTCCTCGCACTCCCCTGCATCCACCCGTCTGGTGTTAAGAACCCTGATTGTATTTTTGAGGATTCTCGCTCATTATTCTCTGATCTGTGGAGTGGGGGGTACTCCAAAGGGTCACTAATGTCAGAAAAATTCTCTCCTCTCTCATCGTTAGGTAAAACATTATTAAAAGTGGGGTTCTTGTTAGAATTTTTTTTGTTTTTATTTTCTTCTCCTATCCCCTCACTGAAATTACTTCTAAAATCAACCCTGTCCTTTAGGCACAGGGTAACTTTTTATTTCTCTTTGTATTCCAAAATATCCCTTTCTAATTTCTTAGGTTTCCTTATAACATTTAACACGCATTTTCATCAACTTTGTTTCTTGTTTGATAATATTTCTCCTTTTCAGTATCTATAGTGAACAATAAATCTTTATATGCTTATTTACCACTTCTAATTCTTGTTGCAAGCTGACCATCAACTTCTCATTTTAATAATCACTTTAACAATATCCATCCCACATCTATTAAAAATCTCAAGCAAATCATTGTGAATACAGATCCTGCTTGAACATTGTTTGGGTATTTACAAATCCTCAGGCCTTTTGGAACAATCCCCAAATTGAGGCATTTGTTTAAATAATCATTGTCAATACTTACAGCCTTGTATTTGGCCATTAAATCATATAGTTTTTCCAAACTGTTGTTAAAAGTGTCTGGCTCAATATTATCAGTAATAGGGGCATTAAATGTTAAATGCTAGATCTGTTAACATGTTACAAAGAAAACTGTTATACATATGCATTAGGAGATTTAGCTGCTATCTTTAAGTGTATTATAGTTCACTCTTGACACAGACATTTTTGCCATGTGGTGACTTTCACAGATAGTTAAATGTCATTACAACTGTTATTGTTAAAACTGATTGCATTACAGATTTTTTATCTTATTCCATGGAAATGTAAAGTACTATATTGTCAATGACACAGGGGTGTTAAGCTTCTAAGAAGGCCAATAGATATCGCTAGGGGAGTGCTGGGTACAGGGAGAGGTGACTAGCAGTTGTATACAATTGATTTTTGTGTTATAAGTGTGTATGGAAACATTTATAACAAGTGAATTATGTGTTATTCCTCGGTTTGTACAAACTGTCATTTTCTTGTTATTTTGAGGGGGGGGGGGGCAAGTACTATATGTGTGTTGCCACAGCAAGAATTGAGTTTCAATAGTTTTGCTCTTGCAGTCATGTAGCCATCCTGGTATTTCCATTGTAAACAATACAGTACTCCATTGATATTCCTTGTTTTGGATTACACACTGTTTTTTATGTGAGCATAATGTGTTACAAATACAAAAACCTTATATCACACTTTATATTTAGTTACATTAGTAAGTAACAGCATGCAAGGATTTGCCATTCTGTTAGCAGCAGCAGCAGCATAGACTTGGGCCTGTTGCACATACACATGTATAAGAGCAACTGCAGCCCCTAACATTGTTTATGTGTGCAGTAATTTATGTGGCTGAATTATAATAGCTTTATTGTCACATTCCATGTTCAGCCCTTACCTTAATAGTCCAGCAGTTGCAAGTGTTTTACTTCGGGGCTGAGTCTGTGTGATGCTAGCAGTACACAGACATTACATGGGTAAGTTACAGTTGTGAGTGTTGCAAGGCAAAAATGTTAATGTATATATGTGCATAGGATGCAGATTTTACCCCCTTAGGTGGTTAGCATGTGTGCTATCTGTTGCCTGTTGGACAAAGCAGGGGCATGCATCTACCTACACCCACAGCAGCTGGTGTTTCCCCCTCTGTCTCATTACCTGTGTGTGGCTGTGGTGACCTTGCCAGTGGTGGAGGGATGTGTAGCCCTTCCTCTTGGTATCCCTGCTGCAACAGTTTTCTCAGAATAATATTGTTAAGGATGGTACAGACAATAAACATTTCAGCACATGTACAGGGCAAGACTCCCCCTGATGTGTCTAGGCACTGGAACAGTGAATTCACAGGCCAAGCACATACTCTATGATATGTTTTGTTTGAGCGTGTGTCTCATTATAGCATTATTCAGTGGTTGCATGTGCATTACTTGTCAGTGTCATCAGCCATGGTTCCAGTGCATACCCTATATCCCCCATTCCAGTAAATGAGCCTGTGGGACATCATCTCTGGAAAACCTCTGATACAGTTGAGAGGTGTGCCCGATATGTGAGTTATGGTAACTGCCAAGGTTGCCAGCACATGCATTCAGGATGATTCCCTTAGCATTACACATATCCTGGCAGTTAATGGAGTGAAAGCTCTTCGTTAAACTGGGTCTAAACACTCATCCCCTTCTTGGTCGAGGTCTATTAGCAGCAGCAATAGCAGCATAGACTTGGGCCTGTTGCGCATACACAAGTATAAGAGCAACTGAAGCCCCTGACATTGTTTCTATGTACAGTATTTTCCGTATCTGTATTCCAGTAAGTTTTGGAATTCATAGCACTGAGTCTACACATTTGATTTATATCTTGTTGAATATCGTCTCTATCTTGGATTGGTTGATTAGCATACAGTTCTCTTGTTTAAGCTGTAATTAGCATGCCACATTGTTTAATCTGCTTGCGCAGCTCTACATGTCATGAACATCTTCTTACTAAATACAAAACAGTGTGCTGTCTTTGTGCATCACACCACAATACACACATGGTCTTAACGTATCATGTAGGCTTTATTGAATATACACCTTTATTTTAGTCCCTATTTGAAACTTCACTATGAAACCTGAGTGGTGCAACAACAGGGTAGTCATTTAAAAATGTCATCAGAGATTCTTTTCCTAAACTCAGGAATTTAATTCCAGTCTAAGGCTTATTCAACTCAACAAAAAAAAAAAAAAATAAGAAATAGTGGAAGCTCTTTCTGTGTTTACCAATAGTCTTGTGTTTGAGGTCAATCAGGGTGCTTCCAGTAATGATTAAATGCTTTTTTGCTGCCAGCAGGAGAATATGGAATAGGTCAGGTTTCCATATGAATGAGTCAAATCTGTAAATTATTAAATTTGTATTATTTATACATACACCACCTGTGGAAGGATGGCTTAATGGCTAAGGTGTTTGCCTTACAAATGCAAGGTGCAGGGTTTGAGTCTCACAAGGGATAATTGGCTAGGCTTAAAATGGCTCGCAAGGGCAGTTAGCTTTGTACTAAACTATGAACCTATTTTGAAAATAAAGATGTAGGATCCAAAAATACTTCATAATAGGTTTTAATTAGAGAGCATTCCCATATACTATGAATTCATGAAGTTACTACACCCATTTCATGGCATATGTAATGCTCTGATTTTATAGAACAGAACATTTGGGCTATGCCGACATTGCTAAGC
This sequence comes from Protopterus annectens, assembly GCF_019279795.1. Lineage (NCBI taxonomy): Eukaryota > Metazoa > Chordata > Ceratodontiformes > Protopteridae > Protopterus > Protopterus annectens. The sequence continues at coordinate 1,047,579,778 of NC_056731.1, forward strand.
ATACAAACTCCATGTAGTAATGTTTAAAGGAGTCTTATGGTATCTTTAATAAAACTTGGTGCAGACTGAACAGATGGTGATATAGCATCTGTCTTCACAGAATTCCACAAAGGATCATGGCCTGAATAATATAAATCAGATCACATGCTGCAGTTTTATAGGCTATCATTAAGCTTGGGACACAAAGTGTCTCCTCATGCTTCTTACCTGAATAATTTACCTAGTGCAGATCTCTAGGTATGTATGGAGACAACAGAAAGAACAAAATCTGCATATCCATTTATTCAAAATATTGTACAGGAGTTTCTTAGGCAGCACCTATAGAATATATAACAACTTAGGATATAATACCATCTTTACAGGTAACAAGCTAAACTTGGGGGCAAGCTCCATTTCAGACATTCTTGTTTATAGTCCATGAGAAACTGCTGAATGATTTGACAACTCAGATCCCTTGTGGGAGCAGGGTGCTGAGCTAACTAAGTACGCAAGCATTTAAATACAGGAGGGTAAAAGTAAATTTGTATGTTGGATCTCAGTAGAGAATGTCTATTAAACAGAAAATAGATTTTCTAAGGTTGATTTTGTATCCCATATATTGCTGCCATTCCTGCATAATCTCCAAAAAAGCATGGAAAGCACATTCAGGTTCTTGCAAAAATGTTAGTAAGCAATCAGCAAATAAAGCTAATCCCCTACAGTGGGTATCCTTTTGAATACCAGAACATATCGCTACAGCAATATTTCTCAACACCTCCACGGCAAGTTTGAACTATTAGGCAAGGAGACATCCTTGCCTTACTCCTTTTCAAATAACCAAGAATTTAGACAAAAATGGACCTAATCACACTACTGCAGTAGAATGCTGATAAATGTTTCTTATTACTTGAACAAAATTTCTAAAAAATGACAGAATTCAAAAATGAAGAACAAATAAGGCCATCTGGCATTATTAGAAGCTTTCTGTGCAGTCACATGTAACAAGATCTGTGGGTGATTCAAGTTTTGATCCCTTTTGAACCACAGTGAAGCATGCAGAATATTATGTCACTCATCTCTCCCTTTGAAAAAAGGCACTTGATTAGGTAGGATAATGAGGGGAAGTACTGTGGTGAGGATGGCTGCCAAAGAAGACATAGAAATCTCATAATCCACATTTTGCAGTGAGATTGGTTTAAAGTTACTGAGATGCTTAGAGTCTTTCTCAGCCTTAAACTAGGGTAGAAAAAGAGACTTCAGCCATGATGGTTGGACTAAATGTTTTGACAAAACTGGCAGGCACTTCTGCCAATGCAAGAAGTTATACCACCGCAAGCGACTTTATTTGGTATTTGCCATGTAATACAGGCAGACAGCTCAGGCTTTGCTGGGGCAGCTCATGCTATAGGTCTGCAGGACTGCATCCCCCCACCTGTAAAATGAAAAGAAAGAAAAAAATAAAACAAAACCTGAATTGCAAGTATGCATGCGTGCTTGGAGTTCCTGGTACTCACAGAACTCCAGACTGCTGTGACAGGCAGTCTGGACAGGGGAGAAATGCATCTCTGCCCTGCAGCCCAGAAGTCTGTGTGGTGATGACCGCATAGAACAGAAGGACACCAGACTGCATCATCTGCAGGCTGGAGCCTCCAGCCTACTCTCACAGGGAGAACCAGGGCTGAGGAGACTGCTTTTACTGTGTAGCAGGACCAAGGAGACTGGAACTAATTCAGGACTGCTGCTTTTTAGCCACTCCTGTGTTGGACCTTCAGGTAGTGTGTGTGTGTGTGTGTGTGTGTGTGTGTGTGTGTGTGTGTGTGTGTGTGTGTATGTGTGTAATGCCCCAGTTGCTATATACTGGTGGCTAGAGAGAACACATGGCGGTGGGTAGAGAATACCTCAGGCTTGAACCCTGTACCTTGGGTGCAGGTGGCAAAGGCCTGAATTCCCTGCCCACCACCATTTGTAAAAAGTAATCTGATTTTTTCCTCATATTTGTTCTGTTCCTCATAAAATCTGTGGTTTCTGTATGTTTGTTTTTCCTTGCAAAGTCAGTAGTGCAGTGGTGTACTGGTAGCATTGTTGCCTGAGAGCTACAGGTTCTCTGGTTTGATTCTTGGCTGGGGTGCCTTCTGTGTTGAGTCTGCATGTCCTCCCATCCTACAAAGGCATGTGTCTGGAGTGTTTCTCCCTGGGCCTCTGCTGAAAATTGACTTTTGTTCCAAGTCAGACTTTCCTGGTTAACAAAAGTTAAATAAATAAATAAAAATAACAGGCATTTGAATTTCAGACTTCATTTTCTTCAGAAAGTACATGGTAACACAAAACCTTTTATTCTAGCAATTTTCTAAGTTTATAACATGGATATTTGAAATTTGTACCTATTTCTGGGAGTATATTCCCCCATTATTGGCTTCATCCAGATTTTATGTGCTAAGGTTGAGAACTATGGTGAGAACTGAATACATTGAATATGTTTGGGGGCTGTATTCCCCCATTACTGGCTTTGTCCACGTGTTTTTTGCTAAGAGGTTGAGAGCTATGGTGAGAACTGAATTTATTGAAAATGTTTGGGGGCTGTATTCCCCCATTATTGGCTTTGTTCGGGTGTTTTGTGCTAAGAGGTTGACGGCTATGGTGAAAATTGAATTCACTAAATGCTAACCATTTAAGTTTCAGTCTTCCTCTCTTTCACAAAACAGATGATTTGGCATAGTGGTATGTTGCTCTGACTGTTTTGCACAGGGGCCCCTAGGTTCAAGACTTGGCAGTGACATGTATGGTGGTAACACAACATTTTATTCTAGCAACTTTCCAGCATTATACAAGCAATGTTTAAAATGTGTCCCTGGTTTTTGAGCTTTTTGCCCCCCCCCCAATACATTTTGGCTTTTTCCAGATTTCTTGTGCTGCAAAGTTCAGAGATGCAGCTCAGTGTTGAGTAGATTTTACAAGGAGCTGAGAGCTGCATGGGAACAAAAGCTTAGTGCTGCTTATGTTAAGTCTGCTTGCATTGTTAATAGCACAACAGGTAGTATACTTGCTTTTGATGCAGAAGGCTGTGGGTTCTACTCCCACACTAGATAGATGCATTGCTGATATTGTACTGTGTTGTAAAGGGGTGGATGCTTCAGTCCTTTTTGGAGACGATACCTAGTAACTATGAACCTATCAGTTTGCCATCCATTCCCTATTGCAATATTACTAGCTTATCATTTTTTTAATGCAACATAGGCAATATTCTTCAAGGGCAACAAGCACTTTATTTGCAGATGAAACAATGACATATAAAGTTGTTTGCTAGCAGCAACCTCTTCATTAGTTACAGATTTCTTTAATGTGGAATTATTTAGATGACTTTTACTTCTTTAGAGTTTGTGCATATTTACTGATACTGGTGGACTGTAGAAGTTTGAGTAGACTTTTATGATGGAAATGTTCTGAAATGGGCAGTTTTGTCATTACTGGTGTATGCATTTTGTTTCATTGTTTACTGGAAAAAATGTTCAAAACAATAAATTTAAAATGCCCTCTAACAACTGTACTGTATTGTAAACGGAATATAGTTTAATACAATCAGGAAGGTGTATCAAAGAGCACATATATGTTTTGTGTTCAAAGATCTATGATTTGAAAACAGCCCAAAGTTAATCATTATCTGCCATTGACAAAATGTATTTTCTTTGAATGTTGGTTTCAATGCTGTTTCAATGAATGTGAGTTTCAAGGGCAGGGAAGTTTTAATGCTGTCTGTTTTCATTGTGAGACTGCATTGCTTTGTTTAGCAGATATCTATTAGTGTTTGTGCTGTAAAATGCAAAATAAAACTTTAAAATGAAATCCAAATCATTGCAGAAGTAAAAGCAGTATGCACATTACAGTGTTTATGGTAAATGGAGTGAAATAACCAAGGAATGGGACATTGGAATGACTGCAGGAGGGAGGCTCCATTGGACCATGATTTTGTGAGGGGGTAAGGGCAGCAAACTCAAAGACAGCCCCGGCTGAACTATACCTCTCAACCATCCAGATTTTTACAGAATGAATAGATTTTTGCTTCTTATTTTTGGTTTGTTCCTCATGTTTTCTGGCAAATCATTTAGGAATGAAGTCACTAAATAATGACAGACATTGAGCTTCAGACATCATAACTGTCAGAAAATGCATGCTAAAGCAAAATCTGTTATTCTATCAGCTGTCTTAAGTTTATACAAGAGCAATTTTTAGTACTGTTTGTATGTTCCCCCAATATATTTTGCCTTGTCCAGATTTCCTGCATAAAGAGGTTGAGAGGTAAGTACAAATAAATCGCTTTATAGAATTAGGACTATCCAAACCTCTCAACTGTCCCCACTTTTGGCTCAAAATGTTGCTGTCCCCCTAATAATCCCTCCGCAAAATGGCAATTTTGGAAGAAAACGTGGAGGGTTTACAATTATAAATAACTGTAATGATCAGAGTTATAGATTACTTTTATTTCAGAAATGCATGTAGATGCTCTTATTTTGTCAGCTGCTCAAGTTAACAGTACTAATATTAAAAAGGTGTCCCTTGTTTGACAGGTTCCCAACTGTATTGTGTGGCAATTTTATATTTTTGCATCACATTTTTGGTCCGTTTTTCATAAAATTGTGTTTTTTTCTGGCAAATTAGTGGCAGATCATTAAAGATTGAAGTTAGAATATAATGGCAGACATTTGAGTTTCATATTTCATACCCTTGAGAAAATTCCTACTAATGCAAGACCTACTACTAGTCTATTATCTTTCTAAGTTTATAAGAGCAATATTTAAAAAATTGCCCTTATTTTTGGGCCTGTGTCCTATTTCTATGTATGGCTATGAGATTGAGAGGTATGAGTGTCAGAGCCATCACCGTCAGCCAGAGACATTTCAAATTGTGGCATACTTGTTGCACCCCACTCATTGTAGTGGCTCTGGATGTGTCTAAGCAAGGCAAGGAGCAGTTATGCGGTGTAAGTGTGCAGACTATTCCCCCATCCAAGGTAGACCACAAGTACAACCATGGCTTTTCATCTGTCCTTGATTTTGCAGAATGTTCTTGTTTTCTGTCATATTTTTATACTGTTGATTTATCCTTCTTATTATTCAGAAAATGCATGCTGTTGCAGTGCCCTGTTGCTCTGTGTTTAACTAACAATGCTTTAATGACCATCAGGTAAGCTTGTTGGAGATTGTAAGATGCAAGTAAGCTTTAATAAGCATAATGTTAAATAATTACCAGCATTGAAAGCCTTTTTGTTGTTGCCATGCAGAGAATACTTACATAACTAGATAACATATAAGCCTTAGGTATTGAAATGCATATGACAGTATTTGTAGTAAAGGACAGGATTACAGTATTTTCAGAAGCTCATTACATTTGTTGGGGACTTGCAGTAATCTTTGCAGGCTTTACCAGTAAACTAAACAGAATGCCAATCTATCATGTGTGGTCCATAACTTGTGCAGTAATCCTTTACGTAATTTATCTTGAGCTTGTTTCTTGTTTGCTGTTCATTTTGCACTTTGATCATGTCTTCCCCATGAAACAAGTAGATAGTTGTTGTCAGGCAGCAGTTTGTTTTAGGATAAGAAACATTTTTACAAGTGGGGTTATCACAGAGATTGCTGATAATTTTATAAAGCTGAATATAAATTATAATTAGAACTGCAGTGCAAGGAGAAGTGGTTTGAGTTGAGTACTGCTTGTTATTTTTTATACTTGATTTTGACTGGCATTCCAGTAATGTATTTAAAAAGTAATTTATTTTTCATGTCTCGCAACCTTTGTGTTTCCATCTAGATATTAAGTAAGTTGTCATGTAGCCAATGCATTGAAATATATTTTTTTCTTCTATGCTTCATTTTGTCTTGATTGGGCTCTCATAATGATGGTTTTGCACCCAGAGCAGTGTATTTAATTAAAGTTCTAGTTGTTGTGATTTTGATCATAGCCCCACCCCTGTCTAGTTGGCCACACCCCTTCCCATTGGCCCCACCTATACAGCTTTCTTCCGCAGCCCCCCCCCCCATTAATTTGAAGTCAGCAGCTACCACTGAGCCTTTGTAAAGGTTATAAAAGCAAAACAAAACAAAAAAAAAACAGCACAAAGCAAAACTCTGGATATATACAGACCCCAATTTTATTATTAGTGTTTTCATTTAAACATTGCAAAACTTTTTCAGATCTAACTCAAAACTGCATACATCCACTTTTACAACTATTCTTTATCATATGACTCACCAGTCCCCACTAGAACCACTAGATCTTAAAGATATCATGACCAAATATTCCATTAAAAACAACAACTACCTTGAAGCTGTTTTTTAAACAGCAGAAGACATTACAAAAGTAGTGCAACAAAAGAAGGTGCCTGGCATTCATTCAACACATGGCATGTTATGATCATTTACAGCAATTAAATTATTACTTTATTATAGAAGCTTAAGAATCATTGTTGCTCTTTTTACCATTTCATTATAAAATTATTGTTAAAAAAAACTACAAAAATCTGCCACTTTTAATAACTTATAAAATAAATATATAGCCCAGTGTGTAAATAAAAACACACATAAAATTTATGTGAAATGAACATAAAGTATATAAAAAGTATATTATGAAAAATGTGCAAAAAAGCATGCAAAACAATACATCCAAAAGCATGAGAACCCCTTGCTTGCCTATGACAGTAATAATGCCATACTAGAAGTACTAAATCTGTGTATTCAAGGCCCTATGTTTAAGCACACTATTGACAGATGAGTAATCATTCAGACCTGTCCATGCATATGCATTAAGCATAATTTACCATTTTAATTCTTTCTCCTCTAATTTCAAAGACCATGGCCTACCCTTTGGGCTAACCAAAACTTTCTCTATTACCATATATTTAAATTCATGGCCGTCATTACTAATAACATATTTGGTGAGAGCATGCTAATTTTTGCATCTTAATAGCACATTCATGCTCATATATTCTTTTTTCAAGGTTTTCTCTGTTTTCCCTACATTGTATGAAGGACAATCTTCACAGCTGGCCAAGTACACACCCCTTTTGTGAAAAAGTTGTATTTACCTCCAAATTTGCACTTAATACCTCTTATTTCAAAACTATCCCATACATTAATTAAGGCACAATAACAGTACATACCACATTTTTTTCACTCCTAGGTTCCTTCCATTTGTGTTTTTGCTTTTTGTTCAAACATAGCTTTAATATTTATACCTCTTCTTGTAATTAATCTAGGTCTTTCTTTTAGTGTGTCCCTTAGATGGCTATCGTCCTCAATAAGAACCCAATGTTTTACTAGTATACTTCTTATTGTCTCATAATCAGTAGTGCAAGATATAATAAAGCTAGAGGTATAAGTTCCTTTATCTGTGTTGATGTCCCCATGTATCTGCACCTTGTTTTTTTCATTATTTAATATTGGTTGAAAATAGACACTTTTACTTTTATTGGAATCCTCTCCAACCAATTCTGTCAACAATTTGTCTGGACAGCCCCTAGCTTTAAACATTAATATTAAATGCTATAAATAGTGTATTTATAGCAGTATTGAACAAAATTTAATTATGGTCAAGGAAAATAATATAAAAAAGTTTAATATTAATGATCAAAAACAGTTTCTTTACTTAAGACATTCAGAAAGAATTAGAAAAATGAACCAAAGATGAAGGACTGGTAAGAATTTTAATGACCAGGATTTTTATACACCTTCATGGAGGGATCAGCAAAGGGGGCCTCCAAAGAACTGTCTGATACGACGAGGCAGGCAGGTCAGGAATAATTACTAGAACAGGAGCAACCAGAGATAGGGTATGCAAATAACTTGCAGCAACAGGGCCCATCAATGGTTTTGAATAAACATGGGGATTTTAATATATACAAATTTCACAGACTTCAATTGATTCCAGCATTGCTGACGTTCTTAACAAAGGAGTGAATTTTGTTCCTATGCAACAGTTTTAATGAACAAAAACTTAATTTACATAAGCTTAATTTTAAATTATTGCTTGAAAGTGATACGACAATTTTTGCTGACACACATATAACTAGCACATTCAATCAATCCCTCCACTCTGCTCTTATGATATTTTAAAAAAAATACGTGAACTTGACTTTTGACACATGTTGCACAAGAGCAACAAGGTTGCAGATATGTTAACAGTTCCCTTCTGTTATTTGTTAAATTATCTCAAAGGGTATGATATCAGAATTGTAAAACCTGACAAGGGGAGTGGGTTGGTAATTATGGCTGTGCATGACTACAAACAAGAGAATGACAAAAACTTTGGAAATGGATGTATAGGAACAAGTTTCCACAAATCAAGTTAATGGAGCCTACAAAAGTATAACAGTGTCACTGCAGGATATATTTCATGAGAGATGTATTGACATTAACTTGTATAACTTTCTCACTATGTCCTCTCCTACAATACCATTGATCGTTGATACACTGAAGATTCAAAAGGGGCTGAATGAACCCCCTATGCATCCCATAGTCAATGGGTGCAATTCTGTCACTTATGCCTGTGGTAAGTATCTGTATCTTAAGTTAAAAGGTTTTTTGCAACAAGAAACACAAATATCTAAAGACTCATGGCATTTTTTAAATTGCTAATGAAGTAGAGTACAATGAAAACCTATTTTTTCTTACTATTGATGTGAAAGACTATTTTTTGTCATCCCACAACAGTTGGGTATTGACTGAGTCAGTGAATATTTATTTGAAAAAGCTGTATCATAATCACAAATTAATTTATATGTGGATCTGTTTGAACTTGTACTACAAAACAGCTACAAGTATTTTTTACTGAGATTAGGGGTAGCCATGGTGTCACCATGTGGCACAATTTTTGCAAATTTGGTCATAGCCCAGTGAGAAAGGAAGTATATTTTAAATAGGCATGAATACAAAGAAAAATTCCCCTTATTTAAGATTCCTGTATGACATCTTTATTTTGTGGGTGGGTGATGAAAATGAGTTAAAATAATTTGTTAATTATTTAAATGACACTACTGATTGTTGTCCTTTACATAAGAAACACGTGATACTGTTATTTCTTATTTAGATGTAAATGTACATAAAGATCAATATGCTAAAATATTTCTTTTTTAAAAAACATTGAAAGGAAACATATTCCAACTCATTTTTGCATTATGATAGTGTACATCCTGGCCATCAATAGAGATCAGTTGTCAAGGGACAACTGGTCCAGGCAGCCAGGATGGTCAAATTAGATTAAGAGTTTCAAATAGAATGTGACAACTTGAAAGGAATGCTTAAAGCTAGGGGATATCAAGACAGATTGTTGACAGAACTTGTTGGAGAGGTTTCCCATAAAACTAAAAGTGTCTATTTTCAGCCAATATTAAATAATGAAAACAATGAGGTGCAGATATATGGGGATATCAACACAGATAAAGTAAAGTTATACCTCTAGCTTTATTACATCTTACACTAGTTATTATGAGACAATAAGAAATATACTAGTAAAAAAATGGGTACTTATTGAGGAAAATGGCCATCTAAGGGACACACTAAAAGAAAGACCTAAATTAATTGCAAGAAGAGGTACAAATATTAAGGATCTCTTAGAACAAAAAGCACAAATGGAAGGAACCTAGGTATGAAAAATGTGGTATGTGCCTTAAGTAATATAAAGGGTAGTTTTGAAATAAGGGGTATTAAGTGCAAGCTAGAAGGTAATACAACTGTTGCATAAAAGGGGTGGTATATTTGGCCACCTGTCAAGATTGTCCTTCATACTGTGTAGGGGAAAACAGAGAGAACCTTGACAGAAAGAATACATGAGCATGAATATGCTATTAGGAAGCAAAAAAAAAACTAATGCTCTAGCCAAACATGTTATTAGAAATGATAGCCATGAAGTTAAATATATGGCAATAAAGCAAGTTTTGGTTACCTCAAGGGATGGACCTTGGTCTTTGCAATTAGAGGAGAAATAATTAAAATGGCAAATCATGCTTACTGTATATGTATGGCCAGGTCTGAATGAATATTCATTTGCCAATAGTGTGCTTAAACATAGGGCTTTTTGTAAATAGATTTAGTACTTCTATTATAGCATTATTACTGTCATAGACAAGCAGGGGATTCTCATGCTTTTGGATATATTGTTTTGCATACTTTTTTGGACATATTTTATAATTTTTTTTATGTTTTTATGTTCTTTTCATATTTGTTCTATATGTTTTATTTATATACTGGGATATATATTTATGTATGTAAATTATTAAAAGTGGCATTTGTTTTGTAGTTTTTAACAATATTTTTATAATAAAATGGTAAAAACAGCAACAAATATTCTTTAGCTTTTATAATAAAGTAATAATTTATCTCCTGGAAATGATCATAACATGACATGTATTGAATGAATGTCAAGCACCTTCTGTTGCTGTACTAATTTTGTAATGTCTTCTGCTATTTAAAAAGCAGCTTCAAGGTAGTTTGTTGTTTTAATGGAATATTTTCACATGGTATCTTTAAGATCTAGTGACTCTAGTGGGGACTGGTGAGTCATGTGATGAGGAAAAGTTTTAAAATTGGGTGCATGCAGTTTTGAGGTAGTTCTGAAGAAATGTGTCAATGTTTAAATGGAAGTGCTAATAATACAATGTGGGTCTGTATATATCCAGTGTTAAGCTTTGCATAGTTTTTTTTGCTTGTTTTTAGCATTTTTTTGTTGGTTTGTTTCTTCAGTTTATTCATAGTTTAGGGATTGCAATGCGATGCAAGTTGAACAGCAAGAGCAGCAAGGATTATCACAGGCCTTGTTTCCCAAAGTGAAAATGAAATGACTCTTCTTAACAGCCCTTATTGAGCAGCTTACATAGAGTGGATGGCTTGCATTCAACTTTAAGTGGTATGTAAACTCAACATGTTTGGGAGATGAATGGCACAAATAATTCTGGAAATGTGTCAAATGGCTCTGAAGAAAGTTCTATTTCACCACACCAGAGGCAGCAAACTGGCTTATTGACAGGACTGCAGCAACAGCAGGCTTGTGGATACGAAGCTCAGAAAATGGCAAGAACTGCTTGTATGTCTCTTTTAGGTACGAATGCAGCACCAAATTCTTATACTTCATTAAGTAGTCATAGTAATCAACAATTAATGCAACACTAGGAAGCTTCTGCATTTATGGACTGGTTTAAAAGGGGCCTCAATTTTTCTGGTAATCCCCCTACTCACAAACATGTAATGACAGTATGCATGAGAAACTAAAGGACTTTGATTACACTTTGATTTGATAACTTTAATTTGATAAGTTAAAAAAAAGTAAAGCTTAGAAATGCTTATCTGAGGAATGTTTAAGTAATAATATTATACCAAAAGGTTTAAGATTATAGTGCTGCCCCACAAGCTTAGTTGTGAATTCTCCTCTGCATATTGAACTGATCAATTTATTTAATGGACATAGTTGTGAGTGTCTCAAAGTTTTAATCAAATTAATAATATGGACATGGACAATTTGGGTGAGGAACTTGACCAACTGGAAAATAGCATAAAAGAGGATGAAGTGTATGCTAGATATGCGTTTGAGCATCAGATAATTTATAGCAGTACTGAACAAAATTTAATAATGCTCATGGAAAATAAAATAAAAAAGTTGAACAGAGACAGAAATGAGTAAGTAAGTGGGGTGGCAGACCCAAAGCTTCCAAAGAGTCAACAGTGCGGTAGAAAAAAAATCATGCTTCTGATGTTTTTAATGCTCCTGAATATTCTCAAGTCCAGGTGGAAAATGATCAGCAGATAAAAAATGAGCAGGTTTTATTAATGACAATCAGCAGTCATTTAATATTAATGATCAACAACAGTTTCCTTACTTAAGAGGTTCTGAAAGAATTAGAGAAAGGAACCAAAGTGCAAGGACTGGTGAGAATTTTAATGACCAGGATTCTTATAGACTTTGATGGAGGAATCAGAGAAGGGGGCCTCAATAGAAGTAGACATGATGAGGCAGGCAGGTAAGGAAAAATTACCAGAACAGGATTAACCAGAAATAGGTTATGTAAATAACTTGCAGCAGCAAAGCCCATGAGTGGTTTTGAATAAACATGGTGATTTTAAAATATACAATTTTTCCCAGACTCTGGTTGATTCCAGCATGGCTGACTTTTTTAGCAAAGGACTGAATTTTGTTCCTATGTCTAAGACAAATATTGCAATAGTTGTTATTGACCTAAAAGAGCTCTCTGATCATGTAGCCCAGGCTGGTATGACCCTGACCCTGAGTAGCATCCTGCCCTCACCAAGAATGATACCTCAGTATAAAGAAAAAAATGATCAATTTCAACAATTGGCTAAGCTTCTGGTGTCATTCAAAAGGGATCCAGTGTCTGTCAGCCTGGGACGACATGCTCAACAAGCCACATTGCTTCGCAAGAGACAACTCACACCTGTTGCCCCTAGGCTTTCAAATACTGACCAAGGCTCTTGCTGCCCCCATAGTGCCTTATTTAGGCAAGGCTCAAAAGTCAAACCTACCTCCATAAACAGCACAATTAACAAAAAACTGAAGGTTATCCTACTCAATGCCAGGAGTTTAAATCTCAAAATGCATGTGCTCGAAGCACTCCTCAGTATGGAGAACATCGACATCTGGGCAGTAACTGAAACCTGGTTCAAGGCTCCAGAGAGCACCCCAGCACTACTGGGCTACAACTCAAACCACAAGTTTCGGCCACAGAATACAGACCAAAATACAAAAGGAGGGGGTGTATCTATATTCATCAAGGATACCTACACCTCCAGGTTAGGGGCACAGCATGATACCTCTGAGATCATCCATGTGCAACTAACATCAGGCAAATCTGCAATGCAAATTGTGGCCTGCTACAAATCACCCTCCATGACCCAGGACCACCACTCCACCTTTCTGGAGACAATGGAAAACATGAAGATCCTACTGAACACCCTGATATTGGGTGATTTCAATTACCCTACCGTTAACTGGGAAAACTAGTTGAGTACAAACTCCCAGGCCAGACGCTGCTTGGAATTCATAGACTCAAATACCCTGGATCAGCTGGTAAACTCCCCTACCAGAAGTGAAAACAAATTGGACCTGGTCATCACCAACATGGGCGACAGATGCTCCACACCGGAGGTCAACCCGTCACTGGTTAGATCAGACCATAAACTAATTACTCTGGATGTCCACACCCCACCACCACCCCCAACTAATGAAACCACAGTAAAAAACTTTTCTTAAGCAAATTTCCCCTTACTTAAGACAGAGGTGATAAGTTTCACAGCCCCCACGCTAAAGGATAACGCTACCCAAAATGCAGAAACCTTTACAAATGCACTCTATGAGCACTTACAAGGAGGCATGGATCATTCCATCCCTAGCAAAACCAAGACTCACTCCTCTAAGAGAAGGAAACCAGTCTGGTGGACTGCTGCCATAAACAGGCTATACAATAGAAGGAGGAAAGTAGTTCAGGAAAAAAAAACAAATCCCAAGAAGGAATAACATCCCTGATCAGTATCAGTAAGAAACTAAGGTCCCGCATAAAATCATCCAAGGCTAACTTCAAAAGAAAAATAGCCAAGGATTCAAAAGATAACCACAAAGCTTTCTTTAACTATGTTAAGAATCTAAGTGGCAACTCACAGATATGCACTGAACTAGTGCAAAATAGCACAAAATATACTGAATCTACTGATATTGCCAACATCCTGGCAGATAAATTCAGTGCAAACTTCACCCCCCCACCCCCAAAAGGGCCCACAACAATACCAGAAAAGTGCAGTGTCCCAGAAAAAACAGATGCACAGGTGAAAACAGCCCTTTCAGAAGCCAAAAACAGTTTCAATGGGGCCAGATGGTGTCCCAGGCTGCATCTTGCATGAACTACAGAATGAACTAACCCCCACCTAAACACGCTGTTCATCCTCAGCCTCTCCACAGGCTACGTGCCTATAGAATGGCACACAGCAATGGTTATTCCTCTCCACAAAGGAGGGGCCACAACTGACCCTGGTAACTATCACCCCATAAGCCTGACTAGCATGGTCTGCAAGGCTATGGAGCGTATTATCATAGAACTCATTAACAAAGACATTGGGAACCTCCAAACACTTCACCTGACTCAGTTCGGTTTCGTTAAGGGGAGATCATGCCTACTAAACCTGGTTGACTTCTTCGAGACAGTCACCAAGGTGATAGATGAGGGAAAAGTGGTTCACACAGCCTACCTTGACCTTGCCAAGACTTTTGACACCATTCCCCACTCGGGTATTACAGAAAAACTCACCAGCCTGAACATAAACCCCTACGTCATGGGATGGGTTGTCAACTGTCTTACAGACAAAACTCACACAGTAAGAATAGTGGGCTCCAGTTCCGACTCTAAACCAGTCACAAGTGGTGTCCTGCAAGGCTTGGTCCTGGGTCCCCTACTGTTTGACATATACTTCTCAGAAGTGCAGGCAAACACAGGAGGACTATGGCTAACCAAGTTCGACGATGACTGCAAACTGAGAGCCATAATTGACTTTCTGGCTGACATGGACATCCTCCAAAAGGGCCTAACTGAGATGGACACCTGGTGTCAAAGTCATGGCTTCAAGCTAAATGCCAAAAAATGCATAGTCATCCGATTTAGGAAAAACAAAACACCCATGAATTACCACATAGGTGGCAGCCCCCTTAATACAGAAGAGGTAGTAAGAGATCTGGGGACCCAGGTAGATAGTAATCTCTCATTTGACAATCATATTGCCAAAATAGTTAGAAAATCCTTCTATGTGGCCCATCTAATTACTAAAGGGTTTGCATCTAGAAATAAAAAGGTTATAGTGCCCCTCTACTCATCACTCATCAGACCCATCATAGAGTACAATGCCCCCTTTGGGATGTACCTCACAAGACACTTCCAACAACTGGAAAGACCACAAAAGTACCTCATCAAGAGGATTACTGGCATCGAACATATGTCCCATGCAGCCCGACTGAAACAACTCCAGCTGTACTCAGTGGCATATCACTTAACTCAGAGGTGATCTTTGCCTGACTTACAAAGCCATGTCCAACTCAGAATTGATGGACATGCTTCACCTAAAGAAATCCAAGTCACTGCGAGCCATGTGCTCTAGTGAGCTAAACTTCACCACAACAACAAATAGAACATGCTGGAGGGATAGATTCCTGTCACAGATACTCACCCTGCTTTGGAACAAAATTACAAACCACATTAGGCAGAGCCCCTCACTAACACTCTTCAAGAGAAACCTTGACGAGTGGATGGGTAACAGAAAATACACCCCTGGGATCACTTCATTGGCTCTGCGAAAGTCGACATACTCTGGCTAGGCTTATAAATACACTCATGCAGATAGCCTAGTACCTACCTATGAACCTATGAAACTATAAAATGTTATTTACATAAGCTTAATTTTAAATTATTGTTTGAAAGTGATATGACAGTGTTTGCTGGTTCCGTCCACTCTGCTCTTATGATGCATCAGAAAATATGTGAACTTGACGTTGGACATGTTACACAAGAGCAACAAGGCTGCAGATAATAAAACAAATAATGAAAGGGAACTGTTCATGTATCTCAAAGGTGAGTTGGTAATTATTGATGTGCTTGACTACAACAAGAGAATGACACAAATTTTGGAAATGGGTACATATGAAGAAGTTTCCAAAAATCAAGTTAATGGAGCCTACAGAAGCATAACGGTGTCACTGCAGGACATATTTCTTGAGGGACGTTTTGATATTAACTTGTATAACTATCTTACTATGTCCCATGTCCCTTCCTACAATATCATTGATCTTTGGTACACCGGAGATTCATAAGGGGCTGAATGTACCCCCTATGCATCCCATTGTCAATGGGCACAATTCTATCACTTATACCTGTGCTAAGTATCTGGATCTTAAGTTATTTTTTTTTTTTTGCAGCAAGAAAAACAAATATACAAAGATTCATGGCATTTTTTGAAACTGTTAAATGAAGTAGAATAAAGTGATGCATATTTGTTTCTTACTATTGATGTGAAAGACCTTTTTTTGGTGATCCGCAACAGTTGGGTATTGACTGGGTCAGTGAATTTTTATTTGAAAAAGCTGTATCACAATCAAAAATTAATTTATATGTGGATCTGTTTGAGCTTGTACTATAAAACATCTACATATATTTTGAGGAAAGATATTTTTTACAGAGAGTAGGGGTGGCCATGGAGTCACCATATGACACCATTTTTGCACATTTGACCATGGCCCAGTGGGAAATGAAATGTGTTTTAAATAGGCATGAATACAAAGAAAATCACTCTGTATTTAAGATACCTGGATGACATCTTTATTTTCTGGGCAGGTGATGAAAATGACTTAAAATAATGTGTTAATTATCTAAATGACACTACTGATTTATCCTTACATATGAAATGAGTAACACTATTTCTTATTTAGATGTAAACATGCATAAAGCTCAACATGCTAAAAGATTTCTTTCTAAAATACATAGGAAGGAAACATATTCCAACTTGTTTTTGCATTATAATAGTGCACATCCTGCCCATCAAAATAGATCAGTTGTGAAGGGACAACTGGTCCGTGCAGCCAGGATGGTCACATTAGATGAATAGTTTCAAACAGAATGTGACAACTTGAAAGGAGTGTTTAAAGTTTGGGGCTATTCAGACAGATTGTTGACAGAACTGGTTGGAGATGCTTCCCATAAGAGAAAAAGTGGCTATTTTAAGCTGATATTAAACCTTACAAAAATGATGTGCAGATATATGTGGACATCAATACAGATAAAGTAATTTATGCCTCTAACTATATTATATCTTACACTAGTGATTATGAGACAATACGAAATATACTAGTAAAAAACTGGGTACTTATTCAATGAGGAAGATGGCCATCTAAGGGACACACTAAAAGAATAACCTAGATTAATTACAAGAAGAGGAACAAATATTAAGGCTCTGTTAGAACAAAAAAGCACAAATGGAAGGAACCACAGAATGATAACATTTGGTATGGGCCATTATTGTACCTGAATGAATGCAATGGATAGTTTTGAAATAAGAGGTAGTAAGTACAAGCTGGGAGGTAAATACAACTGCTGCACATAAGGGGTGGCATATTCGGCCACCTGTCAAGATTGTTTTTCATACTATGAAGGGAAAACAGAGAGAACCTTGAAAGAAAGAATATATGAGCATGAATACACTATTAAGAAGCAAAAAATAACTAATGCTCTAGCCAAACATGTTATTAGTAATGATGGCTAAGAATTTAAATATATGGTAATAAAGCAAGTTTTGGTCAGCCCAAGGGGTGGACCTTGGCCTTTGCAATTAGAGGATAAAGAATTAAAATGGCAAATCATGCTTAATGCATATGCATGGTGAGGTCTGAATGAATATTAATTTGTCAATAGTGTGCTTAAACATAGGGCCTTGAATAGATATATTTAGTACTATTAGCATGGCATTATTACTGTCACAGACAAGCAAGGGGTTCTCTTGCTTTTGGATGTATTGTTTCGCATGCTTTTTTGCCCATTTTTTATAATATAGTTTTAGGTTTTTTATGTTCTTTTCAAATGGCTTTTATGTTTTTTATTTATACATTGGGCTATATATTTATTTATTTATATAAATGATTAAAAGTGACAGTTTTGTAGTTTTTTAATGGAAATGTTATAATAAAATGGTAAAAACAGCAACAATGATTATTTAGCTTTTATCTTCTTCTTCTTTCGGCTTTTCCCAGTTAGGGGTCACCACAGCAGATCATCTGTCCGCTCATGATTGGCACTGGAGTTTTATGGCGTCTAGTTGATTCTTTAGCTTTTATAATAAAATCTGCTGGAAATTATCATAACATGGCATGTATTGAATGAATGCCAGACCTACCTTCTTTTGTTATACTACTTTTGCAATGTATTCTGCTATTTAAAAATCAGCTTCAAGGTAGTTTATTGTTTTTAATGGAATATTTCGTCATTGTATCTTTAGGTTCTAGTGACTCTAGTGGGGAATGGTGAGTCATGTGATGAGGAAAAGTATTAAGAGTGAGTATATGCAGTTTTGAGTTAGATCTGAAGAAGTTTGGCAATGTTTAAACGAAAGATCTAATAATAAAACTGGGTCTAGTGTTCCACTTTGCATTTTTTTTTATTTTAACAGTTTTTCATTGATTTGTTTGCTCAGTTTATTCATCCTTTGTACAGGGTTTATCAAATTCCATTTGATTTGTATCTGATAAAGAGTAGAACATGGAACTATTTTATTTTTCTTAGATTGCAAAACAGTAGATGTTACTCAGGCTTCTGCTTCAGAATATGTACCTTACTATTGTCTATAATTAAGAAATCTCTGAATTGTTAGGCTGATCCTAATCATTTTGCTGCCATTAAAAGTAAGAAGTATAGTTTGACTAGTGATTGCTTTGCATTTCTAGGCCAACCTAGACTATACCTGTTGCGAGACTTTGTAGTATTGCAGTTGTAGTCTGTCTAGTGTGATGTCTGTTTTCTTATTAGTAATCTCTTGAATATTATTTTTAGTATCTGTGGAACAATCTCTGTTATTAAAAGATTTATTAGTCAATTGCTCTTATGTAATTAGTTTATATTCCTCTTGTAATTCCCTCAAATTTTGATTCCCAGTTTTCCATTGACCACTAGTTCAAGCCCTAAGGCTAGCAAAAATAAAACCACATTTCATTTCTTATTTGCAAGGCAACAAACCATTTTTTCTTTATATAAAGAATGTTCCTCATCAAAGATGAACTAAGAAAAATGTTGCCTTGGCTGAGAAATAAAAATGATTTTTCACTTCTTTTCTAATGTAAACCTGGAGTACATGTACTCTGAGCATTAGTTTCACCTGGCTTGGTAAGCAGAGGTCAAACAGATCCCAGGTGGAAACTGATTGCAGTGTTAGACTGTGACAACAAAAGTACTCTAAAAGGTTGGTAACACAGATTGCATACAAGAGACTGTGCTCCAGTTTTCTTAAGGCAGATTACAATAAAACATGTAAGGAATTCTAAAACATATCTGGCTACAAAGTGCATTCTAAAATGTTATTCAACCTAACCCCACCCCTTGATTTGATGTATTCAGCAGCAGTCATTGTCTTTAGACAGAATATAGGCATCATCTTATAAATAGGAACAGAAATTTTTCCTTGGATGGTAGATTTTTTTGGTACTTTTAATGAATGATAACAATAAACATCCATTTTTAATGAGAGTTATATTCTGAAACTGTGTGCAGAACTTGTACTGCATATATGCAACCTGCTCACAGTGGGCAGAACTTGTGTTGCATTCCTAATGATAACTAGTTATATGACAACTTGGCAGGCTGTCACATTTTAATGGCCATGTAGAACTATTGGTGGAGACTATAAATGAAGTACTTTATCTCTATAACACTGTGATATTTTCTAGCAAAAAAAAAAAGGACAACAAATCCAGATAGTGTAATCTATCGTTATATTGTGCTTTAAAGTCAGGAATAACAGTACATATCTGAGTGCCACATCACAATTCCCGGTAATGCTTTCCTGATTTCTCCTAAATTATTATTTCAGTATTAGAAAATTTCATGATAACAGTTTTCACTTTTAATCAGTAAAAACAAAATATATTTATGATTTCATGTATTAGAAATTTCACTTCATATGGGAAACGTATATGTTTGTTACAAACTAAATCTAAAAGCATCTGCATTAGTGAGAATGTAAAACTGTAATAACAGAAAGAATTTGCAAAACAAACAGTTATTTCTTCCCTGTGTTTCTAACAACTTATCTGTCTGATAGCTTAATTTCTTTGTGTACCCATTCTGTTATTTCTTCCCTGTGTTTCTAACAGCTTATCTGTCTGATAGCTTAATTTTTTTGTGTACCCATTCTGTCACAGCAGATTGTGAACTGTATGAGAGTCCTCCTGCCTTTGAAAAAGTCACAAATGTAATGATCACATTGCTCTCTCTCTCTCTCTCTCTCTCTCACACACACACACACACACGCACACACACACACACACACGCACGCACACACACACACACACACACACACACTACCTTCCCAATCAGCAATGTCAATAATGATTCAGTAGTTGCTTTTTGTTTCCATCCAGAGATCTCCGCAAACTAAAAACCACTTCTTACAATCACCTGTGCTACATCATATATGGTCTCCAAATGTGGACCAATGATGGTGAGAGTAATGTGTTTCATGTTGGTATGGCAGGTTCTCCACCCAACCTCTTTTTTTCCTCTGTACTAATCTCCCAGTAATGCTCACAGCTTTCCACCTAATACATTTAAATGAAATGAGTAGGAATTGGAAAGGTAGGTTGGAAAGTCATGGCAGATTTTGTTCAGTTCCACTGAGCCTCCTGAGCTCAATGCTATATTTTTGTTAATAGCATTCCTCAAACTTACAGCCCAGAAGGTTTGAATTTTATATACAATGGTATTTTCATTGTTTTACAAGTTTGAGATTACTTTTTTTAACTGAATAAATGTGATGTTTTTATTACTTTTTATTTTAAGTTGTATTATGTGTATGATATTACAAGAGAATATATTTTACATTTATTCTTTTAAGTTAGAGTATTAAAGAGATGAATTGTGGATTGGAAAGGTCAAGTCAAATGCTTGATTGTTGAATGTTTTACATTTACTTGAGTGTTATTGTACCAAATTCTATTAAAATGTGCCTATTTGTTTTTTCCTTACATCGTTTTTCAGTGTTGGTGTTTTTCAATATGTCTCTTATATATATATATATATATATATATATATATATATATATATTTATTTATTTATTTTTTCAATAATTTTTCTTTTTCTTTTTACATTAATAAATGTCATAAATAAAAACCATCTTACAACATGACTGTATATATATGTTATACATTGATGTCAATACCACAGGATATAGGTCGTACAACATATCTATTAACACTATGTACATAGATGCTTTCACTCTTAATTCCACAGGTATACAGACAGTATATACATTCATACTATCCAAGTTATTATTTAATATCTAAACTTGTATGTGTTCTTCAGTTCCATTAGAGTGTATTTCTAAGTTGCTGTATGATGAATTATGCTAATATGATAGTAAAGGTTTGTTCCCAAATTTCTCTGGATTTCATGTTTTTGTTTCTTTTATCTATCACTATTTTATGAGCTAAAAGGTGTTGTATAGCTACTTGTTTAAAACCGTCCCAAGAGATATTTATTGTATCTAGCCATTTAAAAGCTATATACAGTTTCATTAGTAGGAAGATTGTTAAAAGTGTATTTGCTTGTTTTCTTGGTATGTTGGGTGGGAGAATGTGTAATAGAGTGAATTCCCAAGTTAATGTTGATGTTTGATAACCTATTTTTTGTAATTGTACCGTGAGAGAGTTCCAGAGTTTATAGACGCATTTACAGCTCCAAAATATATGGATTAAGTCAGCTATCTGGTCCTTACAGTGGCGGCAGAAAGATGATTTTGATGTATTAAATTTGTATAGGATTGCAGGTGTAAAATATGCATTATTATTGCTCATGAGCTGAGTGTATGCTAACTTTTTGGCACATGGCTTAAGCTGTTATTCAGAAATCTTAGTTAACCCTGCTGTTTCTGAGCTGAATCTGTCACTTTTTCTTCCTCTTTTGTTTGCTGGATGATATTAGCAGTAAATATCTACAGTTATTTCTGCATTATTAATTTTGCGTTGCCTTCTGGGTTTGCTTTAATCCAGGGTATATCAGAGATCTAGGTGAAAGCAGTGTTCACAGAACAGTGGCCATTTTTGATTCAAGTCTTTTTTATATTTAAAGAATTTGGTGCTGACTGAACAGATGGTAATATATCTACCTTCATTCAAATTGATAAAGGACCAGAGAATGGATAATATAAATATCACTTCATACTACTGTAGCTTTACACACACACACACACACACTTCTTTGCTCCATAATTTATGCAGTGCAGACCTCTAGGTGAATAAGAGGATACAGGAAAGGATAAAATCTGCTTATCCCAAAAGTTGTATAAGATTTTTTTTTCTTTTTTCATAGAAAGCACCTATAGAATATATAATAACTTAGGGCATAATACCATCTTTTAAAGTAGTAACCGTAGTGTGAGGGGCAAGTTCCATTTTAGCAATTCTTGTGTGAAACTGTTAAATAATTTGACAATTCAGATCTCTAGTGGAATAAAGCTTATGAGCTAATTAAATACCCAATTTTTGCATATACCACTAGCCCAGGCACTAAGGCTAGCATGAATAAAGCTCTTATAAGTATCCCATATTATATGTAGTGAGCATTTTTTTCTTTTATACACTGCCATACATTCTTGGATAATGTCAAAGAGAACATCAGGGTTATTTTGCATTGTAGTTTAATATGGATGTAGTCTCCATCATTTAAGTAAGGGTACACAGATATCACTGAAATAGTAAATGAGTGTCTCATGGTCTGAATATCTTAATAAGGACATGGATTAACTGTAAATTCTATCAAAAAATCCAGCAATATCCTGTCTATGTAGTTTCTATGAAATCTACTTGAGGTACTAAAGCATGTGGAATGATGTGTAAAGAATGTTATATGCTGCCCATGAGTTAGTCTCAGTCAACCACGGAATAAGCTATTGTCCAATTACTGAAGGGTTAAATTAATTCAGAGATGCAGGGTTTGGTTTCTAGCAGTTTCATCTGTGGCAGAGTTCATACAATTAAAATCATCCACCAAGATAAGTGACCACCTCAAAATATATTGTGAACCTACAGAAAGAACACTAGTCATTTTACCTCCAACTGTTGGGTGGTGGTACAGATTTACAGCAGTGATTACTTAGTGTCCATTACAAAGTACTACCACCATTAGCTCCCCTCCCAACATACAAAAGGTTTCCAATATTTGGACGGTGTTAATTATTTTTTCAGAAAACTGCACAATTGTTCCTCTTTATTTGCAAATTTTAAAGCAGCCTTCTGAGCTTCTTTTTGTTTTTGATCAGTTTTTTTTTTTTTACTCTCTAGAACCACTATTTATATCCTAACCTTGGAAAGACCTATCCAGAGCTTTGACATTAGGCAGTCATCTTACCTGGTCTCTCCACCACCACTGACTTTTTTTTAACATCTGCCTTGGGGTTTAATAAACTCCCTGTAGGCCCTGCATGAAGCCTACACAGAGTTTATATGTTTATGGAGTGGTGGGTAGTGAGTGGCATAGCACAATCCATATTAATGATGCATGGCATGTCTCAGCTAGGTTTTGTGCTGGCAACAGTGTTGTTGGCCAGGAAACCATGTAAGTGAACGGATACAATTCTGTTTAAAGCAAAGCACCTGCAATCCATGGATTTGTGCGGAATGTCACAGTGATCACCAGGGCTTCACAAATAGATGTCAGTTTGTTAGTGCAACATATCAGCACAAGGGTCAACATAATGCGGGGACATTTAACCAGAAATAGGGACATATTTGCAATAGATGTCACATAGAAAAGAAGTAGAATGGAACTCAAACATACCACTCAGCCTCTTAGAGCAAGAAATCTGGACAAAGCCATAAATAATGGAGGACAAAGGCCCAAAAATATGAACAGATTTTCAATATTGCTCTTCAGACTTAAAAACTGAATAGAATAATAGGTTGCACAGTAGCATGAACTTTCTGAAGACCATAAAGTTTGAAACTCAAATGCTTGTTATTGGTTTCTGACTTCACCCACATTGGCATGCCAATGATTTGCCAGAAAACAACAAAAATGTTATTGGGAAAGATCACAAATATAACACAAAAACTGGACATCCTGCACAAATCAGGACAGTTGAGAGGTATGCACTCAAGTGCATGTAATATTGACTCACACCAGTCCAGAGATCATCCCAGTGAAATAGCAGAAAGCCACAAATATTATACATAAAACATGTGGACATCCTGAGAATATCCGGACATTTGAGAGGTATGAATGCAAAGTATACGGTCCAAACACAGTACAGGACAGTGTACCTACAGTGAAGAGTATTGTGATATCCAACTCCTGGCATTCTGTACTGAAGCTGTGCTAATGATCTGTAACAAGACATGGACTGTCATGTAAAATGATCACTCGGGGGAAATGTGTGCATTGAGAACCGTGATTTTCGCGAGGCGTACAGAAAAACAGTGGACTTATTTAAACAGCAACTTTACTATGATGAGAATAATGGAAGCACTACGGTACTAAAACACAATCAAACCTTAGTAGTACCTCCTAAACACAACCAAACTCAAGCAACAAATTCTGGATTGGATCCAGCCAATCGTGACAACGAGCATACACCAGTTGGAGACGATGGGATTGGTTCTGTATTGCAGATGGGACCAAGTGATCATTCCGACAACCCTTTCTTTGGGTTAACTAATGTAAATAGAGAACCAACACCATGTGGTACGTTCAACCTTCGTGATGGCGAGACTTTTATTCTTCTTAATCAAGCTGTAAAATCTGCAAATGTTCGCTATGTAACGGACAACTTACAAACACTTCAACTACCTCAGGCAACGTCTAATGCTCCTCAGCCACAAAACCTGCCGAGACGAACACCTACAACTGAAGAAGGTAACAACATTAACACTAAAGCTACTGTTATTACACCGTTGTGGCTTAATAACCAGTTTTGTCTATCGGAAACTATAAAGGTTAATGGTTTTAACAACACAGGCCATGAATGTGTGCGGAATGACAGTAATGACCAAAACAATGAGAATATCTCTGTAAAGTTGAAAGTTTTTGACGCGTGTTTATTGAAACTCAAAAAACTACAACTTGAAGTGGCTTATTTTAATGAATGTCTTGTGCGTAAAACTGTACCTAAAGGCTTGAGGCGTTCACCTTATCCTACTGGATTAGAAGCTGGCTCTGTGTTTCACACATGATTAGTAAATTTATTTGACAATCAAGGATTGGAGTTACTGGCTTTGTTTGTGAAGCACTATAACTGTTGGATTGATGAACTATCTCAACATATGATAACTCTTAATAACTCTATATCTATTGATATTCAATTTAACAGATATAAGTATGAATATGATCGGATATTTGATAGTACAGACGACCATCTGTCTAAATTATACCAGCAAAAAGTCAAAAAATTAAGTAGGGATACTGAGGCTTACAGGACTGGGATGGCTTACCCTAGACCGCCAAACAGCCAGGTTTGGAGGAAAGGGTTGTTTAATTTCAACTCCAATGACATTCCACCAGGCCAAAATGATCCTTTACCATCCCAGTTTATTGATGCTGGACATGTAGGAGCAAGTGACCTTAGGCTTAATGGTGACGATCGACTCGACAATTTTAATGCTCCTGGTGAATCTACTAGTACACCATGGAGTCAGAGGTTGAGAAGTGGGAGCAACAATCGTATGGGCAGTAACTTTAACAACACAAATCAGGGGTTTCCTTCTTCTTTTTTAGGTGCGAGACCCAAGAACAAGAACCCTTACCAGCAGAGATTTCACCGAGGTGGGGGAACAACAAGTAGTCTTGGACTATGCTAACGACAGGTCGGGTTTACATGAAGTGACTTTGGATAATCATGGTTATGTCACCCATATCGACTCTCCCAACACAATGACATTGATCTTGAGTCAACTTACAATAATAGTTTAGAACTGAATATGACAGATGACGTTACTTTTTTACCCCTTGTTGAAATTGTAAAAAATACTTCAGGAAATTTTAACCTGTACAATTTCAGTGATGTTAAATTTGACAGCGATATGCTTTCCTTATTTTCAAAGGGGTTCAGCTTTGTACCAACGAAACCTATTAATACTGTTAACACCATACTAGACGTAAAATTATTTGTAAGAAAGTTGAACTTTAAAATATTGTTAGGTGACCATCCGGACTTGGTTAGTTCAAATCAATTATATGTTTCTAGTACATTCAATCCTCCACTACACCCAGTTCTGGAATCCTTTGAAAGGTGTTGTGAACTGGATTTGAGACACATGGCTAACAACAGGTTTTGCAACTATGGGCCTCACAATATGTCTAAGGTGGAAGTGGACTTTATTGAATTTCTTAGAACCCAGAATTTAAGGTTTTGTAAACCGAATAAGGGGGGAGGGCTGGTGGTTTTTACTACCAGTGATTATGAGAAACGGATGTATGAGGTTTTGAACACTGACAGGTATGACCACAGTTCTAGATCTGAAGTAAACAGTGCTTACAAGCTTATAAGGGATAGTATCAAGGATCTTTTTATTGAAAACAAGATTGATTTGAAGACGCATGCCTATTTGACTACATCTTACCCTAAATATTCATGCGTCTTCGGTATTCCAAAAATACATAAAAGTATTTTCAATCCACCGTTAAGATTATTGGTTGATAGCAGGGGATCACCCACATATACTTGTGCAAAGGTGGTTGACTCTATACTTCAGAAATATGTATGCAAGGAAAGACAGATCTATAAGGATTCGTGGTCATTTTTGGAGACAATTAATAAGGTTTTGTTCAATAAGGAAACTAACTTTATAACAATAGACGTAAAGGATTTGTACAGCAGTATACCCCAGGATATAGCTTTAGAATGGGTTAACTTTATGTTGAGGAAACACAATGCACCAGACAGAGAACTCGATTTGGTAACAACACTAGGAGATCTGGTGTTGTCCTACAATTTCTTTACATTTGGCGATGACTTTTACAAACAAAAAGTAGGTGTTGCTATGGGATCCCCATGTGGTGGCAGCATAGCCAATTTGGTTATGGCCTACTGGGAGTCCCACTATGTTTTCTCAGAAGGAAATCCTTACTATGAACGATTCCTATTATATACCAGATTCCTTGATGATATTTTTATACTTGCTCACATAACTGAAAGTGAAGCTGTTACGATGTTACAAAATTTCAATCAAAGTACAGATTTTCTAGAATTTACATTCACATTTTCTACTGAAAATATTGCATATTTGGATGTGTGGTTGAGTAAAGATTTAATACTTAATTGTTATACTGCGAAAATCCATCGTAAGAAAACATATTCTAATACCTTCTTGCACTTTACCAGCTGTCACCCATTTTCACAAAAAAGATCTGTTGTTAAGGGCCAGCTGGTACGGGCTGCGAGAATGATCACATTGGATGACGATTTCAATGATGAATGTTTAAACTTAAGGAATATGTTTATGGCAAGGGGATACCCCGTTGGAATATTAGACCAGTTGATTCAGGAAATTGTCAAAAAAAGACAGCATAAAGTGTATGTACCACTACTACCGGTTGTTATTTACAACCTTAAGAATCTTACTACTGGTGAAAATACCAGTATTTCCATCAACGGACCTGACACCTCCGGGACTCCCCATACTTTGAGTTTGGACACGAACGCTCATTGTGATGTATCTGGAGGTGCGAATATACCTTTGGTTAATGAAACATCTTTTGAGGCTTTCGATGATGAGCCATTAAAATCTACATTCATCACTACCTTTAACCAAGATAGTGGGTTATGTAGAGACATTATCCTTAAGAATTGGGAATTGTTCAAACTCTACCCGAGTATTTATAACAAAGTGGGATGCCAACCTCAAGTAGTGTATAAGAAGGGGAGGAACATGAAAAACATTCTGGAATTTAAGAGAATGCGACCAGTGTTGAATGGTGGTATGCATAAATGCCAGAATTGTAATTACTGTAAATATGTTGAGGAGGGTACACATTTTAGTATTAGGAATTTCACATACAAAATAGGTTTTAAATTAAACTGTAATTCATCTTTTGTAACATACTTAGCTAGATGTAAATTATGTCCGTCCTTCTATATCGGGAAAACTGCGAGAAGGCTGAGAGACCGCATATATGAGCATATATATGCTATTAAAAACCTTAAAATGGAAAACGCTCTAGCTAAACAAGTTGTTGTTAACCCTGTTAAATTTATTGCAATTGACCATACTCCGATGAGTCAAAGAGGTGGCCCTAGACCTTTAAAACTAGAGGAAACAGAGTTATTATGGCAGGTGAGATTACATGCTTACTGCCATCCTGGTATAAATGATACTTGTTCAATCTCTAGTCTCTTAAAACTAAAGAGTCTTAAGAGACGATAATACATTTAAAGTTTTTAAAAATAGTTTGTGGTATATTTCACATATTCTACACACATTTTTATATGTTTATTTTATTCTTATTTTTATGTTTGTGTAGGTATTAACATCAGTGGCGCAATGTTTATGCATATGAGCTAATAACGTTTTAGTATGGTTTGGTTTATTATTAACAATAGACTAATGATTAATTAATTGTAGCAGGCTGGTTTTCTAGTTAATTAAACAATTATCTAACTATATTAATGTGAATGCCAATGTTATGTCATTTCCTTTGAAGAAGTCAGGCATTGGGCTTGATGAAAAGCGCTTTGGATATTTGTGTCAGTAAACATTTATATTTTATATCTCCTGCCTTGTCGCTGTTTTCCGTTTTTTCCGTTTACGAAATGTGTGCATTGAATAGGGACACACAGATGAACTGCAGGAATGAACACAGGGAAAGAGGACAGGTGAAACTTCCTCATGTACAGCACAGGAAGCCATGTCAATGGAAGATGGTTGTAGCAGCAACACCAGTTACATATTTATATGGTACAGTAGGGACTGTACAGTGAAACTGTGTTTTATGTAATTGTTGCACAAGGTGACATGATGATGGGGAGTATGTGTGTGTGAAATAAACATCATGTCACCTTGTGTAACAAGGTGACATGATGATGGGGAGGATGTCTGTGTGAAATAAACATCCTTACATGAATAATGCAGAGGACATCTATCAGGGATCTGACATACAATTAAGTTAGGGTGCATATTGTAAAGCTGTGGAAACTGGTATGCCTGAATGGGAGTGTGCTCTCAGCAGAGATCTCCAGCAAGGTGATCATGGGTAAAGGCTCATGCAAAACATTACTAGAACCAACCACAACTATGGACAATATCAGAATAATACCACTAGTAATCCCATGCCTCTGACATAAGATATGTGATGTAGATTGACACACACACACACACACACACACACACACACACACACACACACACACACACACACACACACACACACACACACTTAAACTGCTATTATGACACACACACACTTAAACTGCTATTATGATACATCCACACTCTGAGGGTAAATGTGCAGACTGTCCTGGCACTGTAACATCTGCAGGAGGTGTATATATATATATATATATATATATATATATATATATATATATATATATATAGCACAATCCACACAGTTACAAATGATATACATGTCATTAACGTTGTCAAATGCCTATGTAAGTAGTGTGTGCATAAGCAGTACAGGTAGAACACATTGTAAGAAGCTATTGGTGTTCCACACCATCAGATAGTCATGTATATTCCACAGAAAGACTACCTAGGTATGACCAATAAGCTGTGTCACAGTGCACATTGACAAAGGTGGTACCCATTAGTTACACATCACTGGAAGATGTGCAGGGAGGTGCCTCTGATGCTCATGTCATTCACATACCCAGTACATGTGTTACATTCAAGGGAATAGTCTGCACTGTGACCACATGCTGGTGGATGTACCACTTACCCTCTACCCCAGGACACAGGTCACATACTTATTGGTCTGATAATAGGGTGTGATGTCCACATTATACTTGGGGTGGTGTGTTTGTTTCCTGAAGCAACAAATCCCCCAATGTGTCTTGCCAATGCAGGTGTTGTCATGGCTGTGGCAGCAGTTGATACTGGCTGTATTATACTAATATCACAGTTGGAGTCACTGATTGCCCAGTCTGTAGTCTTTCAGGCAGCTGTTTTGACACAATATGTTTATGTCATCTGTGATGTCTATCACTTATTAATGGGCAGGGAAGGGTCTAGCAGACACCCCTGATGTACAGACCTGATCACTGGACCTGAGATAAAGGTCACTTCACATATTTTAACATAGTGACATGCCACATATGTCATACACTGGTCTACCAATTTGGTGATATAACAGTTTATGACCACATATGACAGTGTTGATTAAATACCTCAATGTGGATTTGTGTCAAATGCTTTGACCTGGTCAAGTTCCAGAAGGTGATGCTGTTGTCATCATGCATGCCCTCAATGACCTCTTTGAAGACATCTATCAGATGTAACAAATAAGATGCAGCATTAACAATTCACACAGGTCTGCTGTACGCAGTAGGAATATTACTAGTGTACATGTCAGTATAAGAGGTCCATGGTATAAAAACCTACCAGGAGTCAGAGCATACTAGATATTGTTTGTGTTCCCAAAGAAATTACTGTAATTTCAAGTCAAGTTTTACCACCATTGATGTGCAGTGATCATGGGGATATTAAGGTTAATTTGTCGCTAGATAACTCTGCCAAACTGAAATCTAAACCAAAGCACAGACAGTTAATTACAGATTATATGGAAGCAAAAAACTAACTGGAGTGAGGTGTTCAGTGGAAAAACTGCAGATGGAATGTGGAAAGTTTTGAAAGAGAAATTGTTTGTGTACAAAAAGTCAAAAAATTTTTAACATCAGGATCTAGACATACAGCATCAGGGGGATATATTTCCATAAGAACAATATATCTGATTAAGGTCAGGGACAAAAAATATAAGAAATGGAAGAGAGGTTGAACTACAACTTTGAAAACTGAAATAAGCTGAACAAACAGATTAAATGTACTGTGAGATAAGATCAAGAAACATTTGAAGAAAAATTATATAAAGATATTGATTATAATAGGAAACCTTTTTATAGATACATAAGATGTGGAAGGAGTAAAGACACACAAATTGATAAATTGTGTGCAGATTCTAAAATGTATTTTCAGACACAACCAATTATAGATATATTTGCAAAATCTTATGCAAAGCAGTTTGGTTCCACAAAAGGGGTGATAAGTTGTCCTAGTGACATCAAGGTAACCCCAGATACTAGAATCAAATTAAATTTTATTGAAAAAGAACTGCACAAATTGGATCCAAACAAAGCACAGGGATGAGACAGAATTAGTAACAATGACCTGAGAACACTTCAGCAAGAACTTACACTACTGTTATATTTATTATTCATTAGGTCATATAAATATGGGGAGAGTCCTCAAGATTGGAGACATGCACTTATTAAACCTGTCTTTAAGGGAAAGTGAGTAGGACAAACACAGAATCATACAGAACCTTAAGTCTACTTTCATGTTGTGAAAAATTAATGGAGAAGGTAATATTGGATAAGTTATTGTCAGAACTGGAAAGGTTGGGACTTGAAACCATATATCAGCATACATATGTTGAAAATATATCTATTACCACCTGTAACATGATGTTCTATAACAATATAATAACAGCTATAAATGAAAAATTGTGATGTGATGTAATTTATATAGACTTGACCATCATTTGACAGGAGCATACACAAAACACTGATCAATAAATTAGCACAACTAGATAAGATGGATAGCCTCACGGCTTACAAATAGGACATGGCAAGTATCATACATCAACTGGACAGGTGAAATCCTTGGTTACAGTCAGGATGTCCCACAGGGCTTTGTCCTCGGCCCTTACTTGTTTAGATTGTATCTTTCAGATCTATCTTTTTCATCTGAGGTGATCTACAGTCTATACGCAGACGACCTGAAATTGGTTAAACTGATTACAAGTGTTACAGATAAGGCATGTCTGCAAAATAACTTGACTAAATTGACCATTTGGGCACAGGAGAATAATATGCTGATAAATACATCAAAAACTAAGCATATGAAATTTGGGAGACATAAACTGAAAGGTAAATATTTAATACAGCACACAGTGATTGAAACTGTAGACTCATTTAAGGACCGGGGTATATGGGTAGATTCAGTTATGAGTTTTTCTAATCATATCAACCGAGTGGTTAATGATAGTTATAGAACTATAGGATGTATGGAAAAACAATATGGCAATCCTATAAGAAGACAAGCATGAGTAAACTGTAAAGAGTACAGTGGAAATATACCAAGGACATCCATGGATGTGAAAATCTAAGTTATTATGAAAGACTAAAATATCTGAACTTGTACAGTGTCTCTTACAGATATCTAAGAGGAGATCTTATTCAGGTACACAGGGCATTTAGGGACAACTACGTCTGGGAATATTTGGGGTTATCAAAAAGTATTAGAGACTCATCAGCCAACCTGTGTCAAAGATTCTATAGGAATGTGAAGTGTACTAATTGGTTCTCTGACAGAGTAGCTGATGCATGGAACAGACTACCAAATTACATTAAAGCAAGCACTAGTTTAGATATTTTTAAGAACAGCCTGGGCACTTATTATGGGAACAAGTGTTTTGGTATATTGTCAAGCTAGAAGGGCATTTATGCCTGTGCTTGAAATATTTGTATGTATGTATGTATGTATGTATGATGACATGTTGGTCTACCTCACAGTCGAGGAGAGTTAGGATGTTTCTATACATGCATGCATCAGATGCTGTCCCCCCAACTCAGGTGGATGCATGTTGATGAACACCCTTGTATGGGAACATAACCCATGTGGATGGTGTGTTGAAGTGTGTATTCAACTGTATCAGGAAGGTGTATGTACTGAGTCATGCCAGCCCATTGATTTCATGTGATAGGCCTGGATGAAGGTAAGACAGTGCACACTGCTATTTTGTGATCTAGTCTAGGGTTTTGACACAATCCTCCATGCAGGCATCATTGAGAAACTGTCCCAGCTGGGTAGTACACATACGTCAGTTGAAGGCTAACCAATTGGCTCACCAACAGAACACATAATGTGAAAGATGGTAAATCAACCTGTACCAGTACAGCTGTCACCACTGACAAACCCCTGAGATCTGTGCTTGGCTCTTCACTGTTTGGAATCTATTTCTCAACAGTTCAGGCTAAAGTATATGGCCTTTGGCTTACCATGTTTGCTAATTTTTTCATATTGGGTGCAATCAGTCCACCAATGATGATGATGACATAGTACAAGAGGAGCTAACACAAACAACTGAATGGTAGCAAAGGCACATGATCTACAAATAAATGCAGAAATGTGTGTTTGTTATGTTGTCCATCTGAAAAGTGGAATTCCCTATTAAGCACAGCATTGACGACAGTCCTGCTTTGCAGAAACTGAGTGATGCAAGCACTGTGTACACATGTAGATAGGAATCTGAACTTCAACCACCATGTGTCCACACTTGTATTGAAGGCCTATGTTGTGCACATCATAAATCATGCCATCGTACTGAAATCTTAGGATTGTATGAAAGCACTGTAGTCAAACCTCATCAGAACACTAACAGAGTATAATTTTCTCTTTTGCATGTACCTCACCAGACACATGCAACAGCTGGAGAGACCACAAGACTTTCTCAGCATGCTAAAGCAGGGCCTTCAAACCATGCTGTGATGTATGTGAATAGATTAAAAGCCATGTCACTGTAATCCTTATTGTATAGGGTGAGGTGACTTCTGCCTCGCCTCCAGGCCAGTCTCTGAGCCTGCCGTGGTGGGAGTACTGCATATCCAAAAATATGATATAGCTGATGACATCAGCAGTGTCTGCTGAGGAAAACATAGTAGTAATAGTGTCCCACATGCTGGTGTAAAAGGCTCTGTGTAATGTCAAACATGATCACACACACACACACACACACACACACACACACACACACACACACACACACACACACACGCACACAGTTGACTGCAGTGAGAACAGAACCCCTATCTATCTAAGTACACAGACTAAAGAACACCATATTTTACATACATGCCACAGCACAAGTCTGATTTCAGCAAGACTCATGTGAACTTAAAGTAGATGACATCGGGAGGCCATGTGGGAGACAAAAAGTTGGGAGGCCTGCATAAGCCCATAGCTTCATATGTTCATAGA
The DNA here is from genome assembly GCF_019279795.1 of Protopterus annectens. Taxonomy (NCBI): domain Eukaryota; kingdom Metazoa; phylum Chordata; order Ceratodontiformes; family Protopteridae; genus Protopterus; species Protopterus annectens. Next base: position 1,047,613,732 of record NC_056731.1, read on the forward strand.
AAGCTACTAGCCTATTTTCTCTCTATAGTGTTTAGAAGCCTAGCTGTGTAAAAACACAAATACCCTTATTGAGCATAGTTGGATGGTAGTTGTTAGCAGAGTAATTTTGTGAGCAGCACCAACTGGCCCTTTCCAAGAGGGACATTGATGCCACCCCAGAAGTGACTTTACAATAACCCAACCAGTAGTCAAGGTTGCACTTGAACAACATCATTGAGGAGCACTGCTTCACATTTAGTGTAAGCCTATTACAAAGGAGTGTGAGTTGTTTGGGGATATATCCATCTCCCCAGCATGTTCTCTTTTTGTCACAGGCTAGATTGAGAACCCCTGGGCCAAGTTATTCTTGTCCCATTTGATATGCAGATGTCCAGAATTTCCAGTAGGCAGGGTCTGAAACTGCTCTGTAGGGCAGGTATAGGTCATCTCTCAACAACATGCATGATACTGAGTACAGTGACAGGTCTTTCAGTATTTCCATGTATGTCATGTTTGGAGGCCCTAGAGTCTCTCAGGCACAGCCCTGTGTTTTCTCCAATTGCTGCAGGTGTCTGATGAGGTACAGACAGAAGGGAGCATTGTACTCAATTAGTGGTCTGATAAGGGGAAAGTCCAGCTGAGGAATGACCACCTTGGTCTTGGATGTGATGTCCATATATTTGATATGCACAATGCAGAATGTGTGTGTCACTACTATAGACACATAGTGATGAAAGTAGTTTCACAACACTGTGTGTGAGCTTAGGGAGTTTCATAGGTTCATAGGTAGGTACTAGGCTATCATCCCAAAGGCCTACATAAGCCTAGCCAACAAAGTTCCCTGGCTTACGCCACCCAAGAAAGTTATTTTCCTGTGCCACTGTCGAGCAGAGACACAGAAGTGATCACTGGGGTGTATTTTCTATTTCCAAGGTGCTATGTATATCATAACTATTATGAGTATTTATTGCCAAAGGGGATAATGAGCCATTGTATGCTTTAATATTCAGTCTTTGGGTTTGGCACCATACTTTTGTGTGTGGCAGCCCCTTCTGTAATATGCTACCATCATTGGAGGACTGTATATTAGTGCATCCAGTTACCCACCATCTGGAAACCTGGTAAACCACAGGCCATCCACCATTGCCTGTGCTTCAGAGAAGTAGTTTGCAAACAGTTGAGGGCCTGGCACAGATCCTTGTGGTATTATAATGGTAAGTGGATAGTGGTAGAGGTGTAAACCCCAACTTTGAGAGTGTGTGTTATATTGGTGAGACAGCTGCCTATTCCTCTACTACTGTATGGCTTAATTCCCACATGGAAGATCTTCACTATGACACATGAAGGGGGGATAGTGTCAAAGGCCTTCGATAACATAGGTGGTAAATCCTGTTATCCCTGATCCAAGTCTTTGGTGTCAGTGTCCAAGAAGTCTACAAGGTTCAATAAGCTACCCTTGAGAAAAGCAAAATGGGTAAGATCAAGTGTGTTGAAGGTCACCTATGTCCCTGTGGACATGGTCCATGCTTATTATTTCTCTAGCCTTGCAGATAAGTCTTTTAGGTGTATGGGTCAATAGTTGTAGTTCTGCATGTTACCAGATTGATGTGCATTGCATAGCACATAACATTTGATATTACATTTTGTAGTGTGGTTGATATATCTGTGGAAAAATACTGAGACTCCAGAGTTGCAGTGCTTGGGGGGGGGGTGCCATCACATGGATCTATTGTAAATATGTGACATATTGTTAGATAGCACCCTCAGTTTGTAATCTTTCCACATGTAATTTCATGTCATGCACAGAAAATGGATAGTAAACAGCAGTAATACAGCATAATATATACATTTCCATAGTGCGGTGAGCAGCAGTTTTGTGTGACGGTTAGCAAAGAGCACACACATGGAAGATACACGTTTACATGTAGCTAAGCAGTGTACACATGTGATCTGCATTGCTAAAATCAGACAGTTAGTATTGAGGCTATGAAATACAGCTGCTGCTTCTTAACTGACTCTGTGGTAGCATGTGTTAATGCATTGATGCATTCCTTTTGGTTGGCCCAGATGGAATGGGATTCAAATACAGGTGTATGTAATACTTTAAAATACCTTTCATTATATAGTGATAATGCTATGACATGAATTATTTATATGAGATGTGTTGCTGTGTGTTGGCACAATGCAGCAGTGTTAAGCGGCATTGCATTGGGGTAAATGCAGCTCTTTGCCACTGCCCACCATTAGTGTGCGATGTGCATATCTGCACAAACATGGAACCCAAAAAGTGAAGGGATCCATTATTTTTTTGACCCTACTAAATGTGTTAAAATGGGGTAGACAGGAAAATGGTTAAATGGGGAGCAAGCAGGGGGAAGAATAAATGGAAAAAAGGACAGGGATGTGCAGGAGGGAGGCAGGAACACTGTAAACTGAACATATGTGCAAAATATTAACTGAATTTGGATCCTCACCTCCAGAGAGAGGGGTGACCACAACACAATTATGTTGTATTGCCAATTGGAATGTATCAAGTGGGTCAAGAAGACTTGTGAAATGGAGAGCTGTTTATGAGATGATTTATTTTTTTTTTTTTTATTTGTGGAACAATTGCCCAATTATTTTTTTATTTCAGAGAAAGTGGAATGCTGGGGAAGGGATGAAGACATACTGTAGGTATGTCTGGGTCAGGAAAGTTAGGTAAGTAAGGAAGCAATTGCAGACAATCGAGGCAAACAAGACAAGAGACAGGGATGGTGACAGACACAAAAGTTTGTGGAACACCATGAGTGGGGTGAAGGTGGGGACAGCCCAAATCCAAGGTCATCATGCTGACTGACAATGAGAATCAAGTCCTCACCCATTGGACTGTCATAACTGTCACCTCACTCTGCCACTGGCTGGAGTGCTTGAAGTCTTCTTCTCCTTCTCCTAGCACTACACAAAATGAGGCATAGGCATGCACCAACAGTGCAGTGCACAACCCTATGCAACATCCCTGGAAACCTGGTGTGGATGACAAAATCACCACCTCCACCACTGCTCCTGGAGGGTACCACTGGACCAGCCGCCAGGGCAGGACTACCTGAGGGTGCAGGCAGAGCAGGGTCAGCAGAGGCAGTGCTGCCTGGTTGGCTGCCAAATATGCTAGGCATTGGTGCTGTAGCTGGTAGAGTTGAACAGGTGAATCCTGTGGGACAGGCCTACCCTGTTGTGCTGTGGAGCATTTAGTGACGTGGTACACATAGATGACATGGACACATTTTCATGACACATAATAAAATAAAAATAAAATAAGAAATAACATAAAAATAAAAAAACTAAATAAAATAAAAATGACATATTTTTTTTTATAAATAATATGAAATAAAATAAAAATAAAATAAAAAAGAGAGATAAGGGCTGGACTGAGAAGAAAAAAGAGATAAGATTAGCACTTTCAATATGTGACATACAATACATTAATACAATGCATTAATACAATTATTTGACTTTATTATCTTAACTTTTACATTTAAGACTACCACCTCCTAACAGATATACACTAAGCTATAGATTGCAACACGTAATCCTTGACATATGCATATATTACAATGGCAGGCCATGGGGTAGAATCCCCTTGAAGGGAGCTCATCCAGCAGACTTCAGTCACATTTAGGTAGCAGCAGTGCATCTGACCATGAGCGTGGATGTGCCAGTGCAACTCTTGGCAGAGCCAGTTCTCATGGGTGGTGAATACAACGATGAACTGCCACCTCTACCATGCATGGCTCACACCTGTCTGACATACCAAGACGTAGAGTCAGCACAGAGCTTAGCTGTGTTCATGCAGACACTCACACACCCATTTCAACTGGATGATCCTTACAAATACACCTACAACATTTACTCATTTTGTCTCACTGGTCATTTGTTGGTTTAGTTAAATGACTGCCTGCTGCCCTTTCTTACTCACACATACTCACCAACCTGTTGTGTCAGCCTAGGCTTCCTGGACCCCCCCAATACAATGCCCTGTGCAAGTGATGATAACTGTCCCATATTCATGTTTTATGGTTTTGGATTCAGGGATACATAAGCTTTGTGTCTGATGCTCAGGGTGCATAGCTAACTTAGTGCTTAGTATATCTATCTGCATTTGTAGTGTTGAACTGGTAATTGTATCTTTGACTTATATTGGCCTCAGAATGTTAGACAGTTGATAGCATCAACATGTCGTAACTTTATAGTGAATGATCTTGTGAGGGTTGCAAAGTCAGAAACTGGAATGTGCATCATTACTTTCTAACTTCCATCTTTAATGATTTTCCAGTACAAATGTATGGTGCTAAACTGTGGGCATGCATTGATCATCAGTACTTTTGAGAGGTATGACTGTGTAAATCTTTGATGCCTGAGGCCTACTTCTTAGTAAGGGATACATATAAGTCAAATACGTCTCTGCTGTCACATGTTAAGGTAATTTCTGTACAACTCTCCTAACTGTTACTTACTTACTTACTGTACCAACTAATGAAATACAAAGATATGCCTCACATTCATATTATTAAACAATACAGTCCAGGTTCAAGACTTACCTTGTAAATGCATCAGTTTCAACAATTTTAGTTCAGGGCCGACTCTGTCTGATGCAAGTAGTATACAGCCAATACATGGGGAAGTAACAGCTGTGTGAGTTTTCTGGCATCAATGTTACTATATATATGTGTGTAGAAGGAGATGGTGAGTGAGTGTGCTATGCATTGTCTCTTAGCCAATGCAATGGCGTACTGAGCATGCCTACATCTGCCTACACCCACAGTAGGTGGTGGTTACCCCTCTGACTCCTCATGTGCCTGTGGCTATGGTGACCTTGGTATTGGAGGTGGGATTGTGCCACTTCCCCTTGCTGATCCTGCTGAAGCTGTTTGCTCTGGATTATGTTGTATAGCATGGCACATACTGTGAATATTCTGTACATGTCCATGGATTGTACTGCAAGGCTCTGCCAGATGTATCTAGGCAGCAGAACCTTAACTTCAGCAGCCCAAAAACACTGTCTATGATATTTCAGGTTTGAGCATGTGTCTCATTATGACATTCTTCTGTGGGTGCGTGAGCATTTCTGATGGGTGTCATCAGCCATGGTTCCAGTGCGTAACCTGCATCCCCCTTAGCACATATCTGGTACAGTTGGGAGGTGTGCCAGATATGTGAGTCACGGTAACTGCCAGGGTTGCCAGCACACATGTTCAATATGATTGCCTTGACATCACACAAGACTTGGCAGGTATTAGAGTGGTAACCCTTTCTGTTTATGTATACCCTACCCTTTTCCCCTGGTGGTGCCTTCATTTCTATATGTGTGCAATCTTTGGCACTCAGTACTTCAGGGTAGAGTGTTACATGGTAGAAGTCCTGCATATTTCTTGCCCTTTCCTCAGAACTATAGGGAAAATATATGTGGTCACTGGCATGTTAGAGCATAGCATTCAATAACTGGAGGATCCTAGATGCTGATGCCTGTGACACCCATAGCATGTCCTCTCTTGGTCTATGAAAGGTACCTTCAGCTAAAATTCTAAAGACTCCACATACATTTGTCTCCACTGGGATGGGTTCCCCTCAGATGGTTCTGGCTCTGAGTTGAGGATGGCAGACAATGCAGAATTCCTGTAGTGTGTCCTTGTCTACCCTGTAGCTCTTTACAATTCCCATATCATGAAGGTTGTGAACAGGGTGATGTCCCCTCTCTGAGAAAGTAATCAAGGAGCCTGAGTCTTTGTCACTGACACTGGAAGGGGATATTCATTTGGAACAAAAATAAATAAACACAGTATTTCCAGATGCAGCTCTCTGAATCAAGCATAGTTTCTGTTAGGAGCACACAGGGAACAGAGTCTGGCCAGGGAACACACTCAGTCCAGGGTCTGGATTTCTCTCTTGTCTCCCTCCAGGTCCCCAGCAAGACTCCCCACTGACACAGCTATAGAGTTGAGTCCTCAGCTGAGTGTCCAAGCCAAGTCCTCCAGCACCTTCAATGTGAATCCAGTGCTTCATGTCCCTGCTCCAAACAGCTGACACACACACACACACACACACACACACACACACACACGACATATGCCACAACAGACACCGTGTGGGATTCACACTCACCCTCCCACTCTTCATGAATCAAATCTAAAGGCCCCCTTACCGATGCCCATACAGCAACTCAAAAGGTGAAAATCCTGTGGATTCCTGGGGTATTTCTCTGTATGCAAACAGAAAATGGGTAAATGTTTGTCCCACTCTCTCTTAAACTGGTCTGTAGCTGCCTGCAGCATGGTTTTTAGTGTAAAGGTTAACCTCTTCATAAGACCATTAGGTGGTAGGGGTTGGTCTTTAGGTCTTTACCCCACAATGCTTCCACAGACAAGCCAGCAGTTCTGACATGAAATTAACACCTCTGTCAGTCAGTATTTCCCAAAGGAAACCTATCCTGCTGAAAATCTCTAACAAAGCATTTGCCACCTTCTCTGCCTCAGTGGAGGACAAAGCCACCTCCTCAGGGTATCTAGTAGCATAATCCACTACAACTAGGATGAATTTCTTGCCTGTGGAGCTTGGGGTACTCAGAGGTCCCACAATATCCATAGCTACCCTCTGAAATGGCTTCTCAGTCACAGGCAAAGGCATGAAATGAGCCTTGGCCTTGTCTCCTGCCTTGCCTACTTTTTGGCACTGCTCACAGGTCCTGCAATACCCTGTTACATCCCTTGCATTCCCAGACCAATAACAGTTCTGCATAATACATCTCTTGGTACACTTTATGCCCGTATGATCGGCAAGAGGTATGTTATGGTTTATGGCTAGAAGTGTCAGACATTAGGCTCTAGGCACTACCAACTGCTGTATTACCTCACTCTCTAGCCCTCTCTTGGGGTCCACTCTCTACACAGTAATCCTTTGCTCCAGTGTACAGACTTTCCTTTTCCTTGAGAATCAGGCCCTTCCATAGTTACCTCCCTCAACCCTCTTTGTGTAGGGTCTGAGAGCTGAGCCTGTCTAAGCTCTATCTTTGTGACCCTTCCCAGCTCCCCTTCCACAGGAAGTCTGGTATCCTCTGACAGAAGTGCATCACTGTCAGCCTGGGTGCTACAACTCACCTCTGCCCTTGCAGTCACTCTGTCCAAGAGAACATCAGTGCCTACCAGCAGCTGTAGCTCACCTTTAGGATCACTGCTACAGGGTAACTCCCTCCCTGAAATAGCAACCTCACCAGGCCTGGCATCAAGTGTGGGGTCTGTCTGGGTATCCCCCCAGCTACCAGACCAACATGCCTGTCTCCAAGCCTGACTGCATGTAACTGCATGCACACAAAGTACTGTATTATCAAAATCATTCCCTAGCAAGACATCTGCTGGGAATATCCTCAAACACAACTACTTGTTTGCTTCCTTTTCCACTGTCTCAATCAATGTGAACCCTTGCCAAAGGCATTTGGAGTGGGGTCTCTGCTAAAGTTCTGACAGGAGTGGACTGGCCAGGAAAGCACTGCTCCTCTTTAACCACTGCAGCCTTCACAATGTTTATGTCAGAGGCTGCGTCTATCCTAGCACTAGTGTTTTCCATCCACTAAGATTGGATATAAACTTTGGTGATAGTTTGGTACCCCCATTGTATCCAGACCACTTACCACTGACATAATGTTATTCCTACCTAAAGGCTCCCCCACCTTTTGTTTCCCACTTTGCTTCAGTACACATCTATATTATACATGGACCCACTGGTTCATTTAAAACATTTAACCCTTGATCATGGCTGTGTACCTGAACTAGTGGCTTCCCCCTGTTACTGGTGGACTCTATTGTAGTGGTTTAGGCTACCCACCATGTGTTCCCTTATATCCATGTGCAGCAGTGGGTATCCCCTTCCTGTGCAGTGATGCCCTATTTACTAAGTAGAGATCCTCTTTCTTCCCCAGCTCACCTGACTCATGGTCTGCCAACCAGATTCTCATGTCCTCAGGCAAAGTGCTGAAGGCTTTTTTCCTAACCAAAATTTCTGCCAGCCCTTCAGAACTGGTGACCTGACACCCACTCACCCACCTATGAAATTAAGTGCTTAACTCACAAATATAATCACATACACTTTCATCTGCCTTGTGTTTCTGCTCACAAAACTTTTTTTTTTTCGGTAAGCTTTAGGTGTTAACTTAAAACATCCTAGTAAACATTGCTTTACTTTGTCATAGTTTAAACAATTAGTATCAGACAATTTAGAAACAGCACTTACAGCTTTACCATGGAGTAAGGGGGTCAGGAACTGTACCCAGAGCCCTGGTCAGTATTATACTGTCTACACACACTTTCAAATATATGAATAAATCTATAAAAAATATCACCCCCTGTAAACTGTGGAAGACATTTACTGACCTGTATTGCTTCTGGGGTTCCATTATTTCCTTCCCCATTACCACCATGACCCTGGCAAAGAGTCAGCATCTCCCTCTCATGTTGACACTGCTTCTCAGTTTCTTCAGCCTCCAAATGCCGCAGTCTCTCTGCTGTGTTGAGTACTATTCTACAGCCTGAACCCTTCTCACTCACATCCTACATTATTTACAATGACTCTCCTCCTAGCTGGAGACATTCACCCCAACTCAGGTCCCTCATCCCCATCACTCACTCCAAGCCTGCACCAATCCCCATGCTTACCTCTCCCTAACACATCCATGCCTCCCCCTTATTTCTCCACCACCAATAAACTAGACCTTTTTTCAATTAACTTACAAAGCCTTCTTAATGAGACCACAGACCTTCACACCTGGACAGCCCAACACTCTCCTCGTATTCATACCATTACTGAAACATGGTTAAAATCCCACATTGCCAACAATGAAATCTTACCCCCTCCTTACAACATATTTTGACTAGACAGAGAGACAAAAAAAAAGGTGGCGGTGTTGCTGTTCTATACTCTGATCTTCTGAATCTCTCCTCTCTACAAATACCTTTGCCAACTTTTCATCCTGCTTAACTGATTGTACTTAACTGTCACTTAAATGACCATAAAAAGTTTGCTATCATGTCAATTTATATTCCGCCTTGTAACAACATTGCAATCCTTGAAAATATACTGTCTTGGATGTCCAACAACATATCCTATGAAACTACCATTCTAGGAGATGTAAACATAGACTGATCAAAACTTATGTCTGAATCCCCAAATCTGAGCATTAGCCTGCATGGTTTCAAACAACTCATCACATCCTCCACTCATACCAATAACAATAGTAGTTCCAGTTCTATCCTTGACTGGATACTTACTACAGACCCAAATCTTTGCCATAGCCCCTAAACCTTGCCAGACTCCCCTAGTGACCATCTACCTGCACATATCCAAAGACACTCTATCCAAATACCCAGATCCCACATATATAGAGACTGCCGTAAATTATCCTCCTTTGATATAGAATCATTAACTCCAAACTAGCATCAATTAACTGGCTTTTCTTCACCACCCTACCTTTAATCAAGATGTCAAAAAATTCAACCAGATTTACCTTGTCATCTTAGACTCACTTACACCCCTAAGAAAAATTAGGATAAAAGCTAACTATGCACCTTGGCTATCAAATGATACCCGCTCCCTCATGCACAAAAGAAATAGCATTTGCAAAAACTGGCAAAAAACAAAAATCCCCTACCCTACTACAAAACTACAAGGAAATTAGGAACCTTACTAGGAAAAACACATTTACCAAGACAAGAAAAACTTCTACAGCACAGCACAAACTAATCACCTCTCCAACCTGAAAAAATTCTGGTACACTATCAATAATAATCTTCACACTGGTAACCCCACAACCTCAAATCCCTTCCCTAATAACTCACAGTCTGCTACCCTGCTTAATAACTACTTTATAGACACTATCCGAAACCTAACTCACTCAGTCCTTAACTCAAATCCCCCAACTCTCCCTCTACTCCTACTCATAATAACTATAATCCATTCTCTTTCACTCCTGTACCCACCTCCTATATTAAATCCCTTCTTCATAAACTAAAACCCTGCTAGCCTGCTTCAGATAAACTACCCCCAGTTTTTCTCAAGCTTGCTGCAGCATCCATAGCCTACCCTCTCTATGTACTAATAAACAGATCTATTCAAGAAGGCCTAGTTGCAAACATCTGGAAATCTTTCTTTACTATACAACTGTACAAAGGAGGTAACTCCGCAGACCACACTAACTTTAGACCAATAGTTATCCCATCACCACTTTCTAAAATTCTTGAGAAGTGCATCCACTCAACTTCTCAAATACCTAATCCATGAAAACCTAATAACCACTACACAAAATGGCTTCTGGCCAAACCACAGTACTGCTACAGCCCACTTATCTTTTACTCATACAGTTGCTAAGGCCAGATATAATAATCAACTAGTGTCCTGTCTCTTCCTTGACCTATCAAAAGCATTTGATACTGTGTCTCATTCTAAATTAATAACAAAACTAACTGATCTTAACCTCTCTCCTTCCACTTTTCAGTGGTTCTCCAGCTACCTTACTAACAGACTACAATATGTCCGATGGCTTACCTTCTGCTCTCCTTTCTTGCCTGTACAAACAGGGGTTCCCCAGGGTTCTATCCTGGGCCCTCTTCTTCTGAATATCTTCACCAACCACCTCCACTCTGCCTACAGCCACTCAACTCTTATCCAGTACTCAGATGACTCAACACTCATCACCACCTTGAAAATGTCACATCTTCTCTCACTCACAAAAGACTCATTCATCTCTGTAGAAAAATGGTTTAATGAGAGCCAACTTATCCTAAACCCTAAAAAAAACTAAACTTTTGTTCTTCCTACAAAGATCACTGTCACACCACACATCCACCTTTTCTATCTCTTCTCTAAATCACACAATTATCAAAGTAGATCAACATACAAAACTCCTGGGCACCATAATAGATGACCAACTAAAATGTGAAAGGCATATCCACCAGTGTATTAAAAAGACACACCAAAACCTGAGTTTACTGCATTGGAACAGAAAATTTCTTACACCAGAAGCCAAACTTTCCCTTGCTAGGACCTTTGTCCTGCCATACTTTCTCTATGCCGCTCCTGTTGTCACAAATGCACATTCCACATTACTCTCCCAACTTGAACAAAGATAGAAAAAGTCACCAGATTTGCAACTAAGCTACCTCATGAATCTCACCATTGCTTTGCTTTTAAAAAAAGGAATGGCTAGAATTCCCCCACCAACTTCTCTTCTCTCAGCTACAAATCACACACTCCATCATACACAAACCTTCTGCATGCCCCTCTCTCTCTTCCCTTATTTCCTTAATTACCACCACTAGATCTCTCAGAAGCTTTGATCAACAACTCTTTGACATATATAAACCCAACAGAAATATTGGCAAAGTACTCTACAATTACAATATGTCTATAGCCTGAAACAAACATCCTATAACACCCAGAAACACCCCTTATACAAATCAATTCAAAAAACAACTAAAACTTTCTCTCTTAAACTTATGGATCTGTCCGTGCAAGGAACCTACATGAACTCTCTCATCTCTTCAACAGTGTCTCTCTTCCTTTAACTGACCACTGACACTGGAGTGGGACATTCACTTGGAAGAAAAAGAGATACACACAGTATTTCCTGATACAGCTCTCTGCATTAAGCACAATTTCCCTTAAGAGCACACAGGGAACACACGCAGTCTGGGAAATGGATTTCTCTTTGTCTCCTCCCAGCTATAGAGTTGAGTCCTCAGTTGAGTGCCCAAGCCAAGTCCTCCAGCACCCTCTCTTTGAAACCAGAGATTCATGTCCCTCATCCAAACAGCTGACACACATGTTCTTTGAGATTTGATTTACACATATACACACACACACACACACACACACACACACACACACACACACACACACTTGGGAAATGCTGGCACTGATTTACTAGCTATGCCCTTTTCTGCCCAGACTAAAAGGTAGCTACTGCCACCAGACAGTCCAAAGCCAGATACTCTAAGGCTCTTATAAAGATACCCAATTATACTGAGTGAAATTAATATTATTACAAATGGTAGTGTTTGACCAATGCAGTAAGGCATTCAGGAGTGGACGCAAAGTTACCAAATAGATATAAGTACTCTCAAATGTTAAAATATTCTCTAAATGATCAGCCACAATGAACATTTTAAATATATTTAATAACAAATAATAAAAGAACATGAAAACACTAAATATCTATTTACAATAAACACCATAGTTTCAATCACATGAAATATTAAAATAACACAGATGAATAGATTCACACAGAAACAGAAAAAACAGGACTTAATTACTCTCACTATATTTGCTTGACTGATCTAAAGAATTACTATCCCTGGTCACTTACTAGAGCAAGGCAAGATGAAGTAGGTGATGGGTCCTTCTATGTCAGGTTTCAAAAACAGAGTGCTCTGAGACTTCAGTCTCATCTAGTATTAAAAAACATAATTTCAGTGATGAATTACAGAATAACATCACATGCATCTGGTCATCTCATTTCTGGTTCCCATACTACCCCCTTGGCTAGAAGCTGCCAGGATTTAGCACATATGTGTCAATAATATACATACACAGAGCTTTGCTAAGATCTGTTGCAGCTTCTGGAAGTCATAAACCAATAAACACTTCCACTCTTCCTACAGGAGCTAATAAACCATTCTGTGGCATAGACATTTCATCTCTGACTGCAGTCAGAACTGTACCGTACAATCGTTATGGCATAAATTAAGTAATTTAATTTTGTACTATTTTTCAAAGTTAGCTGGGCTGAGATTAACCTCTTTCCTTCCAGTATTCTATTTATAATAATAAAGTCTGATATAAATGTATATTTCTTTTCTGTCCAGCAGGATAAACAATTTTTAACACAAGCAACTTTACAAATGCATTTTCAACACAAGTGTCTGTATAATTCAGTCTGATGTACAAATGGCATAGAACTTTTTACAAATATCCAGGTAGCCGTTCTGGCATATGTTACACAATCACTGCCCTACTTCTCCTGGCATAGTTGGCAATACCTCACATCATCACAAACAGTTAAATGGGTCCTGAAAACTGTTCTCCTTCTTGGCCTATGGCTATTAGCAGCACTAGCAGCATTGGATTCAGCCTGTAGCAAATACGAATGACTTAAAACAGTAGCAGCCCTGAACATTCTATCCATGTAGACTCCTTTCTTTGGTTGTATTCCAAAAGTTTTGGAATTAGGAGAAAAAAACAGCACAGAGTCTATACAATGCTTTGTAGCTTGCTGAATAGCTAAGAACACAAAACAGAAAATGAAGACTGTAGAGCTAAAAAAACACACATATTTTAATTAGTAAAAAAATAAAAATAATTAAGTGGTTTCATCCTTGAAAACAAAGACTTATTTTTTTTCTAATTCAAGTATATGTGGTTTTTAGCTCTACAGTCTTTGTTTTCTGTTTTGTGTTCTTGGTTTTGTGGTTTATTATTTTTTTACTTGTTGAATAGCCCACTGTGCTGGATTGGTTGATTAGCATGCAATTCAGCTGCTTATGCTATAATTAGCATGCCATGTTTTTTACCTTGTTTGCGCAGGTATGCGACCCTCTACACAGTGCTTGCTGAATCTAAATTTTGTTGCTAACGTATAGGGTTCATTTAATCCTTCTGCTGATCTAGTGAGGCTTTAATGACCATGTATTCTGAACATTAGTTTCACATGGTCCTGCAAGCAGAGATTAAATGGTCCAAAGGTAGAAACTGGGTGAAACTGGGTGCAATTTAAGAGTTTAGCAACAAAAGCCTTTTGAAATCCTACATTTGCTTGCTCTTATTATGGCTGCATGTCAGTATCCCTAAGGAGATTCACAATAAAGATTAAATGGTATTCTAATAAGGTACTTGGGTGCAAATCACACTTATAGATACCATTCTCTCCATGAGGATGTCACAGCAAACCAGTTCTGATTTTAATGGCAGCACATATGGGCATAACTCTATAAGAATCAACATAAATGTCTCTTTAGCTTCTGAAATAAACATTCCTGAGCAGGCAAGTCATACCTCTCAACCTCTTAGAGCAAGAAATCTGGACAAAGTCATAAATAATGGGGGGAAGGGCAAAGGCCTAATATTTTTAAATATTGCTCTTACAAACATAAATAGCTGCTAGAATAACAGCTTTTGCATTATCATGCATTTTATAAAAGATATGAAGTCTGAAATTCAAATTTCTGCCATTATTTTCTGACTTCAGTCCTCAGTGATTGCAATGATTTGCCAGAAAACCACAACTTTTGGAGAAATAGATGAAAAATATGTGGCAAAAAATTGGATATTCTGTGAAAATCTGTACAGCTGAGAGGTATGTGTCCAGTTTCAGATTTTGTTTTTGTCTGTGTTCCACTGCTCCATTCTGGTCTTAGAAAGCTCTTATTTCTATGCATACACTGGCTTCATTGCAGAGCTAAAGAGAGAAGAGATTAAGAAAGGCAGAATGGAGTCAAGAGTAAGAGACAACCGATAGCTGAAGCTCATAGTTTCCTTAAAAATGGACAGTGTTGTAAAGAAGAAGCAGGTGACTGCAAGCTGAATAATGTAATACCTTTGGGTTAATATTGTTGACATTGACTTACAATGTTGTTGCTTAATTTGACGCTAATAGCTGCTCAAACACTCCTTGCACATAGCATTCCATTCTGGGCGTGCTGCTGTTACTTAAAATGCTTTGCTACCCGTGCATGTGTGTGGGTCTAATAATTAACTAAGAAAGGCTGCTTGTTGCTGTCTGACTTCTGCCTGAATTATAACTTGCAACTTTTTCTGAGTTTGTGGAATATTCTTGATTTTGCATCACGTTCATGGTCTGGTCCTTGTACAATCTGGTGATGTCTGGAAAAGCGACTCTAGCAACTATGTAAATGCAACAGCAATATTGAAAATCTACCCGAGTTTGGACCTTGTTTTTTTTTTGTTTGTTTGTTTATATTGCTTTACTGTTTATTCCTTCTTTAAAATATTGCCAGTTGTGTAGCCTAATTGTTGCCTCTACCTCTACTCCACACATAATTCTGCACTTGTGTACCTACCTTTCACCAGGAAAAAATATTTACTCATTTTATGCTAAATGATTATCCCATTTGATACCTTGCAAAGGCTTTTTATAGTACATTGTGATGCTAACAGTACAATAAAGGGCCTAGCCAAACAGTGGAAATGAGTTCTGTTCATTTTACTTAAATAGGTCTGTCACTATAAGGCAGTTAACAAAAAAAAAAAATCAGGGAACTCTATAAAGATTCTCAAGAATGCCATTCTGTCCCCATTAATTTCACTGCATCTCTTTTCTAATTTACATGGCAGCAAATTATTTTTGTTTGTATAAAGAACATATTCCTCAACCGAGATGAACAAAGAGAAATGTTGCCTTGTCAGCTGAAATAAAAATGATTTTTCACTTCTTTTCTAATAGAGTACATCTATTCTGGGCATTAGTTTCACCTGCCCTGTTAAGAAGAGATCAAATAGACCCCAGCTGGAAACTGATTGCAGTGTCAGACTGTGAGAACGCAAGCACTTTAAAATGTTGGAAAGACAGGCTGCATATAAGAGACCATGCATTAGTTCCTCTAAGGCAGTTCACAATAAAATATGTAGGGAATTCTACAAACATACCTGGCTATAAGGTGTACTCTAAAATGCCATTCCATCTGCACCCCCTTCCTGATTGGATTTACACGTCAGCACAGAGTCATTGTATACAGAATACAGGCATCACCCTATAAACAGTAACAGAATTGCTACCATGGGTGTTTTTTTTTTTTTTACTTTTGTTGAATGATAACACAATAAAGGTGAAGTGAGTTACATCTGACACTTTCAGTAGAAGTTGTATTGCATACCTAATGGAAACTAGTTATAACACAACTTGGCAGTCTGCCACATTCTAATTACCATGTAGGCCTATTAATGCAGACCATTAATACAGTACTTTATCTCTGAAACAGTTTGATACTTTCTAGTAAAATATTTGGACAACAAATCATGATATTCTAAACTATGGTCATGATGTGCTTTTAAGTGCAGAGACAGCAGAACAGCTGTTCAATGAATATCTGTGTGCCAAGTTACAATTCCCAGTAATGTATTCTGATTTTCCACCTGAAATAGTATTTAATGTGTTAGAAAACATCATTTTATTACAGATTTCTGCTGTAAAAGAAGTATACTTGTGATTTTATATATTTCAAATTTGCCCCAATGAGAAAAATGTAGATGTTTGCTGTTTACTAAATCTAAAGGCATCTACCTTAGGGAGAATGTAAAACTATTATAATAAAGTAACAACTTGCAAGAAAGACATGAGACCCCACCATGTTTCTGACAACAGAACCACTAGCTGTATTTCTTTTCAGACACATTCTGTTCCTTTGGTGTTTGCACTTTCTGAGAAGATAGACCACCTCAGCCTCTGAAGAAGTCAAATATATAATGACCATATTGGTCTCACACACAGAAACTATCCTCCCATCAAGCCATGTCAATAATGATTCTGCAGTCATCTTTTTTCTTTTTTGCTTTTATCTGCAGATCTCCCAAAACAGAGTACAATTTCTTATGCTCACCTGGAATGTATGGCCTCCAAAACTGGAATAAATAATGGTCAGAGTACTGTGATTCATCTTGATAAGACAAGTGTTCCACCCAACCTTTTTTCTCTGTACTACAATAAAAAAGGAAGGAAAGAAATTACATAATTGTATTGTTGGCAATGTGTACTGTTACCAATGCCAACAGACATATCTGGTTTCCAGTCAATAGTTTTCAAAAAGGCATAACAGAAAGAGAAAACCATCCCAGAAGATCAAGTAATCTGTTTCTCTCAGAAAATCAAATGGCTAGAGAAAAGCATTAAGATTGGTTGCAAACACTTAGGAGACATAGTAATAGACATTCTTTGGCTATCCATGACTTATTACTGTCAGAAAACCTCACAAAAAAATCACGCTAGTGAATAATATGGCTTTTCAGTTCCTGCTTTCATTTCCCATTCATTTTAATGGGCATTTTTGGGTTAATTGCCTGACTAGTGAAATTAAAATATTAGTCAAAATTGCACTTCTTGAGTCTTGATAAAGGACATCTAATTGGTTTTGTACTAATTAAGAAAAAAAAAAGATTCACAACACTTAACTATATCTGTACTTGTGATTAAATCCATTTACAGATATATATATATATATATATATATATATATATATATATATATATATATATATATATATGGATATATGGATCTAGGACGTTTGCTCGACTGAGCAAATGACCGAAATCCAAATGGCCGGGCATACTTACACGAAAGTGCTATTCACCGAGGCAGCACTTTTGCGTAAGTATGACTGTTGCCGAGGCTGTACTATGGTGCGGGTAAGTGAAATTTCACTTTTCCCCAGTGTAGTGCAGTCTCGGAGGGAGAATATTAAAGCAAGGGGGTGTGGGGGGCACAGCCCCCCACATGAGGGTTGCAGGTGGGCAAAGCCCCCTGCTAAAATGTAAATGGTGTTCTTTTTTTTTTCACACGCTTTAATGAAAGCGCTTTTGTTAAAGTGTGTTTGGGTTTTATGGATTTGGACGTTTGCTCAGTCGAGCGAACGTCCTAGATCCATATATATATAGATAGATATAGATATATCTGTGTGTGTGTGTGTGTGTGTGTGTATATATATATATATATATATATATATATATATATATATATATATGTATGTTTATATATATATATATATATATGTGTGTGTGTGTATATATATATATATATATATATATATATATATATATCAACACACACAAATACACACACACACACAAAATGTAGAGTAAATAGTGAATGACCAATACCAAATCCTTCATTGCCAGATTTATGGTATGCTGCTAACAGTTAGTCCAAGCTGACAAAACAAGAACGCACCTTTCAATTTACCTTTAAATAATGGATGATAGAAGTTAGCTCTGAGCTGTCTCCCTTTCAATGGCAATATGTACAACACATTTTGGGAATCAGGTAAAATGCATATATCTCCAAGCTAATAAAGCATCAATCACAAAAATAAAAATCAGAGTTAAATAAGAAAATTATTTACTTGAAATGCATGTTAAGCAAGTATTTTGTAAGTAAATATGAAAATTGCTAAATGTTTGCAGAATAATTGATTTTCCTTCCAAAAGATTAAGAACAGTTTGAAAACTCTACATAAAATATAATCTAAGAGCTATATACTTCTGGCTAAGATATCTGCTTATCCATTATTATTGCCTTTATGTTCCACGTAACAAGAAAAAAAGAGAGTGAGACATTTTGAATGTTTTATGTAACAAAAAAAAAAAAAGAGTGAGATATTTTGAAAGTCCTCACAGGTAACAGATCCAAAATCTGAGCTTTGTCATAGGTTCATAGAGATTACTAGGCTAACAGCTTAAGGGTGCTTACAAGCCTAGCCAATATATGGCCCCCAGGGGAACGAGGATGGCATGGATTTGTACCTGTGAATTAAGTATCTTACAGAATGCCCTTGTCCATGAGGGACTTAGGCACGATCTCAGGTGTGAATTTGTGATTCCCTTTCAATTGATCCAAACTGCATTTGAAGAGGGCCAGGAAAGAGCTCTGCTTAATGTGAATAGGAAGCCTTTTCCAAATAAGAGGCAATCTTTGAGACACATAGGTGTCTCTCCGGCATGCTTTCTTTGAGTCATTAAGTTTAGATCCCTAGATTGAGTGACCCTCATGCTGTTTGACTTGCAGATGTGTAGCACCTCCATCAGGGCTGGATTTGTGAGTGCCTTGTAGGTCAGGCATAAGTCACCCTTAATATTCAGTAGGAGACAGAGTAAAGGGATAGGGCTTTTAGTCCACCTTCACGACATGTTGTTTACACCCTGTATTTTCTTTGTGAGGAACCTGTGGACAAACTTCGTTAGGTAATGTTGCAAGTGCTATACTGTAACTTTAGCTAACTTTTGAATTAACAGCCAGTCTCTCTAGTTATTAGTTCCCAAACAGAACATGTTGTGCTTTTGTTTTGGATTTAGAAGATGCCTTTCCTGTTGCAACAGCTTCATATTTATGGATGTTGGACGGTAGAGTTCAGTCTCATCAAATTACTGTCTAAAAAACGCATTATTATGTGATTTAGTGCTGCAACTTTTAAGGAGTATTAGACGTGTACTGCAGTTATACATCCAGAAGAATCAGAGCTCAGTTTATGTTTTTTTTTAACTGTAATCCATGGTATCAAATGCACATATATGCCATTTTGGCGATCTTTTGCATTTTACACTTTTGCTATATTGTCAAGTACAATGCAAGTTTTTTTCCTTGATTCAAGGCAGCTTTTGTACGCATTCTTGTAATCTTTCAGTTAAAAAATAGTAGCATTTTCCAGTGTTATTACAGGCCTCTCAACCATATGAAATTAACTGTGTACTGTTGTGAAACAGCTTGAGTTCTACAAATCATTAGGCAAAATGATATGTGAGAAGATGGTGGCTAGAAGGATACCTGAATCCTAAGCTTTCTAAAGAGAAGGTACAAAATGAATGAGGCAGCTGCAAAACCAGTAAATATGAAGTTAGAGCAGGCATGGAAGGGAAGCATGTTGCAGCAGAAACTTGATATTCTATATGCTGCCTGTGATTGAGAAAAACTGAGTATTTCTGATAATGCACAGCAGAAATAAAGCAATGTTAAATAAGACAAGTAAAGAGTGCAATGCCTGGGCTAGTAAAGCATACACAGTGTTGAAAAAGCCAAGACTTGCTGCTTTAAGTACATTGAAAAATAAAATAACAAAGAAATGCAATATTTAAGAAAATGACTTAGTAGAGAATAGCATGAAAATTAATATGCACATTATATGGATATCTGAGAGATTTCAGAAGCACCAGATTAAAAAAAAATGTTACCCAAAAAATGAAAGTGGTTCAGTAAGTTCCAAACAGATTACATTAGCAAACACTGCAAGCAGAAATCTATTCATGTAGGTGGTCTAGCAAATTGACAGGGTAGACCAGAAACATGCTGAGCTGCATCCTTGACACAAAGTTAAAAATGTTTCCAAAAATATAATGGACAAGGATTCTGAATACTGCTACTTAGCAAATGTAGATGGTTCAATTTCCAGCAGACTTAAACTATCATAGAAAAACCATGGCAGTATGTGATGGCATGTAGAAGGTTGGGGCCCAGGCAGGATAGGAGTCCACGTAGCCAAGTGACTGTAAAATTAACTTATGGACTGGGGCATATTCAGCACAAAAACACTGGAACTTCTTTGTGAAGCAGACCTAGGAAGTGAGCAGGGCATAAAGCAATTGCAATGCAGAGCATTGGAACTGGAAGGACTCAATGAGGAGTTCCATCAACCTCATCAACTCTTAATGTAGAATAAGTCAGGCTGTAGCATACAGATATCATATGAAGAACAAAAAGGAATACACCTCCTGATCATGGAACTAGAACTAGATGCAGAGCCAGATCCAACATTCGGTGACATAGGCAGTTGCCAAGGGCCTGCTGGACAGGGGGCTGCCACAACATTTATTTTTTTTAATTTAAAAAATAAATAAATAAACAAATAAATATGCCTTCTTTAAGAATATACTCTCCATGCAATGCAGATTTACATTTCTGCTGCTTCTTCTTTTCCATGGTATTGTAAAGCTGACAAGACACAAGATGTGTATTTCCTTCATTAAGGTATACAATGTCCTCATTAGGGATAGCAGGTTAGTTAATTAACTTGCTCAAGCTTAGACCATGTACCTTCATTTATAGGAGTCAAGAGTTTGAATCCTCCATCATCTACCAGGCTGCTCAAGAAATTGAGCTTCAGTACATTTTCAAAGCATTGTAAGTTTCAAGGGAAGAGATGTTTACTACTGCATATGCTAAATCTATTTGCAATTTGCAACTCTTTTGCTTAGCAAACCAATATATCCTTCAAGGGTAGCAGACACTGAATTTGTAGATGAAACATTGAAATTTTAAGTTGCTTGTCAGAAGCAACCTCTTCATTAGTTACAGATTTTTTTAAAGTGGAATTATTCAGATGACTTACTTCTGTAGAGATTGTGCATATTGAATGATATTGGTAGATTGTTATAGCAGGAGTTTGAGTGGACTTGTTATGGCTGAAATGATCTGAAATGGGTAGTTTTGTTACTACTAGTTCATATGTCTGGAAAATGTTCAAACTACACATTTACAACAAATACTAACAAGTCATGATGCCTTATTAAAGAGATATGATTTAATGCAATTAGGATGGTGAATCAAAGAACATATACTTGTATGCATGGTCTAAAAATGTGTTTAAGGGGCATAGTAGGTCTGAAAACAGCCCAGAGTGAGCATAATCTACCAATGCCCAGACGTACTTTCTTGAATGCTGGTTTTAATGTCATTTCAATGAATATTAGTTTCAATGGCAGAGACGTTTACTGTTCATGCTATGTCTGTATTGTTTTTTTTAGAAAATGGCTATCAGTGTTTGTGCTATACAATTTGAAATAAATGTTTTAAATAAATCCAAATATCTGTAACCATTATAGAAGTAAAGAAGAAAATAATATGCACACTGACAGGTTTGAACAATGTTTATGATAATAAGGAGAAATAGCGCAGTAATGGGAAACTGGAATGATTGTGGGGGGGGGGCTGCTTTGTGTGTGTGGAGGGTCCCTGATCCATTTTTCTGCCTATGGCCCTTTGGAATATGATCCTGCTCTGACTGGAAGACTCTAAAGTTAAGGTATGTGAAACTTTTAGGGTGCTAACTAGCTAATCCCTTTGACATTCAGGGTTATAAACCACTAGAGAATTTTCTCAAGAAGGCCAGTGATGGCCAACTGCAAGAGGAGAGGAACACAATATAAAGTGAACAAGAGATCACCATCAACTAGTTTGAATCTTGAGTCAGCAATATATGCATCACCTGCTCAGACAAGGCACCAAAGAAGATGTTAAGGCATCTATTAAAAGGGTCTATATTAGAACATCGAAGTTTCAAAACTTTGAATATTCTAATATCGACCCCTATTCAGCGAAATCTGAAAACATCGAACATACAGAACAGTGAATTTTGTCCTAGGGAAAAAATTTGCTGTTCCAAAACACATACACACAACACAAGCACACCAAACAAACAGCAATCCACACACATACACCTAAAATCTTACAACTAACCCTACACTAAACTATACACACACCACTAACTATCCACTTACCTTAACACAAACCCTAACCCTAAGGTCTGTCACTATCACACACTCTTCATACCTGCGCCCTAACCCTAACTCACCTACCCCACCTTAACCCTCACATCCACACAGTCGCACACTTACCTGACCCCCGCCCTAACCCTAACTCATCTAACCCGCCCTAACCCTCACGTCCACACAATCGCACACATACCTAACCTACACTCAATCACATACTTACCTGTACCCGACCCTTAACTTTCCACCACAGCACTGAAAATACTGAAGCAACAGAAATGGACAACCAAATTCTTTCCCTATGAAAAAATTTATTTTTCTCTTGTTTTGATATTTTCAGCTTTTGTTGAATAGGGGTCGATATCAGAACATTCGAAGTTTTGAAACTTCAGTGTTCTAATATAGACCCTATTAAAACAGTGTCACAGATGCATATCTCTTATCTGTACAGATTTTCACAGAATGTCCAGATTTTTGCCTCATATTTTTTGTCCATTTTCATAAAATTGTGGTTTTCTGGTATATTACTGGCAAAAATTAAAGAATGAAGTTAGAAAATAATGACATACATTTGAGTTTCAAACTTCATAGCCTTCAGAAAATGCATGCTAATGTAAAATCTGTTATTCTATCAACTTTTTTTGCATTTGTAAGGGCAATATTTAAAAAGTGTCCCAATTTTCGGGCCTTAGTCCCACTTCTATTTATGGCTTTGTCCAGATTTCTTGCTCTAAGAGGTTGAGAGGTATGCCAGATGTATGGCTTATAACCATGATGACAGCCAGTGAAAGATTTTTTGTTACTTCAGCAAATAGAGAAGACAGGGAAACCCCAATCTGCATTATTGATCCAAGAAACCACAAAGGGAACTGGCCACAGTAAGGATCTGGATACCTTTAAGAGAAAACTGAAGGCAGGCAAGAACCTGCAAAAGAAATTGGAGTGAGACTACTCAAATGATTATTAAGGGCAAAAGAGTGATGACCAAGCTGAAGGCCATGCCACATTTAATTTGCAGTTCTGCTGAAGGCAGTCTGCAAGCAATGCATATTTCAGGTCTAGGTTCACCTGATAAGCTAAGTGGGGATAGTCAGGATATAATGATAGAGAGACCTTCCTATAAAGTAACTCCTGACGGTCTACTGTATTGTCCCATAGTTGGATAGCCAAAAGTAGGACTAGGGTACTATGAAAAGAGCCTATATCATAAGGTGGACAGATGAATGCCTCAACAACAGAGGGGGGCATCCCTAAGGGTTAACCTACAACATTTCAAGATTGGTCTCAACTTTGAAAAGCAACTTTTTGCCAGTTACTGTAGCTCAATGCCTTCAAGATGCAGAGCTATGGAAACAGATCAAAGGTCAGTAAGCTAGCCATCATAGCAGGCAGAAACTGTATTCTGCCTCCAGAAAGGAGGCAAAGCCACAAAGATCTCTGTCAAAAAATTCTGGAAAACTTTAACCACTATCCTCACCAGAAATCATTGTGCTGGTCAAAAGGAAGTGCAACCCAAGATGCCAGCAAGCAAGCCACTAATGAGACTGGAAGAAGAAAAAAAGGTAAATGCAGACTAGATGGTTTAAAGTGCAGATAAAGCCATCAATTTCCTGGAAACATTCCATTCCATGACAGGAAAATGTAGGGGAGGGATGATATGAAAGAATGAAACCTCTAGCAACTCCATCATTATGGTAAGTACCTATATTTTTATATACTAAGGCACTTCAGTCTTATTTATGGACAGAATAAGGTTCCTGCCTTACCCTTTTGCAGGGGAGGATGTCATTGTTATGATAATTTTCTAACCCAGAATGAAAAAAAGCCACCAGGACCTGCTAGTGTACAAGCTAGACAGCAAATCAAGAAGGAACAACTTAAGTTGAAATTGTTCAAGGACACTGACGCTTTGTCTCAGTCTGTTCACAAAATAGAGGCAAATAAACTCTCAAAATGACAACCAGCATGATTGTTAGTATGGTAGGCTCTGTGACTCATAAGAACAATGTAAGTGTCAACCTGTCTAACATCTTTGTCTTACTGAGATATTAACTAAGTAATAAGAGAAAGTGCAGTACAGGATGACTTCCCTCAGAAGCCAACCAGCTGCTTAAATTTTGGGTAAGGGGAAGTACCTTTTGATCTAATTAGAGAAACAGACAGGGGAAGCACAGATCTGGAATGGAAACCATATTGAGATTGATACTACAGATCCACAAAGTCCATCGCCTGTGTATAATGGATTAAATAAAACTTCCTCTAAAGAGCACAGATACCAAGCAGCACTCCATGGATTCCTGAGAAAGGGACAGATAGGCATGTTCAGACAATAGGGTTTGGTGCAGAAAACTAATCTGTATTTGTATGTGCCCCTAAAGATGTATGTAGCTGGTCATCCACTCTGGCACGGGATTATTGAAACCAGAGCAGTAGAAATGGTCATGAACATGGATACAGGAAAAGAAGGTCAAACACAAAGAAGAGAATGCCTCCATTAGCTCTGCCAGATAAGTTTTTAACTTCTAAATCTATAACAGATCTTGCAGTCTTGTTCATTTGGACCCAGTACTACAACCATTGTCTTCATAGCATCCATTAGAAGACACATTAAACACTGGTGCTGCCATTAAGTCCCAGGGTATGAAGATGGACATCTATCTACACTTGTGTCTACAACACAGAGAAGTGGACTAACTGCTGAATATGTCTTCCTCTCACTAAAAAAAGAAACACAGTGCATGTCATAGTCATGAACATGGTCACTATAAGATGGAAGTCCTATATTTGGGGTAATTTAGAATTTTATGAGAGTTTGAGTTACTTCTAACTTGGAAAATAAACAAGATCCCTGGGTTGGACAATGCCTTTTGTTGTGTGTAACACCAAAATGCAGTCATCTAAGTATGGAAAGACATTTATGCTCTGGAAGCAAAGATAACTGACTATCACTAAAGTACATGTGGGGAACACCTGAGGAGCCAGTGTGAGACTGAATGGCAGACCACTAATGAAAAAGACTTGGACCCAGTTCTGAAATGTAGAAACCATATAGATGCCCTTGTGATTTATGTGTGTGGATACAGTGTCCTGCAGTTCAAAAGAACTCATGTAGTCTACTAGTTAACCACATGGCAAGTGGGACAGCAGTATGATCATGTGAGAGGACTCCTGTGAGAGAGAGGTTTTTGGCTGACTGAGATCCAAAACTTTCCTGTGATGACAGGTTGTCCTGAGAATCAAAATATTTGAAATGAAAGACATCCTTAATCTGCTGAAATGTATTGTTTGTCCTTTTTAGCATGAGCTGATGGACATCCAGTCATGTTGCTGTGTTCTTTCCAAAGAGGTACTTTTGGGAAGACATAAAATAATGAATGTGAAGTTGAGATGAATAGTATGAAACAGACACTCTTTATAATTTCCTTTTGCTACTTCTCTTTTGGGATTCTGCATCACAGGGAAATGTGGAAGAAGAAGAATATTTCTCAGTCTATGGTTAAAAAGGAGTCAAGAACAAAAAATAGCTGTGTATTGAAGATCCTCAGTGGCCTTTGGAATGTTGGGAAGTATGTTTGTCAAACAAGCATTTGCCAGTAGGATCCAGATGGTAAAGACCCACTTAACTATATGACTGTAGGATTTCTCAGATACATCATAAAGGATTTTTCTGAATCTTCTGAGTTCTAGAAAGTTAATGTTGTGGAAAGTGGCCCAAAACTGAAAGCAACTGCTCTTTCTCCTTTTTTTCTGGAACGGTTTTAGGCTGAAAGAGAAAAGGTTCCTTAAAAGATACAGCCATAAATGTTATTTTAGTGTCCTCCTCAAGCATTGTGAGATGTAGCCAAGAATTATGACATAAGGCATTTATGGACCCTGCCTGCTCCAGCAGTTCCTTCAGCAACATTAAACGCTACACAAGCTATCAAATTATTCATTGTAAAAGGAAAGATATTCTGATAAATTGTCTTTGGCAACTCCATTAGACAAACCCTCAGCAGTAAGCAACATATTCCCCAATAGATCTGTGATAAATAAGTGCCCAAAACCACACAGCAGAGTGTACAAGGTGTGTATCATTAAATTGGTCAAGCATCTGGACATTTTGCCATGTGGATGAAGTGACTAAGACTAAAAAGTAGATTTCATCCTTAACACAGCCATGGTAACTATCACATTAGGGGGTCTCTGCACATATATTACAATCTGAAGGGGATTGAAAATATGGGAAAGGTAAGGAACCTAAAGTCTTTCAGTAGAGATGAGAGGTCATAAAGAGGTGTGAAACATCTCAGCTTCATCACCTACAACACTTCACCAAACTTTGTAACCTCCAAGAGCAAAGGTAGATAACAAATCTTCATCAGTACTCCTTTAGAGGGGGATTAATAAGATCAGATTTTCTTTACTTCTATTGAAAGTTGGGAAAATCTTCCATGTCCAAAGGTAAGAACAATTTCATCACTAAAGGTTCTCGCTCTCTTTTTGGCGTACATGACTATCCTAAGAAGGAGGGGGACCATGATTCTTGTGATGCCTACATTGGATCTTGAAGAAATTTCTATGGCTGCCATTCCAACGCTTGTACTGGATGTAGCACCTGTCTCTGTGACACAATGATATCTCTCCCAGCATTGCAGGGATTGATGCAGGCAGCTGTAAACCTAAAGTAGGGTTCCATGAATAACTCAACACTTGAGCTACCACAGAATGAGGGTGTATCAGTAGATGTAGTGAGCACTTTGGCTATCTGGACTGGGATTGGCACAGTCAGTACTAGGCAGCTTGAAGAAAGAAAAAAAAGAAAGTACACTATGCAGTGTTCTGTCACCTGTAGTGAAGAACACCCAAATGACATGGGTACATCAAAAAGCAGCACTCACATCTGAGGCAACTCTTGAAAGAGTGAGATGGGAGGAATAAAGCCTGACTGACTGTCTGTGCTAATGTTTCACCATTGCCAAGGTTAACTCAGCATAATCAGTGGATAGAAGAGCTGGAAATTACTGTACTGTTTATAAAATGGAAACATGTAAAGACAATTCTCTTGTTTTCAAGAACTTAGATATGCAGAATGAATTATTAAAGAAAATTCAGAGATATCTGGCTTACACATTCTTAGAGAATGGAGAACTATGCATCAAACCCTGATTAGAGAACCCTCTAGCAAGCTGTTAATGTACAGGTAATACCCACTGAAAAATGAGCCCTTCACTTCACAGCAGCATATTAAGCTGCCATAGAGACTGGACTATAAGAAAGCTAATGGCAGCCATTATTTTACTCCTAATAAGCAGCACTTTTTGCTGTTTAAGTGAGCATAAAATTAAAATAAATAGATAGTAAAAAAAATGTGTGCGTGTGTGTGCTTGTGTGTGTGTGTGTGTGTGTGTGTGTGTGTGTGTGTGTGTGTGTGTGTGTGTGTGTGTGCGCGTGTGTGTGTGTGTGTGCGTGTGTGTGTGTGTGTGTGTGTGTGTGTGTGTGTCTGTCTGTCTATGTGTGTGCATGTGTGTGTGTGGGTGTTTTATATTTCTGTCTATGTGGGCGAGTGTATGTATGCTTGTGTGCATGAAAATGGAAGTGAGAGAGATTGAGTAGTGGCTAAAATTAAGGTATACACACTTCTCAACATCTTGGCTCAAGAAATCTGGGCAAAGTATAAAATAATGGGGGCACAAAGCACATAAATAGGCACAAAATTTTAAATATTGCTTTTATAAACTTTGGAAGTTAGTTGAGTAACAGATTTTGATTAAGATAAGAAGTCAGAAACTCAAATAACTGTCAGTGACTTCAAACACCATTGATTTTGCCAGTAAACTAAACATTTTATGAGGAACAGTGAAAAAAAATGAGTGCGTGCATACATTAGATATTTACCAAACTTCTATTTTGGATGTAAAACATTTCTTCCAATGACAGTTACATATACTACAGCAAGTTTTAAACATTATGTGGAGGAACTATTTTACATCAAAAATATTAATATATCTATATGGGTCTACTCTACATGATCGACTTTTCACAAAGTCGACTTACATATGGCCGAGACCACACAATCAAGTTTTAGAAAGCCGACCATGTAAAATAAACACAAAAAACACAAAGAACACTTACCTTAACACTGTTAGCATGGGGGGAAGTCCCCCCTGCACCCCTCATGGGGGCTCCACCCCCCCACCCCCCATAACTTAAATATACCAACTCTGATATTGCACTACAGTGCGGAAGAGGGACATTTTCCTGTTCTGCACTCTATGGAGATAGTTGCTCCCCATGGTCACCTTTGCAAAAGTCGATCACATGGTTTCAGCCATATGAAAGTCGACTTTGTGAAAAGTCGACCATATAAAGCCGACTCATGTATATATCTATCTATCTATCTATCTATCTATCTATCTATCTATCTATCTATATATCTATCTGTCTATAGATAGACAGATATATATACATATCTATAGTAATTAAAAAAAGACAATAACAACAAATACAAAACAGTTCAACAGACAGCTCATTCTCTAAGCACAGTAATGCCCTCCATGGTGTAGGTTATTATGTAAATAATGCCTTTCCAGAGGTGTAGAGGCCATCTGATTTCAGTGATGGGCCTCAGAACACCCCTGACCATGCATTATTTGCCCAATAATACATACCCTGTTGGGCATTATTGCTTGCTTAATACATTGTTTTTACAATTTTATAATGAATGTAACAATCTGATAACTTTAACAGTGCATACATGAGCAGAAAAGTTCATACAGTGCTATAGTACTATCCAAAACACCTTGTTGGTAGTACATGCAGCCAGTTTTATATTGGTTAGAGTGTTCGTAAACTGAAAGTTAGAGTAAGGGAACATTTGAAAGCAATTAAAGATAAAGAAAGCACTAATGCTTTAAGTAAACACAGCTCAGTATGTGATGGCTTTAGGAAATTTCATTTTTCTGTACTCTAGCAAATTAATGAACTTACTTTTGTGAGTGGTTGTGGTTGTAACAACTTCTTTCTGCTGAAGTCCCTAGTGTGTTCAATAAAAGTGGAATGAAATTGCTAAATTGGTGGTTGTTGCCTTGCCTTAGTTTTTTTTTTGGTGCACTTCGTAGATGCCGACGTGTTTTGGATTATTTTTAACATGGTCCTTGTCTTGGTGGATGTTGTGCTATAGTACTATGATGTGTTAAGCAAAGAAAGGTTGCCCAGAATGGTATTTTATGCCACTCAACCAGATGATACTGTGGGAAAGGAAGCCCATTAGTTCGAAAAATGTTGTGGATGAAGAGGACAGAAGCAAAATATGGAGCTGCTCTGAGAGGTGCCATTAAGTGAAAGAATACATACACCTTTTTTGTTGTGAAATGTAAAATTTCAGTCTAACAGGCCAATATGTTCTAGAAACAATGCAGTAAATGCTAATGATAGAACAATTGGCACAGAAGATTCAGTATGTTCAACAAAAAAAGTGTCAATGTAACAGTATGAGAATTACAAAAAGAATGGGGAGAGAGATTTTAGATGAGGTGGTCCAGGAAGTAGACTTCTTCAATATCGAATAGAGGGTATTAAGACAAGGGCAAATAATATACAATCTACATAAACTTGAATATGTTTCATAAACTGATAGTACTCCAACAAATACTTTGTTTTTCTTTATTTTCTTTCTCATTTCACTAATTTATGCTTTAGAGGAGATAAAACAGATATTTGCTGTAAGGAATTAAAGTGAAGGCTTGAGAAATGAGGGGTAAAATGAGTACTATATGGGATTGGAATGTATTATTAAATAAGAACAACAAAGGAAAAGAAGACTGAGGAGAAAAAAATCAGCATTTGTTACAAAAAAAATAAAATATAACTGCAAAGGGGAAATTATCTGTCTCAAAATGATAGGGTAATAATGGTATGCTAGAAGATAGAAAAGAAACTGAGAAGGAAATGAAGAGAAGAAAAAAGGAGGTGAAGAACAAAAGGCAATGAAAAATGGTCAAGATGGCAACAGTATACCTCACAACTATCCAGAATGTTGCAGAATGTTCAAATTTGTGCCGCATAGTTTGGTCTGTTCCTTACAAAAATACATGATTTTCTGGCAATTCACTTAGGACAGAAGTCACTAAATAATGGCATACATTTCAGTTTAAGACTTTATATCCTTAAGAAAAGGTGTACTAATACAAAACCTACTATTTTGACAACTTTCTAATTTTATAAGAGCAATATTTAAAATCTGTCACTGATATTGGTCATTTGTCCCCATTTGTTTTCGTGTTTGTCTAGAGTGCTTGTGCTAAAAGGTTAAGAAATATGGACAGTAGTGAAATGCTGAAATTCAGAATAGGGTTGACAGTTGGTGTGGGAGAGAAAGATATGTGTGATTAATATGGAGACACAAAGAGGTACTGTGAGAAATGGAAAGAAAGGAAATACTTGAGATAATCTGGCTTATGGCTAAGATTCAGGATGTTTTGACTAAGAAAATGGGCTGACTGTAAGACTTAATTACCAAGAAGTGAACAATCACTGTCTGCTTCAGTGGGTAGTCAATACAGTAGGAGAGCATGTAGGTATAGGATGCAGTGTTATTATCAGCAATGAGACTAGAAAGTGATACAGGAATAAAAATTAATGACACTGAATGCAAACAATAGGGGATAATGCTTATAATGCACAGTGGGTTCTATTTTGTACTCTCTCTATGAGCTATCGTATTCCCAGCTTCATAACCACACAGTACAACCAGTCCACTTGACTAACACAAATGCAAGCACAGCAAATTAAATTTACAAGGAGTTTTGCATGACTTCTGTGTTACTTACATGTCTCACCCTGCCTTTTTAGGAGCCCTGAACCCATACCCTCGAAAACTAAATGTATTGTGCAAGAAGATTGCACCAACTTGCTAGATAAAGGAAAAAGTATATTTCTGTTTTTTTCCCCTAAATTGGTGCAGCCTCAATCATAGAATATTTGAAGATCTGTGGAGTGTGGACAAAGTCCTTGTATCAGTGGGTGCTGCTTCCCTTTGCAAAATATTTAACTTTGTGGATCAAGAAAGGAGCTTGTTAACAGATTGAGGCCCATTGCAGGGCAGTATTTTGTAAAAGGTGTCAGCTCCTTTGCTCTGCAGATGTGCCCAGACTCTGACCCACCATAGTTATTGCCATCTATATTCAATGATGACATAGCAGTAGCACGGTCAGCAAAAAACAGGAGAAATCTCATTCCTATCCCATGTTTAAGGAACCCTTGACAGTTTGGGAGTGGACTTTTGCAGCCATGCACTTGATAATTGTCACTCATGTCAAAGGACAAACCAGTACTTTAGCAGATAGGTTTAGCTGTTGTTTTGTCTGTCATCCTATCCATAGTTATTGCACAGTACAGGCATTGTGTAAAGACTTGTGACCAGACTGTATCTCCAACCAGCTAAGAAAAAATCAACAGTGGTTTTTTTTTCCCCTTACTGTTTCCTTTGGAAGTTGTGCCATTAATACACTAACCCAAAAGTAGACTTCTCATCTTCTTTACATTCCTTCCCCCCATGTTCCTTATTCACAAATTTCTAGAGAAAGCCAAGCAGCTCAAGGCCATCCTCTTCCAAATAATCCCACTTTTGGCTACAGCAAGTCTGGTTCTCACTACCATGGTCTCACCTCCTGGATAAACATGTAACTCTGAAGCCATCCTGGCTGCTTCTGCTTCACACAGCTTACAAAGCTCCCCTGTATTTTCATTATTTGCACAACTGCATAGATTCTCTACTTTTTATGATGGCCAGGGTTCCTGCTTACCTTGATAATGTGGTACTCATTTTATCTTCTGCACAATGACATTACACAAGAAAAAACATTAAACTAAGTGGATGTGTTCCTCTATTTTGGTATTCATCCAGACCTCAGATGCCTTTTTGGCTGTGATTCCATATGTTTTGACCACCTTACCAATATTTTCAACTCTGGCTTTAGTTAATAATATGTTAAGGTTTATTTATCAACCATATCAAATTGTCATCAATGAGACAATTATCTTTCTTTGTTTTCCTTATAATAATGGAATATATTTTCTTAAAGACACATCTGTCTTGTGTTCACTGTTTAAGGATTATATACTACTTTTGGATTATATCGTTTTGTTTGAGAGGTTAACCAAACTACTTTTTAACCCACATCCTCAGTAGAGTTGAGATTTCTATCATGGAAGCCATGTTGTCTTTTAGCTGTCTTATCTGTCAGGGAATTATCCGAGCTGCAGGCCTTATCTGCTAATCGTCCTTAAAGTATTCAACAAATAATGAGTTCCCATGTGGATGAAGTCCTCATAGGTTCATAAGTATTTGCTAAGCTTGCAGACCAGAGGACCATTGAGAAGCCCTGCCATATTTCCAGTTGCCATCATGCACTGTTTGGTCAAGGTCACCTAGTAAGCAGTGAGGACTAAGGAAATCAAACCCTTTAACACAGAAACTACAGCTCACACCCTTAACCATCTGTCCAATTGCTGAAGGTTGTTCCTGAAACTAATTTATATCAGTCAGATAATATGTGAGTATTTCTCTCAAACTAAAACAGGATGGCAAAATATCTGTTACACTTTAATGATGTTCACAGGCAGCAAAATATTTTATTTTGACCAAAAATAAAAGCACATTTAAAAACCTCAACTATTTTCTTCTTCTCCCAGATATACTCTGTTAGAAAAGGTGGCAAATTTATCCTTGTTGAAATATCTTTCTAACTGTATAAAACTTTCCTGTAAATAAGTACAATATAATTTCTGTCTGCATTGCCCAGTGCCCACTCAGGTATTGCCATGGTTGCTTAACAGGATTTTATCAGCAAAGCCTCTGATATTTGTGCAACAGCTATATGGGTATTACTGAATACTTTTGCAGTATACCATACATTGGATGTGATCTTTTGATCAAAGTCTTCCTTTGAAGCTATCTTTCTTTGAAGCATTTTCCACAGGAATATACAGAAGCAGATTAGCTTGAAAATCAACCCTACTAGTAAACAGGATGGAACTCTGATATTAGATAAAAAGGTATGTACTTAATGTAATGATATATCTGCTTTGGTAGTTCTGTCCTCATTTTCAAACCCGCCTTCATTACCCTGGTAGTATGCCAGACAGCCCCCATAGTTTAGCAAGTATTTTATTTTATACAACTTGCTGTGTTTTTGCTCTGTCTAGTGCAGACTTCAACGATCTGCAGGAGTGCTTGGCAGCATAGTTTGTTGGGAAAAAGGTGGTGAGGGGTGATGGTCTGTGAATGTTTCTTTAGATGAGCTGAAGTTCTGCTGGCCTTAATCATAATGCTATAGATATATCCAGTAGTGTAGCTAGGGTGGGGGAAGACCGGGAACTGCCCTGGGCACAGAGTGATGATGGGGGTGCCATCAACCAATCCCAATCTTTCTTTAATGCAGCTGATATTATATTTGTGGTCAAACTAGAGCACTGTATAGCTTGGTGTGGTCAGAACTGTAAAAATTGCCAGCTACATTGTGGTGTGCTACAGTTTAAAAGTAAAAAAAAAAAAAAAAAAAGAAATCTCTTTTTTTTTACTAAAACCTGAGTGCTGTAGCCGTCAGTACAGGCAGGGTATAAGCTGAAGCAACAGTTAACTAGCACTGTGCTACAATTAAAAAAAAATACATTTTTTAATAAAATGTTTTGAAGGAGGGTCAAGGCAGGGCACAAAATGGAACCTGAATAGCTGCAGAAGGAGGGAGTGGAAGGTATATTATGCATCTGGCTACCTGGTAGGTGTGACAGTAGTATGAATGTTTGTTTTTTTTTTTTGCTCATTAACAGAATAACTGGGGGGATCCAACTCTAATAAGTTGATCATTACTATGATGATAGGAGGTACTGCCAACCATGACAGGAGAAGTAGGCCAGTGGATGTGTAACATATACCAGTGCAGTTAGCTGGAATTTTGTAAATAACTATATATTATTTGTATAACAAACTGATTTGTACAGATGCTTGTGCTGAAAATGTGTTTGTGTGGTTTGCTTGTGTTAAAATGTATCAATAGTGTGCCCTGCTGGAAGGAAAAGAAATGTACATGCATTATTATAATTGAATTAAATATATATATACTTAACAGAGGACTGGAAATGAAGAGGTTAATCTTAAACTTCACAATATATCTAAAATTAAATTACTTTATGGGTTAAGCCACAAAGATGTTATCCCACAGTTTTATATGGAGCCAGAGAGGCAATGTCTGTGGTAGAGAATAGGATGTAGCTCCTGTAAGAAGAGATGGATGGTTTTATGGTTTTATGACTTTCAGCAGCTGTACCACATATGAGCAATGTTCTATATGTGTGAATGGTAACACATAGGTGCTAAAATCCTGTCAGCTTCTAGTGATGGTGGATAGTGTGGGAAACAGTGTAATATGACCAGATGTGTGTGATGTCATTCCATATAATGCTTCAATATTAGAGGAGAGTGAAGTCACAGGAGGATTATGCATTCTGTCTTGGATCTGACAACAAGGACCACTCATCCACATTATCTTGTCTTGCTCTGTACAGTAAGTAGGAACAGTGACTCTCTTTAGATTAGTCAGGAAAATATAGTGAGATTAGAAGTACTGCTTTTCTGTAAATGTGTGAATCTTTACAGCTGTGTTATTTTCAATATTCCCTGTGGCTGAAATTCTGATGTTTACTGTAAATAGATATTTAGTATTTTCATGTTCCTTTATTATTTATTGTTAAATATATTTAAACTTTTCATTGTGGCTGGTCCCTTTTAAAAAATATTTAAGCTCTGAGAGTATTTGCATATTTTATTTGGTGATAACTCTGGCCACTCTTGAAAGCCTTGCTGTTTGGTCAACATTATCATTTGTATTAATAATGATTTCACTCAGTACAATTGGGTACCCTTGTAAGAGCCTTATAGTAACTGACTGGTGGCAGTAAATCTACCTTATAGTCTGGGAAAGCTGGTAGAGCAGGTACCACATGGTCCACTGGTTGTGACAGCTAAGACTCCGGGTATATGTTCAGAAGTATTTCGCTAATTCTGTGTTCAGTTTTGACATCTAACACTTTGGGATTTAAATGACTATTGATATATTAAATAACCTTCATATTATACAGAGCATGGGAAAATTGTTTTAAAATTTAGAAACATAATGGACAGAAGCTGCCAAGAGATTTAGGGAAATGATTGATTTGACACTGTTTATATTACCTTTATGGCACACACACAGCATTGATGCCCCAAGGAGAGGCCCTTATCACTGCTGGAAGATGAGCAATTTCCTGCTAATGCTCATTGTGGAGGACATTATTGTACTTTGAGAATGTTAAATTATTTTGCATTTTTATTTTTTCTTACTATGTACTTTTTATACATTTCATATAAAATAGTTTCTCCGCCTAATATGTCAAACTTGCTGTATCATAGTGTTGGAGAAAATATACTACTTCCAAAATATAAATTATATAAGTATTTAATGTCTGCACACACACACACACACACACACACACACACACACACACACACACACACACACACACACACACACACACACACACACACACATGCCCAACAGTTAGAGACACTTTGTTGACAGAATACATATCAGATGTCTCACTGTGATTAAGTGAATAAAAATAAATAAATAAATACAGAATGCAATGCATTGGATCCCCCTCCTCAACCATGCCTTTACCCCTGAGTTTCCTGCATAGTTCTTCTCAGTCCCTCTTAGGAAGTCATATTTACTGTTTAATCTTTGAGGATTAAAGTCACTCTATACTGCAAGACTTTAGAATTTCATACTTTTTATTGTTTAAGCAATGAGTGCTGATGGACTGACTGTTGCAGTCAAAAGAAACTGGTATGCACTGTCTCTTTCTCCCACTGACAATCTCTTTCCTTCTCTGTCTCACTCTCACACACATGAACAGACAAGTACCTGCATGTATACACACTCACACACACACACACACACACACACACACACACACACACACACACACACACACACACTCTCAATTATCACTTTATTCTGTATTTAATATGCTGCTGTGAAGTGGTAGATTTTTGTTGTTGTTTTTTACTGGACATTATCTGTACATTTACACCCTGTTGTAGAGCAATATCTTTGGACTGTACTCAGACATTACAAATTCTGAAAAAATCTGATTAAGTCAATACAATCAAAATCACGTTTTCTCACAGTGTATGGGTGTGCATTTACACATCTTCAGTTTTTTTCACAAATACATATTAAATGTTATACTTCCTTTCAACACCACCAATTTTTGTTTTGCATGTATATATTTTTGTGTGTATGTGTCTTTATTGAGTAAGTTTCCTTAATCAAAAACATTTGATTTTTTTGTGCATACCTCACTTATATCACTTAAACTGTATCATAGCAATGAAAGCACTGTTAACGACTGCCTAAAAAACTACAAAAAGCAGGTGTAGCTTAAGTCTAGGCCTTCATAGTATTTAAAGGTTTTCTTAGGGAAATCCACATTAGTTCAATCTTTACATTTTTACAAATAAAGACAGCAGCAAAATTATAAAAGCTGTTGCAATTTGGAAATTCTAAACTGGAAGAAGAGGTATGTTACATGTCACAGACATTATGTGCCACTGGAACATCTGCTACCTTCTGTTTTGCTAATAGGCTGTTCTGTATACCTTGGTGTTGAGGAATGACAGTCAACAGTTTCTGGATTTGGCTGTTGAATGATATCTGAATTAAAAAGATTTGTGTTTTCCTATCTATCCTGTAGAACTAGATAAAGAAATGGTCTAAGGTTCATAGTTGTATCCCTTTTTTCATTTTTTATTATTGTTTAAAATAGCAGATTTTTTTCTCTAATTATAGAAGCATATACACAAGAAAGTTAGTTTCGAATTTAGAAGACTCATTCTAAAATGTACAAATCATATAACAAATTACAGCTGTCAACAGTAAGAACTTATTGTTATCCGATTGCATCTTTCTGAGTCACATTGCTTTCAATTGTATTGTAAATAGTTTGAGCTGGATATAGATTCTCTATTTAACCTGACTCACAGGACCATACAGTTTGAGTGCAGACTGTGTTTTATACAGAATAAAATATGCTTAATTTGCCTCTTTTGCCAAGCAGTTCCTATAATATTGGTTTATGGGTAAATACTAAGCTAGCTGCTCTTGTGTGCCATTTTAAGCCAAGCCACTTTCCCTTTTTGTGCTCATATTAACCTAGCCCATTTGGTTAGAGACTGGCCTTACCACTCCATGGTCGAGAATTATACATTACCCCTATTGAGAATAACTGGAATCATACCATATATAATTTAGGGGGACCCATGAATGGGATGAAGCATTTAGGAGCTTCCTCTGTTCATTAGTAGTACAGGAGGTAGCACTGGGGTAAATTTTCTGTTTCTTATCCACAGATCCAAGGTGGGCTTAAATTTAGACAGGGATGAACTTTATTTTATGTGGATGTGGAGCCTGTTCCACAACAGTGGTATCATCCAATGCATTACAATTAGTAAACTAAACTTGGTCTCTCAGCTGAGGTGTCAGTTTGGCAGAATATCTTGAGTATTATTTTATTCAGAAATTATTAAACTGATTGCATCTAGTTAATATATAATTTACTTCGCATCAGGAACCAAGTATGCATTTTGAAGGCTTAATTTGACAGATATGACATAAAAGCTTTGAGACAGCTAACAGAGAATAACTGCCATATAGGTGAAGAGATCCTCTAATAGACAGCAAAAGTATAGTTTGCTTAAAAATGTCTCCTTACTATGATGTAATAATTAGATAATTGGAAAAAAAGGAAGTACAGCATGTTGCCCATGAAGCATTTATGTCCAGGGTTATATGCACATCTACTGTAGTTATGTTTTTCTTTTTTCTTTTCAGGGGTGAGCTATCAACTCATTCTGGACTGGACAGTTAATATGTACTTTGTCCTAATTCCATACTTTTGAAACATTTGCTTCCATTGTCTAGAAGAGACATTTTTAAATGACTCCTGTATGCTTTGTAAAACAAGAAGGGGATGAGGACTAAGCTCCCTGAAGACCACTCATTGCAAACTCATCTTGATGAAAAAATAAAAATAACTATGCCCCCCTGCTCCCTTAGTTTTGGAGCTGTGCATATCATATATAAGGCACAATCCACACTGCCCCGAATGTAACCCATGGTATCAATGTTGTCAATCAGCTATGTATGTACTGTGTAAATCACAGGAACATGTAGCACACATACATCTTGTGTAACACCTTAACCAGGGTTTCTGACGATAAACACTAATGTTTATACAACAAAAAGAATATTTAGGTATGGCTAATAAGATGTGAGGGAGCTTACTGTAGAAAATGTTGTACACTTGAATAACTCAACCCTGGAAGATGTGTTGGGAGGTACATGAAAAGGGGTACATTGTACTCGGTTATTGGTGTGATGAGGGCTGACAACTAAGGAACTATAATGCCCTTTGATGTGGATGGCCTGCCCATACTCAGGAGTTGTGTTACATACAGTGAAGTAGTCACCACTGTGGGCCCATGCTGGTGGATGTTCCGCATACCATCTACCTAAGTACACAGGTCACATACCATTTGGGCTGCTCATAGGGGTGTGCATAATTAGGTTGTGTATTTTCTTTTATAACATAGCAAATCCCCATGATTTTTGTTCATCTCCTGTGACTCTATGGCTGTGGCAGCAGTCTTTTGTACATGTTGATACTGTCTGTATTATACTAATATAACACTTGATTTTAATGATTGTCAACAATCTGTAGTTCTCCACAAAGCTGTTTGGACAAAGGATGTGTAAGTCATTCTTGATGTCTGAGACCTAAATAATGAACAGGAAAGGGTCTAGCACAAAGCCCTGAGACTCATCACTGGACTCTAGATACAGGTAACTTCACACACTTCAACATATTTATCTATAACCTTTGTGATCCAGTGGTTTACCACTTGGTGATATAGGTGTTTATGACAACTTGCTGCAGTGTCTCACTAATACCTCAGTGTGGATTTGAGTCAAATGCTTTGGCCAGGTCAAGTTATGCAGGATGATAGTGTTGTCATCATACATGCCCTTGTTTACCTTCTTGAGGACATCAAACAGATTTAACAGACATGATGTAACCTGAACAAATCACATGTCTTTCACACAGTCAGACTTTTAGAAAAGGTCCATGATGACTTGCTGGTCTACCTCATAGATGAGAAGAGTCAGGATGCATCTATACATGCATGAATCAGGTGATCTTCCCCCCACAGACAGAAGGATGCATGTTGATGTACACCCTTCTATGGGAACATATTCTGTATGGAGGTTGTATTGAAGTATGGATACAACCATGTCTGGTAGATCCATATGTGAGTCATGCTATAGGCTACCTGTGATGTACAGTATACACAGATGTGCTGCCCTCCTTAGAATAGAAACTGAGTAATGTTTGCATGTATACTTTGGCTGATGGCTAGTGGCAACAGAGTGGTGAAGTGTGAGGCAAACTGTCAGCTAGCAGATTGTCTATTTTCTCTAGTTGGTTATGTCTGGTGGCATTCACATGCATATCAGTGCTTAGCTGTATATTCCCCTTAACATGTCAAATGTATTAGAATAAATGATTTGTGAAAAGACCTACAAATATGACCTTGGTCATTCATCACATTCAACACACTGGTACAATGCATATAGTTGTACAGCTGTACCAATGGCATGTATGTATATCAATTGCACAACACATGCCTATATATGTTTCATGGGCAACCTGTGTCTGAGCATCCTGATGCCATATCAGCACACATTACAGATCAGTTGTTTGTAGCTCATGCAGAACATTTCCTGACACAAATGCTAATAGTCTCACAATGGTAATCCTTGGGTACAGCAACAGAAATGTGCATATAATGAATTCCACACACTGGTACAATGCATACAGTTGTAAAACTGTACCAATGTCATGTATGTATATCAATTGCACAACACATGCCTATATATGTTTCATGGGCAACCTGTGGCTGAGCAGCCTGATGCCATATCAGCACACATTACAGATCAGTTGTTTGTAGCTCATGCAGAACATTTCCTGACACAAATGCTAATAGTCTCACAATGGTAATCCTTGGGTACAGCAACAGAAATGTGCATATAATGAATTCCACAATGTTGCAATTGTATCAAAACATGTGATACATTGGTTGTATATATTACAGCATAACAACATGTGTACGGGATAAGACTTATGTAACCATGTAATCAATATGAATTTATATTGATGTGTGTCACCGAGCATGTAATGCTGATATGTAGACATATGCACACCTATGCCATACTGAAAGTGTCACTGTGATGGTGGAATGTGAAATGTGTAGATGGCTGATCTTCTCCACTATAACAGCACATGTCCTAATATGCCAATAATATACATACAATTGTATCATATTATGTCAACAGTTCGCAGCGAGCATATTACTACAGCTGTTAAAGAAGGAGCATGTAATGCAGTGGTTTCAATGGCCATCAGTACATTATCTCACATCACAGATTGCAATATCCTCTTGTAGACATCTACACCTCAATATAGCACATGTCAATGACAGCAACCTTGACATGTCAACCGTTTATAGGGTCACAGGACATTATTAGGCTAATGGCCAACATCACATGAAGTACTAGCCATTATTATACCATATAAATAAAAATCCATATATCTGTATTATGGAAGATAGTGAGACTATTGTGCATATGTGTCTATATTTGTTGGATTGTATTACATCAAGCCACTGCCCATATGGGACACGTGCAGCACACTATGACAGAATTAGAAATCACATGGGAGTTCAAAATGGCCGCTGTTCTGTGAGCACTGCTATCACCTAGGTCTCGATATACCCTGGAATAAAACAAACCCAGAAGGCAACGCAGAATTAATAATACAGAAATAACTGTAGATATTTACTGCTAATATCATCCGGCAAACAAAAGAGGAAGAAAAAGTGACAGATTCAGCTCAGAAACAGCAGGATTAACTAAGATTTCTGAATAACAGCTTAAGTAATGTGCTACTAAGGCCCTGCATCTGACTGTAAGATTGGTAAAACACTATACAGCAAGATGTCAAAAGAGGAAAATAATATGGAAACAACAACAACTAAGACCAAATTCTCAGTACTAGCCTCACCTGAGAAAGACACAACTTCAAAAAGACAAAAGACAACTAAACAAACTGACAACTCTAAAAATACAAATAAATCCAAGACAGACCAGCCAGCTAATCTGGAAGACATAAAATCTGCCTTATTACCTATCCAGCAAGCATTAAAGGACTTATCATTACAATTTCAAACCTTTGGTGACTCATTCAGCCAAATAATATCCAGAATGGAAAAATCTGAGTCCAAAATAATAGAAAATGAAATAAAATAGACTCTATTTCTCAAAAACTGATGCCCATGACAAAGAAATACAAAACTTACAAGCAAAATTAACAGACCTGGAAGCAAGATCTCGAAGGAACAATATCATCATCAGAGGAATA
This sequence comes from Protopterus annectens, assembly GCF_019279795.1. NCBI lineage: Eukaryota > Metazoa > Chordata > Ceratodontiformes > Protopteridae > Protopterus > Protopterus annectens. Next base: position 1,047,655,549 of record NC_056731.1, read on the forward strand.
CCTGAAACTGTACTTCATAACAATCTAATACCAACAATCAAGCAAATAATAAATTCCCTCCTAGAGGAATCTGAAAAAATGCAGCAAATAACAATAGAAAGAGCCCACAGAGCCCTGAGGGAAATGCAAACATCACTGAAACCAAGACCTGTCTATATTAAAATATTAAACTACCAAGATGTAAATAAAATCATACTGGCAGCAAAGAAAAAAGGCACACTCACCTGGAATAATAATCTCCTTTGCTCAAGACCTTCCAATACAAATAAGACAAGCAAGACAACTACTATCTCCATACTGCAGGTTCCTAATAGAAAAAAAAAATCAAATTCCAGATGAAATATCCAAATCAGTTAATATTTTACATCAAAGAGGTTAAATACATGGTTGCTAACCACAAAGAGGCAAAAGAGACATTCCTGGCTGTTTTCAAGCAAATTCCACCTTCAGAAGTGAAATAAATCCACAAAAAAAAGATAAAGGTCCCTTGGATGAAAAAACAACCAAATTCACGAGCACTCTAGCTGGGATCCAACTCTGAAATCTTCCCCTTGCTGTCTAGGCCCTTGGGTCATTGATGTGAGCCATGAGGAACACAGGAAAGGGAAGTACAGCCTGGGTGGGAACCAAAAATGAACTGCTGTTTCCGATGCACGAATATAGGAAGGAAGTTCCCATCTCGGATATTGGCTTGCAAATTCAGTCCCCCTAGGTTTTTGATGGCTTCATTAAGAACAGTCAGATAAAATGGATTTCAGCAAGCTCCAAAGGATTTTACTGCCTGAAAAATGAAAATTGATCTGCACCAGCTAAAAGAAGAAAGCTGCACCATAGATGTCAACCAACCTGCAAGCAAAACCTTGAAGAAATAAGGTACTGTTTAACTGAACCATTCACTAAAACAGTACACCCAGTACGGTGTAGGTGAATTAAACTCCAGCCTTAAATAATAGGCAAGAAATAAACTATCAGAATTATGCTAGCTCATAGATTAATATTGGGGAAAAAAGGGAACAAATTGTTAAAAGTTTTATGTAAATACTAGAAATGTGTTAAAACATCCTGGAGAGAAGTAATCTCAGGAAATTAGTAAAATAACCTAACAATCCTGGGATAATGTAAATATAGCCTTAATATGTCAACTATAGCAGAAGGACTGTTTGGCTAAGCTGTTTTTCTTTTCTTTTTTTTTTTTTTTGTCTCTCTATACTTCCTACTTCTGTTAAATAGGTGCCAAGTATATATTTTATAACCCACACAGATTGATGTGGAAAAACATCACTATAGGCACCAAAGAAGGCTGAAATCTGAATAAGTAAAGGGGAGGAAAAAGAAGTCAAATGAGAGAAAAATGTAAAAATGACAAGATTGATTGTTTAACAATATTACTATGGTACACATATTGCTATAATTTACTGAGGAATGTATATTAATATGCTGTTTTAAAAATACTATTAGAAAGAATTAGTCACAAGACAAAATAATACATGCTGTACCTTAAATGCAATACCATCACTGTATAAATAATATGCTGGAAGAGGCTAGGGATATTAAGTAGCAGTGTTTGTTGAGGGAACTAGTTTGTTCAGCTTTGTCCACATTGTTTATAGTAACACAGGGGGGATACTATGGAGTAAATCTATATCTAAAAAGAAAACACATTCCAAGATTAGACATAAAGGTAAATCATATAATGAACCTTCATCCTCCCCCCCCGATTATTCCTGGTCCAGGGATATAGTGGTTAGGCACAGTGTAGGGACGGGGATAAATAGATGCTTTCCTAAACCATCACACAGTAACACATACAAAACTAACAAAACAAAACTAATATACATGGCATATCTAAGGAATACACCTAATAAATTAATGTGGGAAATAGAATCATGGAATGTTAAAGGGCTCCAAAACAAGAAGAAAAGAAAACTATTCTTACACCTTACATTAAAGACCGCAGCCAACCTCATAGTAATACAAGAAACACTTGACTTCAGATCAATGGGCAGAAATTAGCAGAAAGAAATGGATAAGTCAAATCATAGCTTCAGAGGGGAAAACAAACAGTGCTGGGGCTGCCATAATAATTAAAAACCAATTTAAGGAAAAAATACTTAAAACCAAAGCTGACAAGGAGGGAAGATGGTGCTATGTAACATTTAATAGTCTTACAATACCAAAACCTATAATGGTACTTAATGTTTACGCACCCTGTAATAACCAACAACACTTTTTTATATCATTATACCCAACCTTAAACCAATTTAAAGATCACTATCTAGTGATTGGAGGTGACTAGAATACATATCAAAACCCAGAAAAGGATAAATCTAATCTGACCAAATCACATAATAAACATGCCACATTAGCCCTTAATGAACTCAAACAAGATTTCAAACTATATGACCCTTTTAAACATGGGAACAGTGCAGATAAAACAGGGAAATTGTGGCAAAATGTGGTCAAGGATAGACTTCTTCTTAATCTCTGACATATTCATTAACATGGACCCAACAATAACTATACATACCAGGTTATTTTCAGATCACTCCAAAATCACACTGAACATTAACTGGGACAAAAAGATATATTTAATGAATAGGGGTCATAATTGGTCATTAAACCCTAATTTACTTTCCAAAATGGATGTAATAAAGCAATACTAAAAATAGCTCTTACAAATATCACTAACTCCCAAGTACCAACTGACATAGAATGGGCTGCAACCAAAGCACAAATCAGAGGATTGTTTATCAAAAAAGCAGCATACTATAAAAAAATACAACTGAAAGAGGAGCATATACTGAAAGGGAAAATAGAGCATCTTGAAAAAGAACTAATAAATAACCCTAAGAACCAAACAGAAGCAGAACTTTTAAAACTGCAAAGGGATCTATATATGTTAGAAACCAGGAACCTATCTTTCTATGAAGCCAGAATGTTAGCCACTTACGCAGATGAAGCTCAAATGCCAGCTAGAGCTCTGGCCAGAATTATCTGCCAACACAAAAATGCCTCCAATATATCAGAAATAAACTACAGAGACAAAACTACACAAAAATGAAGACATTATTAAAACATTTGAACAAATATACTCTCAAATATATGGAGCACAAATACTACAAACCTCAAAGGAAGATAGAACTCTTTTTCTTCAAAAACTGAAATTCCCTAAACTCAATTTAAACCAACAAAAAAAACTAACTGAGCCGATATCCATCAGTGAAATTATTACAACAATCAAACACTTAAAAGTGCATAAGGCTCCGGTCCGGATGGACTCAAGATCAGAATTTTACAAAGCATTTTCCCCTTGATAGCCAAACTAGTATACTATACACTGAATTACATAATAAACTATAAAATAAATGATATCCACTTTAATGCCTCTAAAACTATATTTATATTAAAAGAACACACAGACCCCAAAAATCCTGACAGCTACAGACCCATCTCCCTCTTAAATATAGATACTAAAATATTTACCTCTATACTTGCAAACAGAATGAAAAATCTGATAGAAAAAATCCTCTCCCCAGAACAATCCAGTTTTACACCACATAGACAGACTAGTGACAATACATTAACATTAAATGCACTAATATCCTATGCTAACCGATACAATATCAACATCTACACAATGGTAGTGGATGCCCACAAGGCATTTGATAGGGTTAATCTAGAATTCTTACTCCAAACACTACCCTACTTTAATATACCCAATAACTTCATTCAGATCATCCAAACTCTCTATAGCAACCCATACACATCTCTGTATATAAATAAAACTTGGTCAAATAGGATCCTAATAAAAAATGGAACAAGACAAGGATGCCCACTGTCACCCTTCCTGTTTAACCTATACCTAGAACCACTCTTTCTATACATTAAACAAAATACATATCACAATCCTCCATCAATACACAACTTCAAAATATACCTCACTGCATTTGTAGATAATCTGAACATATACTGCACTACACCAAATTCAGATATAAACAAAATAATAGCTGCAATTGAACATTTCTCGACTATGTCTAACTACAAACTAAACCTTAATAAAACTAATATTTTCCCCCTAAAAACACCCAAACTCATCTCACTAATACCATTGTTAAACACAATATAAATTAAAGAAGAAACTAAATACCTGGGAATCACCTTTTTCCAGAGTAACAAAGACTTCTACCAACACAATGTAAACCTTAAATGGCAAAATATAATGCAAGACTGCAAAAGATGGAACAACCTAAAACTACCATTCTTGGCCAAAGTATCAATAATCAAAATGAACATTTTACCTAGATTAATGTATATATTCATGACATCACAGACAACAATACATAATAAATTCTTCAAACAAATTCATACCTTCCTAGCAAAATTTATATGGGAACCCAAAAAAAACAGAATCTCCTATCCAAAATTAACACTCCCCAAAAGCAAAGGAGGACTAAAGCTACCATTAACACTAACAGAATATTGAGAATAGCTGAACATAACCCGTCAGTGGAAAATGGGTCTCCTCTCTGGGTGACAATATATTATAGATATATTAAAGCTCTAGGTTTCAATCCCAAAGCACTTCCATTCCTGAAGCAGAAAGAAATACAAACTTATAACATTATAGAGCCCTTAAAACATTCTATCAACCTAGTGCAAAAACTCTTTAAATTCTTGAACCTTAGACATGCCATGACAATACTGCAACCCCTTCATAAAAACCCAAATTTAAAAATAAACAATAAGATGCTTGACTTAGTCCCTTTTCCCAGACTAAAAGATAAAACAATCCAAGATATCTATCCCTACCTTAACTGTTCAATACAAGAAATGAGGACCAACTTAAACCTCCCTAAATCACACATAATAATCCTAAGACAAATCAAAGAACTGTGTTCCAGTTATCTCCAAAATATTACTATGACCAATAGTGACATAGAAACTTGTAGCAGGCTTTGGAAAACTATTATCACAACAAATAAAACTATTAGCAATTCATATAAAATGATAAATGAAATCAAATACCAGAAGGACCTCCTCTTCTCTAACTACTGGAGAAAAATTAAACCATCCATAGATGATCAGCAAATAAGCCAGGAGATCAATCTAACACTGAAGATTCTACCCCTCAAAAAGTTAGCATACACTCAGCTCATGATCAATAATAATGCTTATTTTACACCTGCAATCCTACACAAATTTAACACATCAAAATCACCTTTCTGCCCACACTGTAAGGACCAGATAGCTGACTTAATCCATGTATTTTGGAGCTGTAAATGTGTCTATAAACTCTGGAACTCTCTCAAGGTACAATTACAAAAAAAGGGTTATCAAACATCAACATTAACTACACATTCTCCCAGCCAACATCCCAAGAAAACAAGCAAATATAATTTTCCTACTAATGAAACTGTATATAGCTTTTAAATGGCTAGATACGATAAATATCTCTTGGGAGGGTTTTAAACAAGTAGCTATACAACACCTTTTAGCTCATAAAATAGTAATAGATAAAAGAAACATAAACATGAAATCCAGAGAAATTTGGGAACAAACCTTTAACATCATATTAGCATAATTCATCACACAGCAACTTAGAAATACACTATAATGGAACCAAAGAACACATACAAGTTCAGATATTAAATAATAACCTGGATATTATGAATGTATATACTGTCTATATAACTGTGGAATTAACAATGAAAGCATCTATGTACATAGTGTAAATAGATATGTTGTATGACCTATATCCTGTGGTATTTGACATCAATGTATAACATATGTATATGTGTGTATGTGTATGTATGTATGTATATATGTGTGTATGTATGTATGTGTATATATATATATATATATATATATATGTGTGTGTGTATGTATGTGTATGTATATATATATATATATATATATATATATATATATATATATATATCCAAAAGTTCTCTTGATTTTCAGTTCTTCAAAGAGTAAAATATCCACAATAGACAAACTAGTATATTTAATAAAGAGCACTTACTGATCCGCTTCATCAAAAATTCAAATATATTCATTAAATATCAAAATACAAATCACTTGATTATATTAATTAATCAATTAAGAGTCTCATACAATTAATGTACGGCCTGTAATTAAAGGCATATGAAACATTTGTAAACCACAATTTAAAATGTAAAAAATTAAAAATATATATATAATAAACATATATATAAAGCATATAATATATGTTCTAATGGGATTATAGAGCTAAAATCTAACTAAAATAATGATAATATATCCTAATTCTACTTGACAAAATCATCAAAGGCTATCTGAGTTTCCTAGCATTCAGTATGGGTTTCAGGGATATAGCATCATTTAAACCCCGTCCCCTATGTGCTCCTAGTCTAAGAATCCATTTTAATTCTGCACTTTCGGTATCATTAACTATGTTACCTAGGCGTATGTTCTCAGGCTGGATGTGTAATATTTGAAACAAAAAAGTATGGTATGTACCTTCTTTACTAACATGTTTAGCTATAGCATTATATTCTTCTTTTCTCTGAATACTATAAAATTTATAATACTATTAAAATGGATTCTTAGACTAGGAGCACATAGGGGACGGGGTTTAAATGATGCTATATCCCTGAAACCCATACTGAATGCTAGGAAACTCAGATAGCCTTTGATGATTTTGTCAAGTAGAATTAGGATATATTATCATTATTTTAGTTAGATTTTAGCTCTATAATCCCATTAGAACATATATTATATGCTTTATATATATGTTTATTATATATATTTTTTAAATTTTTTACATTTTAAATTGTGGTTTACAAATGTTTCATATGCCTTTAATTGCAGGCCGTACATTAATTGTATGAGACTCTTAATTGATTAATTAATATAATCAAGTGATTTGTATTTTGATATTTAATGAATATTGCGATTTGAATTTTTAACGTCTGATGAAGCGGATCAGTAAGTCCGTGAAAGCGCTAACGTTTCTTTTTGCTCTTTATTAAATACGTTTTTTTATACTAGTTCATCTATTGTGGATATTTTACTGTTTGAACAACTGAAACCTTGTCTGTTGCCTCGTATCAAGGGAACTTTTGGATACTTATTGGGTACTTGGACTGTTTCTATTCTTTTTATATATATATATATATATATATATATATATATATATATATATGCACACGGTCATGTTGTAAGATGGTTTTTATTTGTGACATTTATTAATGTAAAAATAAAAATAAAAATTATTGAAAAAAAAAAAAGAAAAAAGAAATCACATACTGTGGTCTGAATATGGCTTGCAGAGGCTCATGGAAGGACTCTGCTTCATGATGTGTGCATGCATATAGGTTCATGGGTTCATAGGTTGGTACTAGGCTATCAGCCCTAGGGCCTATACAAGCCTAGCCATAACAATTCCCTGGCTATTTCTTCCCACACTATTTACTTCCCTGGATCCCTGTCTAGCAGGGCGACTGATGTGATCCCTGGGGCAAATTTCCTTTCTCCCATATTAGATGTGAGGACATCCTCCACTTCTCTGCTGGAAGGATGATGTAACAAGAGGATATAGGAGGTTGCATGGGACTACATAGAAGGTACCCCAAGTGGCAATGAAATAAAGAGCTATTCCAAAGATCATGCAATGACCATAATGTACTACCAACCACATACACACAGCTGTATACTGGGTCTGATTTCAACATTACAGCTGTGTAGGTATATAATATGAATGCCATGCAATGTCACAGTAGCAAACCCACTGACTGTAACACTGCCATGTGCACTTTAGGGAGTATGATAGCATCATTGTATGCTAAGGAAAACATGTTGGGAGGAGCACAGGTCACGGATGTGCAGTAACACCCGTGTGTAAATTTGTCTCAAAAGTTATAGTTGTATTAATAGAAACACATGTTTCCTGCTATTAGATTAGAACACCTATATATGTACTTAAAGTAGTTTGAAAATACAGTCATTAATGTAACTGCCACAGCACAGGTTTATCTTGAATACTGTCAGAGTGTATGTTACACAGGATGGTATAATCATTGTGTGTTATAACAATATGTTTGGAGGAAGGTTGGACATATTTGTGGGCTCACATATTGTTCTAAAATTATTACCTTTGTGATTGTTGCATGCACACACATTTAACTGTAGTGAGAACAGAACCCCTACCTAACTATTTGCTGAGCACAATACTTAACATAAACATCACAGCACGATTCTGTCTTTTATAGCATTGGAGAATGCTTTATAGCTGATGACATCAGCAGAGTCTGTTGAGTAGAAGATGATAATAGCAGTGTCCCACATGTTGGTGTAAAATGGTCTCTTGAATATCAGCCAGCTGAACAAGCACACACACACACACACACACACACACACACACACACACACACACACACACACACACACACACACACACACACACACACACCAACTAATTGCAGTGAGAACAGAACCCCTTCCTCATTAAGTGCACAAACTAGAAAAAAACTCAGTATTTAATGCAAGTGCCACAGAACAAGTCTGATATAGAAAGTGTCAGACAACATTTTATAAGGGATGACATCAGCAGTGTCTGGTGGAAGAGGATGGTAATAGCAGTCTCCCACATTCAGATGTAAAATGATCTCTTGAATGTCAACCAACTGAATGAACACAGACAAGTTTACTGTAGTGAGAACAGAACCCCTAGCTAATTAGACCAACTAGAGAACTTAGTATTTAACGTAAACACCACAGCATAAATATGACTTAAGTAGTGACTGAAAACAATTTATAAGTGATGACATTAGCAGTGTCTGGTGAGAAGAGGATGGTAATAATAGTGCCCCACATGCAGATGTAAAATGATGTCTTGAACATCAACCAAATGAGTGAACAAACACACACCCACACATCAGATGACTGCAGTGAGAACAGAATTCCTACCTAATTAAGTGCACCAACTAGAGAACACAGTATTTAATGCAAGTGCCACAGCACAACTCTGATATCAAGAGTGTCAGACAACACTTTATAAGTGATGACATCAGCAGTGCCTGGTGAGAAGAGGATGGTAATAGCAGTATCCCACATGCAGGTGTAAAATGTTCTCTTAAATGTCAACCAACTGAACAAACACACACACCAGTTGACCACAGTGAGAACAGAACCCATGCCTAAATACACTAACTAGATAACTCAATAATTCACACAAGTGTCACAGCACAGGTCTGACATTTCACTGCTGCAGGACAATTTGTAGTGGATGACATCATCATTTTATGCTTGAGAGAAGATGTTGGGAAGTCTGAATTAAATGGATGTGTATGCATGTACAACTTTCAAAATATTGGTAATCCATGGGATTGCACTGATAACTGCATGGTACACATTTATGCTTATCTGACAAGGCAGCCACACACACACACACACACACTAATTAACTGAAGGGATATTAAAACTCTGACCTAACTAGGTACACTAGCTAGATAAGACCACTGGATGTTTGAGAGAAGATGTTGGGAAGCCTGAATTAAATGGATGTGTAGGCACGTACAACTGTCAAAATATTGGTACTCCATGGGATTGTATTAACTTCAAGAAATACAGTTATGATCCTCTGACTAGACACACACACACACACACACACACACACACACACACACACACACACACACACACACACACACTTCAGTGAGATTAGAATCCCTACCTAACCACCTACATGAGCTAGAAAGCTCAGTACTTAACACAAGTGCCATGGCGTTTTGACTTTTACAATGCTGCAGGATAATTTATAGTGAATTATATCATCATTGGATGTTTGAGAGAATATGTTGGGATGCTTGTATTAAATGAATGGCTAGTCATCTATCACTGTCAAGATATTACTGCTTGGTAGTAACTTGATTAAAGTGTAGCTATCATTCTGAGTCTTTTGGATTAAGCACTTGGGCTTCAGACCAGTTGTTTTACATTAGGAAGGTTTGTGGCATGCACTGTGGTGGCAGGACAGGTAGCTTACATCCTTCTAAGTTGGGAACTGCTGATTGAAAGCTCAGTGTCTGTTATTCTAAAAGTGTATTAGTTCTGGCACTCTTGTGGGAGGAGAGGCTGGACTCTGCCCTTCTGAGCTGGGAATTTCTGGTTAAAGGTTTATAGTGCCTGCATATTTGAACTGTTTCTTACTGAAATTGGTACACCTTGTTTGCTGTAGCATAGACTAGATCCAGGCCTGCTGAATCTAGCTTTGTTTGCATGCTTGTTGTTTGTTTGCTTGTTATTTCCCTGGAACGCTAATTCCACCTCAAACGCGGCTTTTCAGCACTTCACTGGATCCCTAGTGATATCTGCATTGCTTACTGTACTTATTTCCTTGTTTCACTTGAAAGAACGTTACTGTTTGTCATTTATGCATTTAAGTTACCTGTAACACATTGCACTTAAGTTACCTGGCACTTGCTCACTAAGCAATTATATAAGTCAGCACTAAGAAATTAAAATCACTACACCCTCACAAACTCCCCTTGAGTACCTTGTTCCCCATTGGCCCTTGTTTTCATTTATAAAGGAATTCTCAATACTATTCTAGCATGTCCAAAGGTCAGTTGTCAATCTCCTCTCCGGTCCAGCTGGTGAATCTGGGAATCTTGAGGCAATGTTACAACTGCCTCATGTACACAGACAACCCTCTCCTCCTCCCAACAAATTCCAACACATGTGAGAGATGCAACCATATAGCCAAACTGGAGGCTAAGTTCTCTCAACTCAGTACTGGCATAACCTGTCAGGAGGAGAAGGAAACCACACTCACTACAATTCCAGTCTCACATAGACCTACCACGACAGCAAACCAAACACATAATCACACAAAAACATACTCGGAGGCTCTAAATAAAGATCTGCCTAAGCAGCAGAGACCTCCAAAGCAGACACCCAAGCAACCACTACCCCAAAACAAAACACTTGCAACACATATCTCACAAAGCCAGTGTGCTGAACAGTCACAGCCCTTAAGGCTAAACAACACACCTGATACACTTGTAATTGGTGACTCTATCATCAGGCACACTGACGTCCCGCTCACGAGGCTGAACAAGGAGAAGGTCACGATGAGCAGCCTGTCGGGCGCTAGGATCCGCCACATAACACAAGCACTCAGGTCACTCCAAGGCAAGTACAAATATGACTCAGTCATTGTCCATGCTGGTGTGAATGACCTGAGACGTACCTCCCTGGACTACATGAAAAGAGACATAGAAGAGCTCTCTGAGCATGTAGCTCAGGCCAGTATGACCCTGACCTTGAGTAGCATCTTACCCTCAGCAAGAATGATGCCTCAATATGAAAACAAGATGATCAATTTCAAAAATTGGCTTAAGTATTGGTGTCATTCAAAGGGGATCCAATGCCTGTCAGCCTGGGATGATATGCTCGACAAGCCACGATGCTTCGCTAAGGACGGCTTGCACCTGTCACCCCTGGGCTTTGGGATATTGGCAAAGGCTCTTGCTAACCCCATAGTGCCTTTTTTAGGCAAGGCTCAAAAGATAAATCCACCTCCATAGGTATCACAAGGGATAAGAAACTAAGAGTAATGCTACTCAACGCCAGAAGTCTAAACCTCAAGATGCACACACTCGAAACTCTTCTTAGCATGGAGAACATTGATATTTGTGCAGTAACAGAAACCTGGTTCAGGGCTCCCGAGAGCACCCCAGCACTACCAGGTTATACCTCATACCATGCTTTTCGGCCCCAAAACTTGGACTGAACTACAAAAGGAGGGGGAGTATCAATATTCATCAAAGATACCCACACCTCTAGGTTGGTGGCACAGCACAAAGTGTCAGAGACTATCCATGTGCAACTAACAGTGGGTAAAACTGCCTTCCAGTTTATAGCCTGCTACAGACCACCCTCCCAAACCCAGGAACCCCACTCGGCCTTCCTGAGAACACTGGAAAATATGAAGGTCTCTCCAAACACCATTATATTGGGCAACTTCAACTACCCAAACATAGACTGGGAGCATTACTCTAGCTCCAACATCCTAGCCCAAAGGTTCCTAGAATTCATAAACTCAAATGCTATGGAACAACTTGTTACCACTCCCACAAGAGGGGAAAACATACTGGACCTGATCATCACCAACATGGGGACTCTATGCTCCAGACCAGAAGTGTATCCCTCACTGGTAAGATCAGACCATAAACTAATCCAACTGGATATTCACATCCCAACCCCACCCCCTCCCTAGAAAACCACAGTGAAAAACTTCTCTAAAGCAAATTTCACACTCCTCAAAACCGAGGTGGAATCCTTCAAAGCCCCCGGGCCTGTGGAAAATACTGCCCAGACCACAGAATCCTTTATAAATGCATTCTATGAACACCTTCAGGAATGCATGGATCATGCAATCCCAAATAAAACCAAGACCCAATCCTCCAAAGGCAGACGTCCTATCTGGTGGACCCCAGCCATAAACAAACTATACAATAGAAGGAGGAAGCTACTACATGATAGAGCAAAATCCCAAAAAGGGAAGGCATCTCTGATCAGTATTAGCAAAAAACTACGGGCACTCATAAAATCATCTAAGGCCAGCTTCGAGAGAAAAATTGCACTAGACACTAAGGATAATCACAAGGCTTTCTTTAGTTATGTTAGGAACCTTGGTGGGAATTCTCAGATATGCTCAGAATTAGTCCAAAATGACAAAAAATACACTGAACCCACAGACATTGTCAACATCCTAGCTGACAGGTTCAGCCCAAACCCCCCCCCCCACCAAATGGGCAAATATCTATCACAGAAGAGTGCTGCCCCCCTGACATCTCAGATGCTCAGGTAAGAGCCGCCCTCTCCAAAGCAAAAAACACAGCATCAATGGGACCAGACGGTATCCCGGGCTGCATCCTACATGAACTCCAAGAAGAGCTAAACCCAAACATAAAACTACTGTTCAATCTCAGCCTTACTACAGGATATGTACCCAAAGAGTGGCGTACAGCAACAGTGGTCCCTCTCCACAAAGGTGGTGCCTCAACGGACCCTGGAAACTTTCGCCCCATAAGCCTGACTAGCTTGGTCTGTAAAGCTATGGAAAGGATCATCATGGACCTCATAAATAAAGATATTGGGGACATACAGACACTGGATCCTACCCAATTCGGCTTTGTTAAGGGCAGATCCTGCCTCTTAAACCTGGTCAACTTCTTTGAAACCGTCACCAAGGCCATTGTCGAAGGGAAGGTGGTCCACACAGCCTACCTGGACCTCGCAAAAGCCTTCGATACAATACCCCACTCGGGCATTATAGATAAGCTCACCAGCTTAAATATGAACCCCTATGTCACTAGATGGGTTGCAAACTGGCTCAAGGACAGAACCCACATGGTTAGAATTGCTGGAGCCATGTCAGACTCCAAACCAGTTACAAGTGGCGTCCCACAAGGCTCAGTCCTGGGACCTCTCTTGTTCGATATATATTTCTCGGAGGTACAGGCCAACACAGAAGGACTATGGCTGACCAAGTTCACAGATGACTGCAAACTGGGCGCCATAATCGACTCTACAGCTGACACAAGCATTCTTCAAAAGGGCCTCATAGAAACAGACAACTGATGTCAGAGCCATGGCCTCAAGCTAAATGCCAAAAAGTGTATAGTCATCCCCTTTGGCAAAAACAAAGTGCCCACAAATTACCACATAGGTGGTAATCCATTAAGTACAGAAGAAGTAATTAGGGACCTGGGGACCCAAGTTGATAGCAATCTCTCATTTGACAACCACGTGGCCAAAGTGGTTAGAAAAATATTTTATATAGCCCACCTAATCATGAATGGATTCACATCTAGATCAGGGGAGGTCATCGTGCCTCTTTACTCATCCCTCATCAGGCCCATAATCGAGTACAATGCCCCTTTTGGGATGTACCTTACCAAACACCTGCAGCAACTGGAAAGACCCCAAAAGTACCTCACCAAGAGGATCAAAGGGCTCAAAGAGATGACGTATGCTGCCCGGTTAAAGAAACTCCAGCTCTACTCAGTGGCATACCGCCTGCTCAGAGGTGATCTGTGCCTGACCTATAAAGCCATGTCCAACCCGGAATTAAGGGACATGCTGCACCTCAAAAAATCCAAATCCCATCAAGCTACGTGCTCGAGAGACTTTAACCTCAGCACTGAAATAAATAGGACATTCTGGAGGGACAGATTCATAACCCAGAGCCTCCCTTCATTCTGGAATAAAATCCCAGTCCAGGTTAGGCAGAGTCCCTCATTGACTCTCTTCAAGAGGAATCTTGATGAGTGGATGGGAGATCGTAGGTTTACCCCGGGTATCACTTCTGTGTCACTGTTAGACAGAGGCACAGTATACTAACCTTGAAAAAGGGCATATCAAAATTAATTTAAAATGGGTGGTGAAAGCCAAACATACTCTGGCTAGGCTTATAAATGCCCTAGGGCAGATAGCCTAGTATGAACCTATGAACCTATGTATATTAGCAGATTGATGCATGTGCAAAGTGTAGTATTTGCTGTTGTGTTTCCCATGTGCAGGTATACCTTACAAAGACAGCTTTACAAACTATATGCAAACAGCTGTCCACATTATTACAAGTATTGGAAAATCTGAATGTGCATTGCTGGTATAAAGATATACATAGTATATAAGAAAACATTTAATTTATTTCTGTAGTGTAGTTGATATATTTGGGAACAAGTACTGTGAGATCAGATTTCAAGTACATGGGTGCAAGTAACACATGGCTGCAGCGTAAATACATAGTATTTCTTTAAAATATGCCTTCTGTTGTTTGTATTTTTACATGTGCTTTCATGGGATGAAGACTAAATGGGCAGTAAGCATCAATAATTCATGCTATTGTGCACTTTCCATAGTGCACTGCTGAGCGGCTGGTTTGCATGATCAATGGCAAAGTCTTGGACATGCAAAATACACATTTATGCTGCTTTTCTTGTTTGCTCATAGTTAAGGGGTGAGCAAACACATGCTTCTGTCTCATTGGTAAAATTATAAGAGTTCTATTGGTTTGCTTTCCTCTGCTGAAATATGTTAAGTGGGGAGGTGTGGCAGTCAGCAGTGTGGACAGTAGTGAGTGTAAGAAACAGAGTTGTTGCTTAGCTGAGTCTGTGGTAGTAGGTGTAAGTGCAGTGAAAGATTTATTTTTGATCCCAGATGACACATGGTTCAAATCCAGGTGTATCTAATAGTTTCAAATATGTATTTATAATGTAATGAAATGATTCTTTATTCTACTTTCATTTTGTGTTACCTTACCACTGCATGTTTAAGCAGCATTGCATGGAGGTAACCTCACTGCTGAAGAGCATTTTACCATTGATCAGCATTGGTGCTTGACGCCAAACTCTTTGCAAACACAGAGGACAAAAAGTGAAGGGCTTCATTGGGTTGTTTTCAATTATGTGTGTGGTGTGTGATGCTATTTTTGACCAGATTAAATGTGATAAAATGGGGTAGAAAGGAAAGTGTTGAAATGGGGGCAAGCAGGGGAAGAACAAAGGGAAAGCAATAGGGGAGTGTGCAGGAGGGAGGTAGGAAAGAACCATAGCTATCCACTTCTTTAACAGTGTAAAATGAAAATATGTATAGAATATTAGCTGAATTTTGACTGTCACCTCAACAAAGAGGGGTGACAACACAATCATGTTGTATGGCCAATGGGATCAAGTCAAGTTTGTCGAGAAGACACCTGTGCAAAATGGAGAGCTATGTATGGGACTATATATGCATTTTTTTTTTTGTGGGGCAGGTGCCCATTGTATATTTTTTATGTCATTAAGTGAGGAATATTGGGTAAGGGACATAGGTCTTTCTGGGCCAGGTAAGTGGGGCAGATGAGGAGGCAGATGCAGACAAACAGGACAAACAAGATGAAAGTATGGTGAGGGACACAACAGTTTGGGGGACACCATGATTGGGGATAATGAGGTGACAATAATTTGTTTTTTTGCATTTCCTGCTAGAGTGCAAACCCAAACAATGATGCCAACCACATTTGCATGATGTAAAACAGAGAGCAACAGTGCCAGATAGAGAGGAAAGCAGTTTTTGAAATACGAAGGTTAATCTGACAGTCAGAATTAGTTGATGGGGTGGTTGCTGCTGTAACTCTCAGTTGATTCAACTTTGTAGCTATTTATTGGGAGCATAAATTTTATGACCTGACACTGTTTTGTGTGGCTTTACACAGTGATCAAATAAATTTGTAGAATATGGGATTCAGTCTTATGCATTAGAGACAAAACACGTATTTTAACACAGTTGATTTTTCATTCTTGCCACAGAAAAAGTGCTTGTTGGACATGCTCATGAATAATATATAAACACACATGACAGAGTGAGGGGGTTAGCCATGTATATGTGTGACCTGACAAGGTCATGGGTTATTAATTCATGTGTGTTTGCTTATCATTCAGGTCTGAAGGCTGTTCAAGGCCAGAAAAGACACTTATAATTACAGAATCAGAATATTCAGTATACCCTCTGTCACACATATAATTCATATGAGGTCCACTGTTATAAATACTTATTGTTATTTATAATTATATTTATTTTTTGTAAATAAGTGGACAAGCATTAATAAAACTGAGTGTGCTAGATTAGAACCTTGTCTCACATGTATTGTGAATATTAACTTATACCAGTTGCCACAGAGATGGTTGGATTGCAAGCATAAATTTTACAGTCATTACTGTGAGTAATGCCCATTGCAGCTGAGTCATTGTTTGCCAGCTGCTCATTACTTATACATACACATTAAAGCGTTGAGTGTTTAAACATACATGTGTTGTATGACACTTCAGAAAATAAATGTGTAATTGTAGAACCATAATTTTACTGTTACCCACAATTACACATTTAATATGTATGTGTGCATATATCAAATATATATATATATATATATATATATATATATATATATATATATATATATATATACACACCCTGTCCTACTAAAATTCTTAAAATTAGGCTCTCAGTATCTGTAGTATCCAAAACAGAGTCTCAGAACTCCATTCCTGGATATCACTTTATACCCCTGATATTCTCTCCATCTCTGAAACCTAGATAAAACCTCACATAAGTAATAACAAAAGCTTACTCCCTGGTTACAATATTTTCCATCAAGACAGGCCTATAAAAAAGGTGGCTCTTCTATACTCCGATCAGCTCTCCCTTCACCCACTTCCCTTCACCCCTCCTAGTTTTCACGCAGCTAAAATACTCATTGTTAACTGTAAGTTTAACAAACAAAAGAAAATATGTAGCAATTGCCTCCATTTATACCTCACAGTGACAACATCTCTACCCTTGAACTATTCCTTGCATGGATCACTCAAACTATCTCCAATGAAAGTATAATTCAAGGCAATGGAAACACTGACTGGAATACTGTGTGGTCTATCTCTCTCACCACTAGCATCAAACTATTTACTTTTTCATGACTTATAACCCCTCCTGCTCACATAAACCCAAAATCTAACTCCAGCTCTATTCTGAAATGGATTCTTACCTCCCACCCTAATCACTTTCATAACCTCACTACTTTACCTGACTTCATTAGCGATCACCTTCCAACTTCTTTTCAGTGCTACTCCACCCAAGCTATTAAATCTCACATGTATAGAGACTGCCGTAACATATCTAACTTTGACCCAAATCTATTCAATCAAACTCACTCTTCCATCAACTGGTCCTTCCTTTACAACCTCCCCCTTGAAGAAGCTGTTCTAAAATTTAACAGCTTATTTCTCAACATTCTCAACTCCATGGCCCCCAGAAGAAAAATAAGGATTAAATCTAAATATGCTCCCTGGATTACCAAAGACAGTCTCTCCCTCATGCAGAAAAGGGACAGTACTTGGAAAATCTTGGATAAGCATAAAACTACAGCAAATCTCCGGCTCTATAGGGAACTTCAAAACCTAGTTAAAAAACAAATCTACCTTGACAAAAAAATGTTTTCCTCAACCATCAAAAAAATCTGCATACCAAACACAAAACATTCTGGTCTTCTATCAACAACATTCTATACCCTGGTAACCCCTCTTTCCCCAATCCTTTTCCTAACACTTTCTCTATTGAAACTGCTACTCTTCTGAACTCCTTCTTCATTAACTCCATACAGAACTTACTTAAATCCAATGCTAACTCTATCCTTGACACCCCTTCCCCTCTTCCCCATTCCACTCCTTTTTCCATTAAACCAATCCCTACTTCAACTATTCGATTGTTTCTCAATAAGCTTAAACCGTATTCCCCCTCCACTGACAACCTTCCACCTTTCTGTCTTAAGTTAGCAGCTTCCTCCATTGCCTACCCATTTTCCATATTCAT
>NC_056731.1:1047678938-1047861438 GCF_019279795.1 Protopterus annectens
CAAATACTAGGTCAGAGAGCATCTTGCAGTTTCAGAAAGCATATTGCAGTTTGAAAAGCATCTGTAGTTTCATACAAAACTAAGCTGTACATAAAATAGAATGAAATGTGTTAACCCTTTTAGCTTCTAATAAGCACTAAACATATACATTAATACATAATTTTCTAACATTTCCCCCTGCTAATACTTTTTATTCTATTTTCAAAAGCATAAACAGTTTGCTTCTTCTCCTAACCTCTTTCTATTCAGAATTTGCAGTTAAGAGAGTCATTCAGTTTAGACTTATGAAAATGTTTCATTTTTCAACAGTTCTTCAATTTCAGTACTTTGATACAAAGTCTCAGAAACTGACATGTCTATAAAATCGTTGATTAATCTTTTCATGCAGGGGAATACCACAACAAACACATACTCCTAATAGGAGTAATCCCACACAAATGGCAATCAGGATGTTCATTAGGATGCTACCCCACCCCCCAAACAAATTCTGGAAAAAATCCATCAGTGGGTTTGAGCCTGGTTTGGTCATGGCCGACACTTGCTGAATCACCTCAAGATGGTCATTTATCTCATGCTGGTTGTCAGGAATATACAAACAGCACTCCTCTTTTATTAAAGCGCACATACCACCTTTTGCTGCTAGGGTGAAGTCGAGAGCCATGCGGTTTTGAAGCACCACAGTTCTCATAGCATTCAATTCATCACTTGCTAATTCGAGAGCAGAAAAAGTTGCATTGCTCATTACTTCGAGAAGTCTGGACAGTTTTCTCAGCTCCCAAATCGATTTCACTGTGCCATATGCAGGGGCTATACCTGCCCACGATATAATAGTGTCACTCAAGTCCATGTGTGTCAGTTTATTTTTGTTTTTCATGGAGTTATGGTTTCTCCAACCTGCTTTAATTCGTCCCATTGGATTCTCAGGTCTCCTGATTGGATTTCCAGGTTTCTTGGTGACCTCTCTGTCATTTTTAATTCTTCCCTGAGGCAAAACTGCAGTGTGTCGTATGGCCGGAACCAGGTAACCCAAAAATCAACTCCTGGACCAATTCTCAGATAACCATTTGTATGCCTTTTTCCCACACACAAAATAACAATTCTCTACTTTAGTATTAATATATACTTGCCCTGCATGAAACATTTTCTTATCAATGATAGATAGTTGTTTAAAAAGAACAGGATTATGTTGTACTTCATCAACCGTTTTGTGCATTGATTCTAAATATGAGCCATAGTTTGTATCACAAATATAACCTGCATTATTAGCTTTGGTATAACATTTGTAAGGAACAGTCACATTACAATTGCTCCAACCTACCTGAACAGTATAATTTTTGTAAAAACATATAATTCCCTTTTGTGTAACAGGCAGGTACAATGCTATTTTGTCTTGTGATTTCACAGTTCTAGTATCAAAAATCAAATTTTCCCAGGTCTCATTGCCCCATAGGGGGACATCGGTCATTAACAATCCCACGTATGCTGTTGGTATAGCTGTGCAAATCCAGCAATTCAAAACATTAAAAGTTTCAGCATACCCATATTTAATTGCTTGGTAAGTGTTAAAGTTCGGATGCCAATCTATGAGTAATGCACCTTGTTTATTCAGTTCAGCTCGTGTGGCTGGAAAAAGGAAAGGCCACAACAAAAAGATCAATGTTATCAGTATGGTTAACAGAATGATCATGCAATACTTCTGAGGTTGTTCTGTATTTCTATTTGCTCTGTATCTGGTCATTTTGTTCTTGTGAAAAACAGTAACAAGTTTTTTGTCCAATTCAAAGTTTTTAACCAATTTACAGTGTGTCAGATGAATCCAGGACGCTCGCTCTGCAATCTTGACTGTAGTGGGTGTTGACAGCAGCACTTGGTATGGCCCTTCCCACTTCGGTGATGTCCAATTCTTTCTCTTGATGACTTTCACCCAGACCCATGTGCCTGGGACTACTGCTGCTTCCGATGGTCTGGTTTGTTCTTTATCTGAAACAGAATTTAACTGCAAAAGTTGTTTATTACTTAAAAGTCGTCTCATGTATTCTGTGAGTGAACTGTCAGCCTCCTGGTCTGCAGGCATGAGAGGTTTCCACTGAGGTATATAGTATGCTCTCCCAAATAATTTTTCAAAAGGAGTTAACCCCTTTGCATTTGGAACAGTTCTCATGCTCAACAATGCTAGAGGCAGGCAGTGCACCCAGTTCTTCTGTGTCTCACTAATTAATTTCCTAAGTTTATTTTTCAAAACCCCATTATGCCTCTCTACTAGTCCTGTGGATTGTGGGTGGTATGCACAATGGTTCTTTAAGGAAATTCTGAAATATCGGCTCAACTGTTGTATAGTTTGATTTACAAAGTGTGTGCCATTGTCACTATAGATATTTTCCGGTATGCCAAATCTGGGAATAATTTCTTTAACAAGGATTTTTGCAACAGTAGCTGCATCTGGATTTTTGGTCGGAAAAGCTTCCACCCATTTGGAAAACATATCTATAATGACAAGACAATACTTGTTATTTTTGCATTTGTTCAGTTCTATGAAATCCATACAGATAGTATGGAATGGGTATGGTGGTGCAGGGAAACTCCCTATTTTAGGCTTCAATGCCCCTTGTGCATGATGCTTGTTACAAACATGGCATGCTGCACAAAAATTTTTTGTGTAGTTTGTAAATCAATATGCTGTGAACACTCGGTTCACTAACTGTACCATCCCCACTGTTGAGACATGGCTCAACAAAGCTGCATATCTAAACAAATTAGATGGTAAAATTGGTTTTCCTCCTTTGGAGATGTACAGCCCTTTCTCAAGAATTGCTCCTCATTTTATCCATTTCTGTTTTTCTACTTTCGTAGCAAGTGTCTGCATTGTTTTCAACATTTCTAAATCTAAAATCTCAGAAGGTTGTAATCCCTCACTCAAAAGAAATACTTCTGAAGCTGAAGCTGCCTGCTTTGCAGCTGTATCAGCTCTCAGATTACCTTTTGAAATCCTATCCTGTTGCTTGTTATGAGCTACACATTTACAAATAGCTACTTTCTGAGGTAACTGAGTTGATTCTAACAAATCTAAAATAAACTGTGCATGATTAATCGGTTTACCAGTAGATGTTATCATTCCTCTATTCTTCCACTGTTGTGCAAAAACATGTACAGTAGAAAAAGCGTACTGGCTGTCAGTAAAAATGTTCACACATTTACCCTTTGCCAAGGTACATGCCCTTGTCAAGGCAATCAATTCTGCTGCTTGTGCAGATAAGTTGTGTGATAAAGACTTTTCTTCTAAAATCTCAGTATCAGAAACTACTGCATACCCCACTAGGTTCTGCCCTGTAGGACCCCTTCAGCATGAGCCGTCCACGTAATATGTCACCTCGGCATCATCCAAGGGAACAACCGTTAGATCTTTTCTAGGCAGTGACTTTTGCTCAATCTCCTGCAGGCAGCTGTGTGGTGTGCCATCCGCAGGGGTCGAGAGCAAGGTAGATGGATTTAAAGTTGTACATAGTTCAATTGTCATATGAGGTTGGCTCAAGAGTATAGTCATACAGGAAAGATGTCTAGCAGGAGAAAGATATGCTACTTTTTCTTGCAGTAAAATAATCACGACTGCATGAGGTACTCCCAATGTGAGAGGGTGGAACAACACTACTGAGGCCAAAGCCTGTACTGCCATTGCAGCTGTCACTACTGCTTGTACACAGTGGGGCAGGGATCATGCCACTGGGTCCAGCTGTGATGAATAGTAAGCTATGGGGCGTTGCTTGTCCCCATGTTGCTGTGTTAACACTGATGTCATATAACCTTGCTTACAATCTACAGTTTGGAAAAAATGTTTATGATAGTTTGGTAATCCTAAAACTAATGAGGAAATGAGGATGCTATCGATTGTTTCAGTTTGCAGAAAGCTGATTCTGCTTCTGGTGTCCATTGTAATAAATCTTATGTTGCCATAGGCTTCTTGTATATCAAGTTGGTGAGTGGAGCAGACTCCAAGGCATAGTTTGGAATCCAACTCCGACAGAAATTAGTCATACCCAGGAAGGACATCATTTCCTTCTTGGTAGTTGGTTTGGGTGCTTATAAAATTGCTATTTTCCTATCTTCATCTAATGTTCTGCCTTCTTTGGATATTACATATCCCAAGTATTTAACCTGCTTTCTCCAAAGCTGCAACTTGTTTTTGTTTACTTTATGTCCTTGAGTGGCTAAAAATTGTAGTAATGCTATGGTATCTTCTCTGCATTCTTGCTGGGTGTGGGCTGCCAGCAGGATGTCGTCTACATAAAGTAAAATCTGACTGCCTCTCGGTGGGCTAAATTCCGCCAAGTTGTTTGCCATCTCTTGTGCGAATATTGTTGGCCTTTCACAATACCCCTGTGGTAGTCGCGTATATGTATACCTTTTTCCCGGAAATGTGAATGCAAACCAATGTTGGCTGTCAGGGTGTATCGGTATCGAAAAGAACACATTGCTAATATCTACCACAGAAAAATACTTCTGTTGAGACTTCAAATAATTCAATAGGGTGTGTGGATCTGGTACCATAGGTGCTCTAGGTATTACTGCATCATTTACAGCTTGTAAATCTTGGACCATACACCATTCTCCGTTTGCTTTCCTGACAGGAAATAAGGGTGTATTACATGGTGAATTAGGAGATTCTACCAGTACTCCTTCCTTAAGTAAAGCTGCTATTATAGGTTTGATTCCTACTTCTGCATCTTTCCTTAAGGGATACTGTCTCTTTTGTGGTCTAAATGCTGATTTTGGCGTAATAGTAACTGGTCCTGCTGTACAAATTAGTCCTACATCTGACTTCCCTGTTGACCAGAGAGTTTCTGGTATGCTCCGTAAGGCATTTTCTTCCTCTTCTAGTAAGAGTGCTAATCAGCTGTCCTTGCTAGTCTGCAAGTGTACAGCTGGGTGTGTCTGTGTCATCCAATTTAACTTCTGCTTCTGTACTCCCTGTTCTGACAATTCTAACTCCGTCTGTTTTTCCCACTTTGTGACTTTTTCTTCTAGGTCTGCCCATTTCACATTCTTGTCCTTAGTTAAACTAACATGTGGTAATCGATTAGATTTATAGAGTGCAAAGAATTCCTGGGGCAATGAACAGCTAACTACACTGTTTCCTTCTGTGTCCCAGTACAGATTACGTAATACTAATCTGTTTGCATGGTTTCTAAACAACTCTTGCTCATATTCCTTATCAGGTCCTGATGTGCTACAATAATACAGAGTACAGTGCAACAAATGCTGTTTATCAGTGTCAAGGGAGGGGGACTTACTGATGGCTATGTTCATCAGTTCTTCAGTTACTGCCTCTGGACCAGTCGTGACCAAGTCCTGGCTGTACCAATAAAATGTTTTGCCCTCCGGTCGCACCACAAAAGTATCCATTTGTCGCTGTGCTTCCATACCCTGCATAGTCGGAACTACTGCTATGCCAAATATCTGCATAAGATCTCTTCCCAAAAGGTTTACTGGGCATTTTGCAGAAACAGCAATTTTGCTTTTCTGGGTCATCCCTGAAACAGGGTCCATTATTGCTATGTTATGGGAGAGTGGCTCCCGATACAGCTGTCCATTAGCTGCTTTCACTAATATGTAATCAAATGATTCTGAATTTTCTGGTAGTTTGGAAGGATGTATCAGGGTCCGTGAAGCCCCTGAGTAACACAGGAATTTAACGTCCCTCCCCTCTACAGAAGTGTAACTTCCAGTTTTGTGTCTGATAAATAGAGCTCTAGGCTAAATAATGCTAAGTCTAAAATTTCACTTTCTTCAGCATCTGCGATTTCTTGCACTTCATCTATTTCTTCTATCACATTCTCTACTCCCTCTATCACATCTGCATTTGTCTTTTCTTGGTTACTCCCTTCTAGTGATTCTTGACTATCATATAGTCAGTCCTCACCCTCCTTATCTTCCATGGCTACCTTCTTGTTTTGCTTGCAATCCCTTGCTAAATGTCCCTTTTTTCCGCACTTAAAACATTCACCCCTTTTCTTTCTCTCTTCAAACTCCTCTGATCGCTTATCAGATTGTTTGTTTCCCTGGGCATTTTTCTTGCCCTTTTTCCCGGACTGTACTACAGAAACTTCTGCTCCATCTTCTACAGAAAATACTTGGGCTTTCTTTTTCTTTTTAATGTTAAAATGCCTTTCGGCATGTCTAGCATATTCAAGTAGTGACTGTAATCTACTTGTAAGATGGTCTACCATGTGTTTTGTAATAAAGCTGCTTATAGGCAAAATACTGCCTTTCAAAAATGCATTCTTTAGCTGCTGCTCATATGGGGAATCATGCATTTGGTCTTCAGGTACCTGCATTCCACAATGATTATTAAAACATTCTAATAATCTAGCATAATATCTGTTAACAGTTTCACCTCCTGTTGGATGCATTGATTAATGCAAGTCCAGTCTGCCCTAGACTTCCACTTTTCAGAGATTCGGTCTGTTAGACCTTTCACTCTGTTATCTAGTTCCGTGTTGCTATGTGGGAGTGGCTTGTGTTCTGCGTCTCAGGGATTCCAGTTGCCACTGATCATGTGCCAATCTGGACCTACAACTTTTTCTACTTCTTCTCCATTTAAATGATAACTTAACCTCATGCCATGTAAGTCTTCTAAGAATTTTCTAAAATTAACTTTTGGATGGGGAATTCCCTCTGTGGCTTTCCGGATGTCTTCCGTTGTCCACGGTCTATATACTAGGAGAATTGGGTCCTGCCCTGCCTGAGGATTTGGTACTTCTATGAGCAGACATATCTCTTCTTCACTCATAGCTCGTGAATTTTTGTTCATTTGATATAACTCAGTATCCCCTCTTAAGTTATGTGTTCGAGACCTAGTCTCGATGGGATCTCTGACATATGCTCTTGGTTACGCAGTGACAGCCGGGTATAGCGGAGGTGGACCAGCTTGTCCACTCGTTTCATACTCTGGTACGGGAAGTGGAGGGGGTGGAGGAGCTGATGCTATTACCAAATTATTGTCTTCTTTATCTAGAAACATAGCTTTTGAATTATTACTTTTTTGTTCCCTACGGTTTGCTTCCTCAATCCACCTGTTTGCCTGAGGAATGCCTAATTGACGTTGCTTTTTTACCTGACCTTTTGCGTTGGTTTTAAGCTGTTTGACAAGATTAATAAGTGAGGATTTTCTAATTTGCCATCAAATTCATATTTATTAACCCATTTTGTATAGTACCTAACATTGTCGGCACGCTGTAATTGCATATATTTTGCATCTTCATTTAACGATGGATCTTGGGAACTTTTTCTGCACTTATTACTCATATTGTTCTGACTGTTAAAAATGTTACGTAACCCTTCTTATTTTCACGTGGTACCATGATTTTTCTTTTTCTCAGTTTACCTAGAATAGCTATCTTACCTATTCTGTTTCCCTGATCTATGACACGACTGCAATCTTCCTGTCCCTGATTTGTATAAAACAAATCTCCTGACAGATGATACAAATCTAGTCCCTGATCTAAAACAGAAAAAAAGGTAAATCTCACCTTACCTGAGCCTCCGTGATTGATCGCCTGATTCGATGGAAAACCGTTAACTCGTCCTCCAGTCGCAGATCAGAAAAGTGGCTGGCCTCTTCTGAACGACAATTCAGTCAGAGGTCTTTCAGAGCAGAAGAACCGATGTGGTCTCTTCCCCGTACAGTTTCATGCCACCTGGCCCATCTGACCTGAGGCGAAGTGAGAGTTTCCGGTCCGAAGGACCAATCTGTCAAAGGAAAAAACTTCAAAAAGATCAACACATGGTAGGTTCAGGTTAAGGCACTTTAATCTTGCAGCAAGGAGACAAAAACGTGCTAATACAGAGTTTGTCTAACTAGTATCAGGAAGTGAAGCTATTCTTATACATTTCTTACAAGACATTGCCTACTATGCTGACATAATAAATCACAAGTTCTTTCAATATAATTTCATAGCAGCTGTCTGTCCATGATTTTCTGCTGGCATATCAAGTTTACAAAAACAACTTCCTAAGAAAAACAACATGGCCTTGATGACCATCGGTCAGATACAACTTCTCACTATGCAATGTTACTATTCAAGGTACTATGGCTAATTTGAGCACAAAGCAAGTACAGATTATAGTTCATTTCTTCAAGCAGTCTTTGTTCAACTGTATCAATGTTTTCTGCAGCTGTGCATGTTCTCATAACACAAACAGAGCAGATTGTTCAAGTTCAATAACATTATAGAAAACAGTACTGTTCTATTCATTATTTTCCTGACCTAGCAGATAATCATCTGCTTCTCAGTAAATTCCAAAAGGCATAAACATTAATTTTTGCTGTGCTAGCAAATACTAGGTCAAAGAGCATCTTGCAGTTTCAGAAAGCATATTGCAGTTTGAAAAGCATCTGTAGTTTCATACAAAACTAAGCTGTATATAAAATAGAATGAAATGTGTTAACCCTTTTAGCTTCTAATAAGCACTAAATATATACATTAATACATATTTTTCTAACAGTTTTTATCATCTGTTATGAACTGTATGGCTGACACTACAGATTGTTTATACTAATATTATCAAATATAATATCTGGACTATCATTTTATTTATTTATTTTTTATTTAACATTTGTTGACCGGGAAAGTCCAACTAGGTTCCACAGAGCCTGTTTTCAGCGGAGGCCCGGGAAGAAATGCTCCTATGTCATACGGATTGTCGGTATTAACTGCTCCTAGTATCTCTTTTACTTGTGCTGAAGTCTTGACGATGATATGGTAGTCATACACCTAGAATGGGTAATGTCTGGTTTATAACGCTAGCTCTCTCTATCGCCCCAGCATAGCGTACTTGATGTACAGCACAAACGGGTGTCTCGAGGGCTGTAGAGTCTAACTGACATCCAGTATTCATAGCTTTAGCCCCAAAACTAAGGTATCAGCTCTAAAGGTGCCGTACTTAACATATTTACTTGCTTAAGCTACGGATTCAGTTGTACTGCTCTGTTTTAGCCTAGTGCACTACACAGGAGTCTTTATAAAGGTTTTAATCTGTGTACTTAACAGATATACTTGCTTAAGCTTAGATTTCAGTTGTACAGCTTTGTGCTAGCTTATCATCTACACAGCAATCTTTATAAAGGTTTTTAGTCCATGTAATGGCCCTGAAGGTGCCATATGTAACAGGTATAGTTGCCTAACTAAGATAGCAATTGTACAGGGTTGTGCTATACAAGCACCAGCTCGGGAATGTTTTACAAGGGTTTCTAGCTCAGGTTTTGGATCTGAAGGTGCCGTACCACTCAGATATAATTGTATGGCTAAGGAATCACTTTTACTGTGTTGTACTACCAAAGTACTCTGCTCCGGAATTATTTACAAAGGTTTTTAGCTCATGTATATGTCTCTGAAGGAGCTGTACCTAACAGATATAGTTGCTTAGCTAAAGAATCTACTGCACAGTGACGGCCATTCAAACGCTCACCTCAGGAACATTTTATAAATGTTTTTAGCTAAGATAGCAATTTTTAGCTCAGGTATTGTCCCTGAAAGTGCCGTACCTA
Source organism: Protopterus annectens (assembly GCF_019279795.1). NCBI lineage: Eukaryota > Metazoa > Chordata > Ceratodontiformes > Protopteridae > Protopterus > Protopterus annectens. The sequence goes on from NC_056731.1 coordinate 1,047,688,480, forward strand.
CCAGATATAGTAGCTTAACTAAGGAAACAACTGTACTGAATCATGCTACAATAGCGCACAACTCACAATGTTTTACTAAGTTTGTTAGCACAGGAACCCGTTCCACCTTATTGTACTGCAAAAGCACACAGCTTCTGTTTCTAAAGGAGCTTGCTTGAGAGTCAGTTGTATAACTGTAATACAGTCAGAAACCCTAAATGAAATGTTACTGCTAAATGCATGTATTTAACTGTCGATTTATGAATGAAATGTTACTGTTGAATGTATATGCTTAACTGTAGAATTATCTGTATTTTACATTGTATACTGCTGCTTTATCAATGCTGTACTGCTATTAATGTGGTAGATGTCACTATGGTTTGAAATGTAATGTTAGTTAGTTATGTTGTTTCATGGTACATTATTCTGCTGTCTCAACTTCTAACTGTGTAACTCTCTCCTGGTTCTTCTCCCCTTTGCCTATCTCCCCCAAACCCAATCCTCAACTCTAAACCTCCCCTTCTACCAGATATAAGACCACTATCTACCTGATTGCTAAACTGAATCCTTTATTGTTCCCCTTTTTCAGTTCCCTATCTTTGGTTTCTACAAGAAGCACCCACAAGAATAGTCAACCCAAAGGCCCTCTCCAGTCTCCTGGTATTTGGGAATTCAAAGAGTACGCCTGCAACCTCCCAGGACATCTCCTGCTATAGTGTAGGTTTATATATACACTACATGAACTTGATGTGTCTAGCCCTATAGTTCTGCCCTATCTGGTATGCACACTTGCTGATAGCTGGGTACTGCCTCCATTACCTAGCTTCTAGTCTCTACTCTGCCCTTGTTAGTTGACTTTTTGACATTAGATATATACCTATTGATAAAATAGCCAAAGGTTATATGAAAGCAGAAACAGGCTCAGTTAGGCAGTGCAAGCAAATAGGGAATAATCATCTGCCCCATACTCTCCTACTGATAGTTTTGAGCAACTGCTGCCTCGTGATCTGAACCCCCGCCATTATCTCACTTTGTTGACTCACTCCGCTCCCCTACCCTAACCCCAAATCTCACCCACCCCCACTGCTGCTACTCTTATACTTACCTTAATCACACACCCCTCTCGCCTTCTAATCACTTTTCACACAACTACACTCCTCTCACTTACACTTTATTCCTTCTTCTCCACATCTAATATAGCCTCACGCTTACATTACCATGACAGTACTAAAACAAACTCTACTACTTGGCTCATCCATATCTCTCCTACTCCTGTTATACACCCTCACATCATATAATACCTCCCTGCTCCATATTACACATACTCCCACATGCACAAGCACCATTCAAACATCTAAACACACATACCATCCTCCTATAGCCCCAGCCCTCCTCCACACACCATTAAGGACTATTATACTCTAAAAGTCCTCCCACTGCAACCCTTGTCTCACCACACAAATCATTTCACAAAACTCTTATTTAAGCTCTCCAAACTCTATCACTACCTACACAAACTACTAAGTTTAGCAGGAAATATCCACCCCAACCCAGGTCCTACAACCACTCAACCCACACTACCCTTCCCCAACCCTCCAACACTACCCCCTTCACCCAACCAGACCTATCTATCTTACACCAAAGACCAAAATCATCCATTCTCCTCTTCAACATTAATATAAGAAGCATTACCAAAAAAAAACATAATCTACAAGCTATGCTATCTCACTACACCCCAGATATAGTAACAGTTACAGAAATCTGGCTTAAATCCCACATAGACAGCAATGAGATTATACACACAGGCTACAACATCTTATGTAAAGACAAAACTAACAAAAAAGGAGGAGGGATAGCAATCCAATACAAAGATCACCTCTCACTACAACTCCACAACTCCCCAATCCCAGACATAGATAATGCAGAGATTATTACAGCTAAATTAAACATTAACTCTAGCAAAACTCTAAACATTATAGGAGGATACATACCACCAGGTAACAGCACCTCTATTGTTGAAAACCTGCTACAATAGTGCTCCATTCACCTCCCCCAAGAAACAAGTATCATGGGAGACGTCAACATTGACTGGATCCAATTCTCCTCAACAAACCCAACTATTCACATGAACCTTTACGGGTTCACCCAAACCATCACAACCCCCACTAGAACCAACAAAGTCACCAACCGTAATTCCCTAGTAGACTGGATTCTATTAAACACACCCCACCTTACATCTTGCTCTGGCCAACTCCCTAATAACTGAGTGAGCACAACCCGACTTTCCTCCTTCATGATCGTATCCAACCAGTACATCAAACCACCTACCATAAAATCAGGAATAAGAAATCTTTTAATTTTGACAACTTCATTTCTGCCCTACTAAACTGTCACTGTGAACACCTCAAACATCTTATCCTAGATGAGGCAGTCCTAACTTTCAACAAGACCTTCATTGATATTCTCAACACCTATGCACCCCCTAGGCAAGTGAGAGTCAAAGCCAACTACTCCCCCTGGTTAACAAATGAAACAAGATCACTACTGAAAGACAGAGATAAAGCCTCATCACTGTATCATAAAAACAAATCTAGTACCACTAAACTAACCTTCATACATCTCAAAAATAATGCCAAAAAACAAGTGAAAATAGACAAAACCAATTACTACCTAAGTATCCAAAACAAGCACCAAAAACATCCACAAAAATTCTGGGCTGCAGTAAAATACCTATTACAACCAGTAATATTGCTACTCCCACCCAAAAACAACTCCCGTAGTGACAGCACAGCCAACCAATTTAATAACTTATTTACAGAAACCATTCTAAACCTAGCCAACAAACAAACTAACACAAATACTTCCTCAAATACAAGCAATGCCTCACTCCCACAGGATACATCCACCCACCCAATTTAAACTACACCCAATATCTATCACCTATATCAAGAAACATCTGAAAAAAACTAAAACCTACAACATTAGCTGCTGACAACCTGCCAGCTGACTATCGTAAAATTGCAGCAGAAGCCATCGCCTATCCAATAACAATACTCATTAACAGATCTCTAGCTGAATCACATGACACCTATCTGGAAATGTATTTATTTATTTATTTATTTATAAATATTTAGAAATTATCACACATAATCCCCCTCCACAAAGGGGGACCTCTTATGAACTTACTAACTACAATTCTAATGCCATCCTGTCTCCCCTATCCAAGATCTTAGAAAGAATAGTGCACAGACAGCTCATGACATATCTCACCTCACATAACCTACTATCTTCCACTCAGCATGGCTTTCGTCCTGCACATAGCACAACAACTGCCCTACTTACCTTTACCGACAAAGTTAACCAGTTTAGAAACAACTACCTATTTGTATCAGCCTTTTTCCTGTACCTGTCAAAAGCCTTTGACATGGTCAACCACAACAAACTCATGAAAGTCCTTTCCTCCCTAAATATTAATATTGCAACTCTTAACTGGTTCCAAAGCTACCTAACAGATAGACAACAAGCTGTTTGATGGCAAGAAACTCTCTATCACACTCTCCCAGTCACAATCGGGGTCTCACAAGGCTCCATCTTTGGATGTCTTCTATTCTCACTCTTTACCAAGCAGCTACACACTGCTACCCCCAAAGCGAGCCTAATCCAATACACTGCCGACTCAACCTTGATCTGTGCAGCCCCTTCCCTTACAACCCTCCAAATCCTTACCCAAGACACTTTCCTCTCAGTGGAAAACTGGCTAACCAACTCAAACCTGATACTTAATCCCAACAAAACTAACCTCCTAATCTTCTCTCTCTAGAACTGCAACCTGCCCGCCAACCTTCAACATATACTCTAAGAATAACACTATCATCACTCCTACTACCCACACCAAACTACTGGGGATAGTAATAGACAACAATCTAAAACTTGACATCCATATAGACCAAACCATCAAAAAAGTCCACAAGACACTAGGTCTCCTGTACAGGAATGCCCAATTTCTAACACCTTCTACAAGAATTACCATGGCCAGAACCCACCTACTATCCACATTCCTGTACGCATCCCCTGTACTCATCAACCTACATATATAAAGCCTTAATAAACTAGAGGCCTGCTATAATAAAATATCCATATTTGCCACAAAATCAACATACAGGTTGCATCACTGCCAATCCCTAAAACAACTCGATTGGCTTGAACTTCCACATCTCCTACACTTTAACCAACTAAGCTAGCCCACCAAACAATTCACCACCCAAACAAAACAACAACCCTCAGCCAACTAATCCAGCCTTACTCAGCTCCTAGACCCCTCCGCTCTGATAATAAATACCTACTACAGGTTTCTAGAGCAAAGAACTCAGCTGGGGAAGGCCTCTTCTCTAACTATAGTGCTAAGCTATGGAACACCCTCCCAACTGCTCTCGCCTCATGTTCCTCCTCAAGACAATTCAAAGCACTCTTAAAATCTCACCTATCAAAATCCTGGCTCTGCTCCTGCTTTTCCCCAGGCTAAGCATCATCTAAACACCAACCTCGCTCTCACTACCTTTGTAGAACTCAGTATGACTGCTCTCTAATCTAACAGCTAACACTGTACCCTCTCAAAAGGAATAATGTACACTCCATCAATATTTGTCATATATTGTAAATATCACATGGTGCTAACTTCTGAACAATTGTTAGTGTGCACTGGAAATACAAGAAGTGTGCATCCATATGTACTGTAAATTCAACAAAAGCTATTATTCATATAACTCATATTCAATTACTTATTCACTGATTAATCCTCAAATTGTCTGAATTTGCTATTCTATGTATTAGTCAATGTATATACCTGATTATATTAGAATGTACTGTGCACACTTTCAAACTAATACCTGATTATATTAGAATGTACTGTAGTCTTTCAAACTATCTTTGTACTACTTGGAGCTTTTCTCCTCGGGCCTCCACTGAAAACGGGCACTTGCCCAGCTGGACCTTCCCGGTAAACAAATGTAAAATAAAAAATAAATAAAAGTAAATATATATATATATATATATATATATATATATATATATATATATCTATATATATATATATATATATATATATATATCTATATATATATATATATATATATATATATATATATATATATATATATAGTAGATATAAAAAGTTTACACACCCCTGTTAAAATGCCAGGTATATATACATGCACTGCTTGCATAAGTGTGCACACCCATAAACTAATACTTTGTTATGTGTGCACACCCTTAAACTAATACTTTGTTAAAGCACCTTTTGATTTAATTACAGAATTCAGTCTTCTTGGGTACACACCTGCCATCAATTAAAGTGACTCTGATTAACCCCAAGTAAAGTTCAACTGTCCTAGTAGGATTTTCCTGACATTTACTCAGTAGCCTGCTACAGCAAAAGCCCTGATTCACAGAGAGCTTACAAATAACCAAAGGGATCTCATTGTTGATTGGTATCAGTCAGGAGAAGGGTTCAAAAAAATTTCCACAGCATTTCCATACCATGGAAAACAGTGAAGACAGTCATCAAAAAGTGAAGAAAATATGGGACAACAGTAATGTTGCAAAGAACTGGGCATCCTTCCAAAACTGCTGAAAAGACAAGATGAAAACTCATCAGAGAGGCTACCAAGAGACCTACAGCAACACTGAAGAAGCTGCAGGAATTTCTGGCAAGTACTGGTTGTGTACTAGATGTGACAAAATCTCCCATATTCTCCCTATGTCTGGACTATGGGATAGGGTTGCAAGACGTCCCTTTTTTTTTTACACAGAAAAACATCCAGGCCCAGCTAAAATTTGCAAGACAATAAATTGAGTCTCTCAAAAGCATGGGGGAAAATGTGTTATGGTCTGATGAGACCAAGGTTTAACTTTTTAGCCACAATTCCAAAACGTATGTTTGGCTCAAAAACAACACTTTGCATCACCAAAAGAACACCATTCCCATGGTGAAGCATGGTGGTGGCAGAATCATTAGGGTTGCTTTTCTTCAGGTGGAACTGTGACTTTAGTCAAGGTGGAGGGAATTATGAACAGTTCCAAATACCAGTCACTTTTGGCCCAAAACCTTCAGACGTCTGCTAGAAAGCTGAACATGAAGAAGAATTTCACCTTTCAACATGACAATGACCCCGTGCATATATCCAAATCAACAAAATAATGGCTTCACCAGAAGAAAATTAAAGTTTTGGAATGGCCCAGCCAGAGCTCAGATCTAAATCCAATAGAAAATCTGTGGGATGACCTGAAGAGGGCTGCGCACAAGAGATATCCTCACAGTATGACAGATTTGGAGCTCTTTTGCAAGGAAGAGTGGGCAAATATTGCCAAGTCAAGATGTGCCATGCTGATAGACTCCTACCCAAAAAGACTGAATGATGTAATTAAATCAAAAGGTGCTTCAAAAAAGTATTAGTTTAAGGGTGTGTACACACAATAAAGTATTAGTTTAAGGGTGTGTACACTTATGCAACCAGCGTATTGTACGTTTTTTATTTTTTATATTTTTTTCCGTAACAGATTTGTTTGTTTTATAATTGAATTGTACAGGTTATAGGTCACATTAAAGGTAAGAAAAAATTTGAAATTATATATTGTGGTCTCATTTTTTGTATATCACAAAAACCTGGCATTTTAACAGGGGTGTGTAAACTTTTTATATCCACTGTATGCACATATAGATAGATAGACAGATAGATATGATATCCTTGGTATGCCCATTGCACCTGATGTAGGCAGTTATTTCTAAGTCTGATTATTGTTTTCATGTTAATTTTAATATAAAACTAGAACAACAGGAAAACAACTTTGCTTTTTGCTGGAAGAGAACCAGGCTCACCTGTATTGCAGCCTTACACCTATACCTGCTGTCAAAGGAACAGATAAGAAACAGCTGTATATTTTCAAATTTATTATTAAGTATTTGTGTTAACCCTTGCTCAACTCCTCTTAGAGTGTTTGCTGCCGGCAAAAAATAGAGGATATAATGTATCCATTTTGAGATTGTCTACTGTATTCTTCCTGTCTGCCAGTGTTCCAGCAGTTGTTGGAAAAGGATTATATGTTGCTTATCGGGTTTGTGCAATTGAAAGCAATAGATGCAACAATGCATACTTTTTGAAACAGAGAATGTCTGCATCCTGTCTGCAGGTATTCTGTCTGCTTCATGTGTGGGCCATTAGTCCAGTTTTGTACACAGGTAAACAAGGCACAGTAATAACAAGCAAAGTTCACCTGCTTTTATCTTTGTGAGCAGTGTTTAATATAGGTTTCAGCCTTACAAGACAAATGTGAGACTTGAATCATGATCTACAGATAGTATATACTGTTTAGATCACCGTGTTTAACAGAATATGCTACATGCATATGATTCATGGACGTAATTTATGTATTGTTTAGGATGAAGTACATTATATGACATTTATTCTTTTTATCCATTTTTATTCTTTGCACTAAGCCATGTGCCAAGCAAATACTTTTATTAAAAAATCCATAAATAAATACATCAGATAAACAACATTACAAAATAAATACTAGTAAACATTAATGATTTTTTACACAAGTCTGGATTTGAACTATCATGCCAATGAACCTACAAAACACAGTAAGGGTGTTTTATCCCTCTTTGCTGCAGAAACAGCTTTGCAGCAGGAATGAACATCTTTGTGCATGCAAGCAAGTCCCGAATCATTCATAGCATTAGCAAGACATATGGCACTTTTTACATTCACAGTTGATTGTATGTGTTAATTTCAGATGCAGTGCAGTGAGTGATCACACAACCATTTATGACCATTGTTTGCAGAAATATCTTTGTATGGTATTCTTTCTTCTTTTATCTAAACAGTAATCTGAGACATGCATTCTATAAGTCATTTTGTATCATTGTCCTTTAAATATATGAGAATATTAAATGGCGATAATATACAGTTTTTATCAAAGGCAGGGGAGTTTGGATATTACTAAAGAGAAATGGAGAAATGTGTGCTGCTTACTTACATGTAAAACCTTGATACAATTGCTTCTATACTTTGTAAGTCTAACATGACTGACATGCCCACTGAAGGTAAGGCAGTGTGAATTGTTGCTGTGTTTTTCATTGTCTCTACCAGTAATAAGCCACAATTGTAATTCATTAGCATCAAACACTGAGGGAATGGCTGCACTATTTTATACCTGCTACATGGAACCAAGATATTGAGATTCAGCAATTCTAATGAGTTCACACCTCATGCATCTTCACAATGCTCACAGGCCTGAATCTGCACTATAAATAAAGGTAACCATGTAGCTAGGGAACCTGAAATAACAGAATAATATTGCTATTACTTTGTATTTATCTGCACAGAAGACTACTGATCTTAATAAGGTATGATTGCATGTTTCAGTTATATACTGTATTTGTTCACATATCACTAGGAAAAAAAATATATAGAAAAAAGTATATATATACATACAAATACAAATGCAACTTCTATCTGTATGAGGTTTACTGATGGCATAGGCATTTTTGTCAGGGCATTTTAATTTGTAAGATACACAGCCTTATTAACTTTCATCACAAGTGTTATTGTTACAACTGTCTCTCTATACAGTCTTCTATATTATTTCTGTCAAATGTAAATGTCCTCTGCAGTTAATGACAATGGGGTGTTAGCCTTTTAGGATGGCCCATAGACACCTCAAGGGGACTGCTGGCACAGGTAGAAGTGGCTGGTAATTGCATAAAATGACTGTTCTATGGTAAATGTGTAAACATTTTTGGGACAGATTGATTGAAAGCAATTATAACAATTGATTGATGTGTTATTCCTTGTTTGGTACAAAATGTAATTTGCCTGTTGTTTGGAGTGGGAGAGCCAAGTTCCATTTCTGCATTGCCACAACCAAAAAATTTGCTTTACTATTATTAGCCCTTGTTTTGGATCATACCTTGGTTTGTGTGTGACTATGATATATTACAACCAAAAAAAAACCTTTTTATATTTGAATAACTGTAGCTTTTATTTTTTCTCCAGTGGTTAATATTGAAAAACTAGTAGTATTTGTTATATATAAGCTGGACTTTTATTTATGTGATATATATGTGTAGTATTCTTCTTTTATGTTTTATGTCACCTAGAACTATGGCACCCAAGCGTCCCAATCCCCACAACTTCCCCCTTCAGTGACTTGGAGAATAATGTGATTATACAATTATATAAGCCTTTCATCAACATGGTGCCTTTCTGCTTGAGAGATGGCATGGGGATATGTCTGGAAGAATGCAAATTTAGGACCAGAAAGTGATTGATGTCAGTGCCATTGGGAGGCACAGCACATATGATCAGATGCATCATAGCACCATTGATTTGATTTCATCACTGGTTACTGGGGGTGGTGCCTGCTGCAGAACCACTACTGACACCAAATGAAGAGGTCCTGTCCACTTTCAGGGATCCAGAAAGCTCAGGGAAAGTGCACAACATCATGTGATTGATGTTGGTGATGCTGTGTCAGGCAGGATATGTATGTCCTAGAAAGAGTTTCCATGTAATTTGATTTGTCAGTTTTTAACAATTTATTGTATAGTAAAATATTGTAAGCAGTCGTTAAGTTGGTTTAATAATTGTTGGGGGCTTACCTATTTATAGACTGATACAGTTAACAACATATTCTGGTTCATTACACATGGGTTTTGGGCGGAAGTGTCATCCAAGTTTAAGTTAAATTTATTGTTAATAGACATATAAAAGCAAAAAAAAAAAAAAAAAAAAAACAAATTCCCCAGTGTTACTGTTATTGTGATGGTAATGTCCTTAACTTTTATTTAACTTCTTCCAAGACCATCCTCCCGAGCAAGAGTGGAGTCATCTACAGATGGTAAGCTAAACATTTTTATTTCAGTAATAATGAGGATTTGATAGAAATATGCATTTATGCATATGTGTGAGATGGGGGTCAGGACTGTCTGTGTATTGCTGTACCATCTGTGATAGTGGCACCAGTGTTAATTTGTTAGCACATATTAAATTGTAGTACTGCAGCTATTAATGTTTTTCCTGTGTTTGTTGTTTATTATCACAGGTATTTCTGACAGTGGAAGTGTAGGACTCTTCCCACCTGATGTCACAGTATCGGCAGACTCTGATGATGATCATGGGCAAACGCAGGCACAGTTGGGGGATGAAGAGGTTGAATCTGACACTGAGATTGCCATTTGGCCATCACCTGTAATTCCACTGGACACAGGCAGTAGGCATATGCAAACCCATTCCAGTGAGCCCTCTGATATTGGACAGGTGGAGGGTGAGACACTTGATCAGGGTAGTGTGGGTACTGTGGCTTTAGTGCCTGTTGACTCTGGCTGTAGCCAAAGTGTGGGTGATATGTCATGCAGGAGAGTGCTTAAGTTTGCTCATAGGAGGCCTAGTGTTCATCCTCCACCTGATCCTAGTGTGTCTTTCTGTGCCACTCAATGTATATTTAGGGCTGTGAAGGAGGTGCAGGTATGTTCCAATAGGGCATCCATGGAAATGCTTAGGGGTGTAGATGTGGAACAGGCTGACATGCGTGACTACCTCCAAGTGTTGCTGATTCAATGGATCAGATGAATGACATGTTGGAATTGGCAGTGCAATTGATTGAACATCTGCTGGGAGGGGGACGGCATCCATGTGGACACAGGTCTGCCACATCATCTGATGTTAGCCAACATGACTGTCCCTGATCATGCTGCTGTAATGGCACTACTTTTACTGCTCCATCAGTGGTTGAGGTGTCTACACCCAGATGTGCAGGCCATGGGGTTGTGGTCCTGGGCATACTTATGAAGAGAGCTCATCCAGCAGACATCAGCCATGCTCAGGTAGCAGCAGTGCATCTGACTGTAGGCATAGACATGCCAGTACAACTCCTGACAGAGCCAGTACTCGGGGTCAGGGATGACATGAACTATCACCTCTAGCATGCACAGCTCACACCTGTCCAACATACCAGAGTGTAGAGCTAATACAGAGCTTGTCTGTGTTCTTGAAGACACATGCACACCACACACACACACACACACACACACACACACACACACACACACACACACACACACCTGTGCAAATGATGATAACTGTGCCATATCCACATTCTTTATCTTTTGGATACAGGGGTACATAAGTCTTTTGTCTGATGCTCAAGCTGCATAGCTGACTTAGTGCTTAGTATATTTGTGTTTGAGATGCTGTTTTGTAAATTGTTCTGCTTTATTACAGGTTTCTTTAATGTGTAGTCCTTCCCAACCTCTTAGCCCAACAGAGCTGGATCAAGTCATAAATAAAAGTGGGACAAAGGCCCAACAACAGAGAGAGTTTTTAAAAACTGTGGTCTTACCAACTTAGACTGTTGTTAGAATAACAGGTTTTGCATTACTATTTTTATGTTTTTCTTAAGGGATATGAAGGCTGAAACTGAAATGTGGTTATTTATTTTCTAACTTCACTTTGTAATGATTTTCCAATACAAGAGTACAAGGCCAAACTATGGACATTCTGTGAAAATCTGTACATTTGAAAGGTATGACTGTGTGAATCTTTGATGCATGAGAGCTATTAGTAAATATAGGGCACATTTATTCACATAAGTCATTCACTGCTGTCACATCTTGATTTAATTTCTGTAAAAATCACCCATCTTATACATACTTACATTACCAAGTAACAGTATGCACCACTATGACATTCATTTCTTTCCTTATATATGTATTTCTATTCCAGGTTCAACACTTTGGAAATCTGGCAGTTGCAAGAGTTTTAATTCAGGGCTGACTCGGTCTGATGTTAGCAGTACGCAGCCATTAAATCGGTAAAGGTTGTGAGTGTTGCCAGGCATCAGTGCTACAGTATGTATGTGTGTAGGATGAAGGTTTTCACCCCTTAGGTGGTGAGCGTGTTTGCTATCCCTTACTTCTTGGCCAGTGCAAGGGTATGTCTGCCTACACCCACAGTAGCTGGTGGCTTCCCCTCTGACTCCTCACCTGCATGTAGCTGTGGTGACCTTGTTAGTGGTTGTGGGATATGTGATGTTTGGCCCTTCCCCTTGGTGTTCCTGCTGCAGTTGTTTTCTCAGGAAAATGCTGTAAAGCATGGCTCAGATGGTGAATATCTCAGCACATTTACAGGGATTTTACTGCAGGGCTCCCCCAGTTATATCTTTGCACCAGATCTGTGATTTCAACAGCTCAAACACATGCTCTATGATATTTCTTGTTTGAGTGTGTGCCTCATTATAGCATTCTTCAGTTGGTGTGTGTGGATTTCTGATCGGCGTCTTCAGCAATGGTTCCAATGCATAACCTGCATTCCCCAGTAAATGATCCTGAGGAATATCCCCCCCAAGTAAACATCTCATACAGTTGACAGTTGTGCCAGATATGTGAGTCATGGTAACTGCCTGGGTTGCCAGCACACACATTCAGGATGATTCCCTTAAAGTTACACATGATCTGGCAGTTAATGGAGTGGAAGCCCTTTCTATTTATGCACACCCTTCCCTGTTCCCCATGTGGAGCGTTGATTTCTACATGTGTATGGTTAATGGCATCCAAGACTTCAGGGCAGTGTGGTACAGTGTAGAACTCCTGCATAGTCATGGCTCTGTCCTAAGCTGTATGGGGAAAGTATATGTAGTCACTGGCATGATGTAGCATAGCATTTAAGAATTGATGGAGGATCCTGGATGCTAATTCCTGTGACACCCCCAACATGTCCCCTATTGGTCTTTGGAAGGTTCCTGTAGCTAAAATTCTAAATCTTACATATACCTTAGTCTCCACTAGGATTGGTTCCCCTCAGTTTGCACTTGCTGTCATTTGAGGGTGATAGAGGTTGCAGAGTTCCTGAAGTGTGTCTCTGTTCACCCTGTAGTGCTCTATTATTTCCACTTAATGCACATTGTAAAAAGTTAAACAGGGTTTATACACCCTTCTCCTTCTTGGCCATGGTCTATGCAAAACAGCAGCACATAAACATGAATAAGAGCAACAGCAGCCCCAAACATTCTTTCCATGTAGACTAGTTTCCGTGATTGCATTCCAATAAGTTTTGGAATTCTCAAGGAAAAGCAGTACTGCATCTACTTGTTGCTTTATAGATTGTTGAGTAGCTCCTCCACCTTTGATTGGTTAATTGGTTAATAGGCATACAAATCAGCTGCTTATGCTATAATTAGCATGCCACAATTTTTACCATGTTTGCTCGACTCTACTCAATGTGTAGAGCCGCTTACTGAAAACAAAATGACATGCTATCCTGTGCACGTTGTGCCACAATGGGCACATGGTTCTAGCGGACTGTGTAGGCTTTATTGAATCTACACCATGGTAACTGACCATGTCCAAAGAACTACATAAAAAAATGTTGAAGACATACTACTATTACTATTTTATGAAAAAAGGTGGTAATTCAAAAAATAAATGCATAATTAACTAAACACAAGCTTATGCATGTAAGGAAATGAATGACTAGTTTGCATTTCCTGATCAAACAATCTCCAATCTTTAATGTTTAAACACAAATTGTATTAGAAAGAACTGTGGTCATTACTGGTGCACAGTAGCACTGTGAGGGGTTTCTATGAAAAATGGCAAAATAAAGGAATATTAAATTTAACAATTACGTTCAAACAAATTCCTTAATATTTATAGTCTAAACCACCCAGCTATATATACCAACTCAGAGATCACACTACAGCGGGGAAAAGGGCAACTTTGTTATGAAGGCCAACTCATTCCTTTCCCTGGGTAAGTTTTTCATTGAAATGAATGTTCGCTGAAGGGAACGTTCTCTGTATTAGGATTAATGTATGAAGGTTTGCAAAAATGTACCTTCCACAAAGTGATATAGACCTATTTCAGCTATATGGCTTCTAAATGTTAATGACTTTTTACTTAGCTCTTTTTGAGTGTGTGGATACATTCAAGCCAATAAAGCAAAAACCATTTGCTGTGCCAATAAAGCCTAACCACACTAGCTGTGCCAATAAAGTTAAACCCTACTAGCTGTGCCAATAAAGCCAAACCCCTCTAGCTGTGCCAATTAAGCTAAACCCCACTAGCTGTGTAGTACTAATAGTTTAAATACCCTGTTATGCAGTTAAAAGTATGACTTATATGCTTTATAGAAATGCATGTGTAATATCTACACCACTCTTGTGATATGTTTGTGGACATTGTAAGTATATCAAATTATACCTGGCATGACGTAAGTACAGCACAATAATGGATGCATAACATTTTGTACTCAACAATTCTGTTCAGACAGTCTGTTTGATGATACAACAATTTTGCACTGTTTCTTTGTCTATGACTGTGTATATGTAAACTATAGTATTACCTTAATTCATGATGTAATACCCCGGCATGGCTATTTCGAACTTTCAGAACTTCATGCCAATAAGAAATAATTTGTATAGTAGAAAGTTCAAAGAAAATATTCACCAGACATGGGATGCATTTAAAAGTTAATTGGATGTTGGCTACTTTATTAAACTCTTCAAAGCTGCTATATGGACCAGATCAGATGAATAAGTTCAGTGCAGATATGAGTTCTGTTATTACATACTGATGATATACCATATAATAATGTCCCGTAAACAGAGAGTGATGAATTTTAAGCAAGAAGCATGGTGATTGTAAACAAAATAAAACAGCTATCACATACAGTCTTAGAAATCATGGGATCATTTTCCATAATGGTGTTAGCAAACTAAGCTACACAGAAAAGATGTGTGTGTACATCACTAGCTAGGTGTTATGCATGTAGTACGTTGCAGTTGCAATGATCATTCAGGTTTGCCCTCACATACTGTTGCAAAGTCACTAGTTCACTATGCAATTAAGAAATGTATGGTCACTGTATTGCAGACCTCTTTAATATCTGCTTCTCTTTGTTAATCTTCTGTTTCTCTAAATATAGTCTGTAATAGCAACACCATCAGTACTTGTTTTTTAATTTATTTTAAATAGATTCTGCAAGTGGTAGTTATACTGACAGGCAAGTAGACAAAGGTATAGAAAGATAGATGGATTTTGCTGATGATAAGCACATTAAAGAGTAAATCACAAATGCACTCTCAGAGTATTACAGTAATAAAATGTTAAACCAAATTATAAATAGATATACATAGACTTAATAAAAAACTGGGTCTTTAAATATGCAGAAAATGCAACAGATTATTCTGGTGAGAGACACAAAAAAAGACAGAAACTCAAAAAAAAAGACATGAATGCTTATAGAGAGAAATGAAACTAATAGAAAATGTCTGCATAGATACATACTACATGGCAATGATATACCTTGACTGTAATGGTTATGTGGTTATATCTAGACAAGTTCAATTTCCTAGTGTTGAACTCCCTGTTCATTTATTTTCTGCAGTGTTATTGTGGTTTATAATTGTGTGTGCTAACAGTGAGTTTGCTTCACTTATGAGTCATTTACTCTGTAGTGATTTTGCTTCACTTATGAGTCATTTACTATGCAGCTGTATAACCATGGAGTTTGTATGCAAACGGTGTGAGAGTAAGGAGCAACAAAGTTTTTCCCCTGCAAAGGATGGCATTTAATAAAGACTGTAAGCAATGGTGCTGATGGTCAATAAAGACTGGAAGTATTAAATTTAACATATTAAAAGTTTTATTCACCACTTTCGTCTCACCAAGACTTCATCAGAAAAAACAGTAAAATCACTTGACAAGGTAACTTAAATACATCTCAAGCTGCCTGCAATGAATCACTCAACCAATAAAAGCATATTATAATCAGAAAATACCTTAAGTTAAAAAGACATACACAGTAAAATTCCACATTTATCATAAGGAAAATGAAAACAAATTTACAACATACTATAATCAGTTAATTTGTAAATAACAAAAACAAATCATCCAACCTTCCTAATAGTTAACTTTCTGTGCGTCAAAAAACATTTAATGTTTATGCCATCATTTAGGCCTGGTTTTTTGTCAGCCCCCAATTTAATCTGCCAGGACGTTTCTCTGTGCTCTATAAAGTTCTTAAAGTCCCCTCCCCTGGGATCAACTTTCACCACTTCCAAAAATGGATAATAACATTTTTTTATATTTATTACATTTTACCGAATGTGTGTATAAGGCATTGTTACCATCCTTAATTTTGATGCTGTTCATATCTTCATTAATCCTTTCCATTAGAGTCCGGGTGGTCATCCCTACATTGAATGCCTCACATCCACCACAAAGTCCAATATATACTACTCTCCTGACCCTACATGTTAAATAACCAGATACCTTGATGGTATTTTTTAAATGGGGCAAACACACATAGGGTCCCTCTAAGATGAACCTGCAAAAACTATAATGGCCACATTTAAACATCCCCATTTGATGAAAAGCAGATGTTGTGACTCTTGTTGTAGAACTTCTTTCCAGGACGTTCTTAAGACTATTGGTGCTCCTATAAACAAAATTGGGCCTGGTCCCTAAAACTCTGATTAACTCACTATTTCCCTCCACGATCTTCAATTCCTCTGAATAATCTCTCTAATTTCCCCACTATCTACAGTCATATCCAGATTACATACTTTGCCTATGGTTGACAATCTAGTCTCCTTGGTGTTGTTAAGTGGATGTTTTAAAATAGGTGGATAGAATTTTTGTCTTTTTGTCAAAATATCCCTTTGCAAGGATTCAAGGTACCCTTGATCATAACCCCTATCCAGGAACATAGAAGTAATCCTGTGAAATTCATTTTTTAATTCCAACCACAAAGTGGTCATACTGCAAGCTCGTACATCTTGCCCTTTAGGGATGTTCTTTTTAATGAAATAAGGATGGTTACTTTTAAAGTGCAGATACCCATTAGTAAAGGTATCCTTTCTATAGATCTTACTTTCAAATTGCCTCTCTATCTCATTCCATTCAGTAATTACATCAAGGAAATTTATCTTGCTTCCACTGTCACATTTAAACTGTAAATATCCAGACTTGATATTTAGTTCTCTGAGGAACTGTTCACTGGTGTTACAGTATCCCTCCATGACGAAAATCAAGTCATCCACAAACCTAGCATAAAAAAGTATGTTATAAGTCGACTTCAGTATATATATAGTATATAAGCCAGACCTGGCTTGAACTACACCACCAAGTGCTCCTGCCAAAGCTTCATCTGGATATAAAAAGTTTACACACCCCTATTAAAATGCCAGGTTTTTGTGATATAAATAAGGAGACCAAAATAAATAATTTCAAAACATTTCCTACCTTTAATGTGACCTAAACCTGTACAATCCAATTGAACAACAAAC
Source organism: Protopterus annectens (assembly GCF_019279795.1). Lineage (NCBI taxonomy): Eukaryota > Metazoa > Chordata > Ceratodontiformes > Protopteridae > Protopterus > Protopterus annectens. The sequence goes on from NC_056731.1 coordinate 1,047,705,802, forward strand.
AAATCTATTAGGGAAAAAATATATATACACATGCGCTGGTTGCATAAGTGTGCACACCCTTAAACTAATACTTTGTTGAAGCACCTTTTGATTTATATACAGCATTCAGTCTTCTTGGGTACACACCTGCCATCAATTAAAGAGACTCTAATTAACTCCAAATAAAGTTCAGCTGTCCTAGTAGGATTTTCCTGACATTTACTCAGTTGCCTGCTACAGCAAAAGCCCTGGTTCACAGAGAGCTTACAAATAAACAAAGGGATGTCATTGTTGAAAGGTATCAGTCAGGAGAAGGGTTCAAAAAAATTTCCACAGCATTGGATATACCATGGAACACAGTGAAGACAGTCATCAAAAAGTGAAGAAAATATGGGACAACAGTGACGTTGCAAAAACTGGGCATCCCTCCAAAACTGATGAAAAGACAAGACAAAAACTGCTCAGAGAGGCTGCCAAGAGACCTACAGCAACACTGAAGAAGCTGCAGGAATTTCTGGCCAGTATTGGTTGTGTACTACATGTGACAACAATCTCCCATATTCTCCCTATGTCTGGACTATGGGGTAGGGTTGCAAGATGCCCCTTTTTTTACACAGAAAAACATCCAGGCCTGGCTAAAATTTGCAAGACAATACATTGTCTCCCAAAAGCATGTGTGAAAATGTGTTATGGTCTGATGAGACCAAGGTTGAACTTTTTAGCCACAATTCCAAAAGGTACGTTTGGCTCAAAAACAACACTTCACATCACCAAAAGAACACCATCCCCATGGCGAAGCATGGTGGTGGCAGTATCATGCTTTAGGCTTGCTTTTCTTCAGCTGGAACTGTGGCTTTAGTCAAGGTGGAGGGAATTATGAACAGTTTCAAATACCAGTACCTTTTGGCCCAAAACCTTCAGACGTTGGCAAGAAAGATGAAGATGAAGAAAAAATTTCACCTTTCAACATGACAATGACCGTGCATATATCCAAATCAACAAAAGAATGGCTTCACCAGAAGAAAATTAGAGTTTTGGAATGGCCCAGCCAGAGCTCAGACCTAAATCCAGTAGAAATTCTGTGGGATGTCCTGAAGAGGGCTGTACACAAGAGATATCCTCACAGTCTGACAGATTTGGAGCTCTTTTGCAAGGAAGAGTGGGCAAATATTGTCAAGTCAAGATGTGCCATGCTGATAGACTCCTACCCAAGAAGACTGAATGCTGTAATTAAATCAAAAGGTGCTTCAAAAAAAGTATTAGTTTAAGGTTGTGTACGCACAACAAAGTATTAGTTTAAGGGTGTGTACACTTATGCAACCAGTGTATTGTACATTTTTTATTTTTTATATTTTTACCCTAACAGATTTGTTTGTTTTATAATTGAATTGTACAGGTTATAGGTCACATTAAAGGTGAGAAAAGTTTTGAAATGATTTATTGTGGTATCATTTTTTTATATCACAAAAACCTGGCATTTTAATAGGGGTGTGTAAACTTTTTATATCCACTGTATACACATATATATAGATAGAAACCTGATGTAGGCAGTTATTTCTAAGTCTGATTATTGTTTTCATGTTAATTTTAATATAAAACTAGAACAACAGGAATACAACTTTGCTTTTTGCTAGAAGAGAACCAGGCTCACCTGTATTGCAGCCTTACACCTATACCTGCTGTCAAAGGAACAGTTAAACAACAGCTGTATATTTTCATATTCATTATTAAGTATTTGTGTTAACCCTTGCTCAACTCCTCTTAGCGTATTTGCTGTCAGCAAAAAATAGAGGATATAATGTATCCATTTTGAGATTGTCTACTGTATTCTTCCTTTCTGCCGGTGTTCCAGCAGGTGTTGGAAAATGATGATATGTTGCTTATCAGATTTGTGCAATTGAAAGCAATAGATGCAACAATGTATCCTTTTTGAAACAGAGAATGTCTGCATCCTGTCTGCAGGTATTCTGTCTGCTTCATGTGTGGGCCATTATTCCAGGTTTGCACACAGGTAAACAAGGCACAGTAATAACAAAGTTCACCTGGTTTTACCTTTGTGAGCAGTGTTTATTAGGTTTCAGCCTTACAAGACAAATGTGAGACTTGAACCATGATCTACAGATAGTATATACTGTGTAGATCATCATGTTTAACAGATTATGCTACATGCATACAATTCACAAACGTAATTTATGTATTTTTAGCATGAAGTACATTATATGACATTTATTTTTATTCTTTTTATCCATTTTTATTCTTTGCACTAAGCCATGTGCCAAGCAAATACTGTTATTAAAAAATCAATAAATAAATACATCAGATAAACAACATTACAAAATAAATACTAGTACACATTAATGATTTTTATACAAATACAAATGCAACTTCTAACTGTATGCACTTCTTAGAGGTTTACTGATGGCATAGGCATTTTTGTCAGGGCATTTTAATTTATAAGATACACAGCCTTATTAACTTTCATCACAAGTTTTATTGTTACAAGTGTATCTCTTTACCCTGTTCTATATTATTTCTGTCAAATGTAAATGTCCTCTGCTGTTAATAACAATGGGGTGTTAGCCTTCTAGAATGGCCCATAGACACCTCAAGGGGACTGCTGGCACAGGTAGAGGTGACTGGTAATTGCATAACATGACTGTTCTGTGGTAAATGTGTAAACATTTTTGGGACAGATTGTTTGAAAGCAGTTATAACAATTGACTAATGTGTTATTCCTTGTTTGGTACAAAATTTAATTTGTCTGTTGTTTGGGTGGGAGAGCCAAGTTCCTTTTCTGCATTGCCACAACCAAACAATGTGCTCTACTATTATTAGTACTTGTTTTGGAGCATACCTTGGTCTGTATCTGACTGTGATATATTACAACCTAAAAAAAAAAACTTTTTATATTTGAATAACTGTAGCGTTTTTTTTTTCTCCAGTGGTTAATATTGAAAAACTAATAGTATGTGTTATATATAAGCAGGGCTTTTATTTATGTGATATATATGTGTAGTATCCTTCTTTTATGTTTTATGTCACCTAGAACTATGGCACCTAAGAGTACCAAACCCCACAACTTCTCTCTTCAGTGATTTGGAGAATAATGTGATTATACAATTATATAAGCCTTTCATCAACATGGTGCCTTTCTGCTTGAGAGAGGGCATGGGGATATGTCTGGAAGAATGCAAATTTAGGACCAGAAGGTGACTGATGTCAATGCCATTGGGAGGCACAGCACATATGATCAGATGCATCATAGCACCATTGATGTGATTTCATCACTGGATACTGGAGGTGGTGCCTGCTGCAGAACCACTACTGACACCAAATGAAGAGGTCCTGTCCACTCTCAGGGATCCAGAAAGCTTAGGGAAAGTGCAAAACATCATGTGATTGATGTTGGTGCTGCTGTGTCAGGGAGGATACATATGTCCTAGAAGGAGCTTCTATGTAATTTGATATGTAAGTTTTTAACAATTTGTTATATAGTAAAATATTATAAGCAGTCGTTAAGTTAGTTTAATAATTTTTTGGGGGGTACCTATTTATAGACTGATACAGTTACAACATATTCTGGTTCATTACACATGGGTTTTGAGTGGAAGTGTCATCCAAGTTTAAGTTAAATTTATTGTTAATAGACATAGTAAAAGCAAAAAAAAAAAACAAATTTCCCAGTGTTACTGTTATTGTGATGATAATGTCCTTACCTTTTGCTTAACTTCTTCCAAGACCATCCTCCCTAGCAAGAGTGGAGTCATCTACAGATGGTAAGCTAAACATTTTTATTTCAGTAATAATGAGGATTTGATAGAAATATGCATTTATGCATATGTGTGAGATGGGGGTCAGGCCTGTCTGTGTATTGCTGTACCATCTGTGATAGTGGCACCAATGTTAATTTGTTAGCACATATTAAATTGTAGTACTGTTGCTATTAATTTTTTTCCTGTGTTTGTTGCTTATTATCACAGGTATTTCTGACAGTGGAAATGTAGGACTCTTCCCACCTGATGACAGAGTATCGGCAGACTCTGATGATGATTGTGGGCAAACGCAGGCACAGTTGGGGGATGAAGAGGTTGAATCTTACACTGGGATTGCCATTCAGCCATCATCTGTAATTCCACTGGACACAGCCAGTAGGCGTATGCAAACCCATTCCAGTGAGCCCTCTGATATTGGACAGGTGGAGGGTGAGACACTTGATCAGGGTAGTGTGGGTACTGTGGTTTTAGTGCCTGTTGACTCTGGCTGTAGCCAAAGTGTGGGTGATGCGTCATGCAGGAGAGTGCTTAAGGGTGCTCATAGAAGGCCTACTTTTCATCCTCCACCTGATCCTGGTGTGTCTTTCTGTGCCACTCGACGTATATTTAGGGCTGTGAAGGAGGTGCAGGTATGTTCCAATAGGGCATCCATGGAAATGCTTAGGGGTGTAGATGTGGAAAAGGCTGACATGCGTGACTACCTCCAAGTGTTGCTGATTCAATGGATCAGATGAATGACATGTTGGAATGGGCAGTGCAATTGACTGAACATCTGCTGGGAGGGGGATGGCATCCACGTGGACATAGGTCTGCCACATCATCTGATCTTAGCCAACATGACTGACCCTGATCGTGCTCCTGTAATGGCACTACTTTCACTGCTCCATCAATGGTTGAGGTGTCTACACCCAGATGTGCAGGCCATGGGGTCGTGGTCCTGGGCATTCTTGTGAAGTGAGCTCATCCAACAGACATCAGCCATGTTCAGGTAGCAGCAGTGCATCTGACTGTAGGTATAGACATGCCAGTGCAACTCCTGACAGAGCCAGATCTCGGGGTCAGGAAAGACATGAACTGTCACCTCTAGCATGCACAGCTCACACCTGACCAACATACCAGAATGTAGAGCTAACACAGAGCTTGGCTATGTTCTTGCAGACACATGCACACCCATTCTACCTGGAGTGTCCATGCAGACATATACACATAACAGTTACAAGGGTCAGTAGTGAGACATACTGCTTATTCTGTCTGTGGCCACTTAATAGTTTATCCAAATGTCTGCCTATTTGTCTTTCTTACTCACATGCATTCACTATCTTTTGTCAGCCTAGGCCTCTGGCTCAACCCCCATACACACGCACAAACACACACACACACACACACACACACACACACACACACACACACACACACACACACACAACTCCCTGTGCAATTGATGATAACTGTGCCATACCCTCATTTTTTATCTTTTGGATACAGGGATACATAAGTCTTTTGTCTGATGTTCAGGCTGCATAGCTGACTTAGTGCTTAGTATATTTGTGTTTGTGATACTGTTTTATAAATTGTTATGCTTCCTTACAGGTTTCTCTAATGTGTAGTCCTTCCCAACCTCTTAGCACAACAGAGATGGATCAAGTCATAAATAAAAGTGGGACAAATGCCCAACGAGTCTATAACAGTCCATCGAAATGTCTGATGATCAAACACCAGATGTTCAAACTGTGAAGTTCAAACACTGATTATCACGAAGCTGAAAAACACCAAATTCTTTCCCAGGGAAAGAATTTGGTGGGCCTTTTCTGTGGCTTTATGATTATCAGGACTGTGGTGAGAAGTTACAGGTCAGGTTCTGGTAAATGTGCGATTGTGTGGACGTTAGGGTTAGGGCATGGGTTAGGTGAGTTAGGGTTAGGACGCGGGTGAGGTGGGTGTGCGATAGTGACAGACTTTATGGTTAGTGTGGGATAGGTGAGTTAGGCTTAGGGTGCTGGTCAGGTGAGTGTGCGATAGTGATGGACCTTAGGATTAGGGTTTGGGTTAAGGTAAGTGGATAGATAGTAGTGTATGTTCTGTTTAGTGTAGGGTTAGATGTAGGATTTTAAGTGCTTGTGTGTGGATTGATGTTTTTTGGTGTGCTTGTATTGTGTGTGTGTTTCTTGGAACAGCAATTTGTTTCCCTGGGAAAAAAAAAATCACTGTTCTAAGACTTCGATGTTTTTGTACTTCATGGTTAGAAGTTTGAACATATGTTGTTCGAACTTCAGCCATTTCAGTGAACTGATATACACTCGGCCCAACAACAGAGAGAGTTTTTAAAAACTGTGGTCTTACAAACTTAGACTGTTGTTAGAATAACAGGTTTTATATTACTATTTTCTATTTTTATGTTTTTCTTAAGGGATATGAAACCTGAAACTGAAATGTGGTTATTTATTTTCTAACTTCACTCTGCAATGATTTTCCAGTACAAAAGTACAAGTCCAAACTATGGACATTCTGTGAAAATCTGTACATTTGAAAGTTATGAATGTGTGACTCTTTGAAGCATGAGGGCTATTAGTAGATATAGGGCAAATGTATTCATATAAGTCACTCACTGCTGTCACATCTTGATTTGATTTCTGTAAAAATCACCCACCTTATACATACTTACATTACCAAGTAACAGTATGCGTCGATATGCCATTTATTTCTTTCCTTATATATGTACTTTTCTATCCCAGGTTCAACACTTACATTGGAAATCTTGCAAGAGTTTTAATTCAGGGCTGACTCGGTCTGATGTTAGCAGTACGCAGCCATTAAATCGGCAAGTAAAGGTTACGAGTGTTGCCAGGCATCAGTGCTACAGTATGTATGTGTGTAGCATGAAGATTTTCGCCCCTTAGGTGGGGAGCGTGTGTGCTGTCCCTTGCGTCTTGGCTAGTGCAAGGGCATATTGTGCATGCCTATGTCTGCCTACACCCACAGTAGCTGGTGGTTCCCCCTCTTGACTCCTCACCTGCATGTGGCTGTGGTGACCTTGTCAGGGGTTGTGGGATGTGTGATGTGTGGCCCTTCCCCTTGGTGTTCCTGCTGAAGTTGTTTTCTTTGGATAATGCTGTAAAGCATGGCTCAGATAGTGAATATCGTAGCACATTTACAGGGATTTTACTGCAGTACTCCCCCAGTTATATCTTTGCACCAGAACTGCGATTTCAACAACTCAAACACATGCTCTATGATATTTCTTGTTTGAGAGTGTGCCTCATTATAGCATTCTTCAGTGAGTGTGTGTGGATTTCTGATGGCGTCGTCAGCCATGGTTCCAATGCATAACCTGCATTCTCCAGTAAATGATCCTGAGGAATATCTTCCCAATAAACATCTCATACAGTTGACAGTTGTGCCAGATATGTGAGTCATGGTAACTGCCTGGGTTGCCAGCACACACATTCAGGATGATTCCCTTAAAATTACAAATGATCTGTCAGTTAATGGAGTGGAAGCCCTTTTTATGTTCACCCTCCCCTGTTCCCCAGGTGGAGCTTTGATTTCTACATGTGTACAGTTAATGGCATCCAAGACTTGAGGGCAGTGTGGTACAGGGTAGAACTCCTGCATAGTCCTGGCTCTGTCCTAAGCTGTATGGGGAAAGTATATGTAGTCACTGGCATGATGTAGCATAGCATTTAGGAATTGATGGAGGATCCTGGATACTAACGCCTGTGACTCCTCAACATGTCCCCTATTGGTCTTAGGAAGGTTCCTTTAGCTACAATTCTAAATGTTACATATACCTTAGTCTCCACTAGGATTGGTTCCCCTCAGTTTGCACTTGCTGTCATTTGAGGGTGACAGAGATTGCAGAGTTCCTGTAGTGTGTCTCTGTCCACCCAGTAGTGCTCTATTATTGCCACTTAATGCAAATTGTGAAACGTTAAACAGGGTTTATACACCCTTCTTCTTCTTGGCCATGGTCTATGCACAACAGCAGCACATAAACATGAATAAGAGCAACAGCAGCCCCAAACATTCTTTCCATGTAGACTAGTTTCCGTGATTGCATTCCAATAAGTTTTGGGATTCTCAAGGAAAAGCAGTACTGAGTCTACTTGTTGCTTTATAGATTGTTGAGTAGCTCCTCCACCTTTGATTAGTTAATTGGTTAATAGGCATACAAATCAGCTGCTTATGCTATAATTAGCATGCCACAATTTTTACCATGTTTGCCCGACTCTACTCAATGTGTAGAGCCACTTACTGAAAACAAAATGGTGTGCTATCATGTGCACGTTGTGCCACAATGGGCACATGGTTCTAGTGGACTGTGTAGGCTTTATTGAAATTGTAACCTGGTAACTGACCATGTCCAAACAACTACATAAAAAAATTTTGAAGACATACTACTATTACTATTTTATGAAAAAAGGTAGTCAATTCAAAAAATAAGTACATAAATAAATAAACACAAGCTTATGCATGTAAGGAAATGAATGACTAGTTTGCATTTCCTGATCAAACAATCTCCAGTCTTTAATGTTTAAACACAAATTGTATTAGAAAGAACTGTGGTCATTACTGGTGCACAGTAGCACTATGAGGGGTTACTATGAAAAATGGCAAAATAAAGAAATATTAAATTTAACAATTACGTTCAAACAAATTCCTTAATATTTGTAGTCCAAACCAAAAAGTAAAATTATCACACAGGCAAACCAATTAGTAAAAACTACAAGAAAAAACATAGCCAAACTTGAGTGTTCACTGTATGATACCTTAAACCTCCTGTAGTAATGCCCATAGGATATATGCAAATGACCCCTTGAGGACATCAAGTGTTTCAGCTGGGTCTAGATCAGTTCATCAAAGGTTAATTTCCACAAACCCTTGTTCATTGACTCTAATACAGTGAACATTCACCTCAGCAAACATTCACTTTAATGAACGACTTACCCAGGGAAAGGAATGAGTTGCCCAACATTCCAACCATCACACAAAGCACAGTATTTCAAACTCCAAATGTGGGAGCCTGGGCCTCATACCTCCCAGCTATATATACCAACTCAGAGATCACACTACAGTGAGGAAAAAGGCAACTTTGTTATGAAGGCCAACTCATTCCTTTCCCTGGGTATGTTTTTCATTGAAATGAATGTTCGCTGATGGGAACATTTTCTGTATTAGGGTTAATGTATGAAGGTTTGCGAAAATGAACCTTCAACAAAGTGATATAGGTCTATTTCAGCTATATGGCTTCTGAATGTTAATGACTTTTTACTTTATTCGTTTTAAGTCTGTGGATACATTCAAGCCAATAAAGCCAAAACCATTAGCTGTGCCAATAAAGCCTAACCCCACTAGCTGTGCCAATAAAGCTAAACCCCACTAGCTGTGCCAATAAAGCCAAACCCCTCTAGCTGTGCCAGTAAAGCTAAACCCCACTAGCTGTGTAGTACTAATAGTTTGAGTATCCTGTTATGCAGTTAAAAGTATGACTTATATATTTTATAAAAATGCATGTGTAATATCTACACCACTCTTGTGATATGTTTACTTACAAATTACACCTGGCATGACGTAAGTACAGCACAATAATGGATGTATAACATTTTGTACACAACAATTCTGTTCAAACAGTCTATTTGATGATACAACAGTTTTGCATTGTTTCTTTGTCTATGACTGTGTATATGTAAACTATAGTATTACCTAAATGCATGGTGTAATACCCCGGCATGGCTATTTCGAACTTTCAGAACTTCATGCCAATAAGAAATAATTTGTGTAGTACAAAGTTCAAAGAAAATATTCACCAGACATGGGATGCATTTAAAAGTTAATTGGATTTTGGCTACTTTATTAAACTCTTTAAAGCTGCTATATGGACCAGATCAGATGAATATGTTCAGTGCAGATATGAGTTCTGTTATTACATACTGATGATATACCATATAATAATGTCCAGTAAACAGAGATTGATGAATTTTAAGCAAGAAGCATGGTGATTGTAAACAAAATAAAACAGCTATTACATACAGTCATAGAAATCATGGGATAATTTTCCATAATGTTGTTAGCAAACTAAGCTACACAGAAAAGATGTGTGTGTATATCACTAGTTAGGTGTTATGCATGCAGTACATTGCAGCTGCAATGATCATTCAGGTTTGCCCCCACATACTGTTGCAAAGTCACTAGTTCACTATGCAATTAAGAAATGTATGGTCACTGTATTGCAGACCTCTTTGACATCTGCTTCTCTTTGTTAATCTTCTGTTTCTCTAAATGTAGTCTGTCATAACAACATCATCAGTACTTGTCTTTTAAATTATTTTAAATAGATTCTCCAAGTGGTAGTTATATTGGCAGGCAAGTAGACAGAGGTATAGAAAGATAGATCGATTTTGCTGATGATAAGCACATTAAAGAGTCAATCACAAATACACTCTGGGACTATTATAGTATTAAATGTGAAACCAAATTATAAATAGACATACATAAACTTAATAAAACAAACTGGGTCTTTAAATAAATAGAAAATGCAAAAAAATTATTCTGGTGAGGACACAGAAAAAGACAGAAACTCAAAAAAAAAGACATAAATGTTTATAGAGAGAAAAGAAACTAATAGAAAATGTCTGCATAGATACATACTACGTGGCAATGATACACCTTGTTGACTGTAAAGGTTATATGGTTATATCTAGAAAAGTTCATTTTCCTAGTGTTGAACTCCCTGTTCATTTATTTTCTGCAGTGTTATTGTGGTTTATAATTGTGTGTTTGCAGTGACTTTGCTTCACTTATGAGTCATTTACTCTGTAGTGATTTTGCTTCACTTATGAGTCATTTACTATGCAGCTGTATAACCATGGAGTTTGTATGCAAACATTGAGAGAGTAAGGAGCAACAAAGTTTTTCCCCTGCAAAGTTGGTATTTAATAAAGACTGTAAGCAATGGTGCTGATGGTCAATAAAGACTGGAAGGTATTAAATTTAGCATATTAAAGTTTTATTCACCGCTTTCGTCTCACCAAGACTTCATCAGAAAAAACAGTAAAATCACTCGACAAGGTAACTTAAATACATCTCAAGCTGCATGCAATTAATCAATCGACCAATAAAAGCGTATTATAATCAGAAAATGCCTTAAGTTAAAAAGACATGCACAGTAAAATTCCACATTTATCATAAGGAAAATGAAAACAAATTTACAACATACTATAATCAGTTAACTTGTAAATAAAAATAAATAATCAAACCTTCCTTATAGTTAAATTTCTGTGCTTCAAAAAACATTTAATGTTTATGCCATCATTTAGTCCTGGCTTTTTGTCAGCCCCCAATTTAATCTGCAAGGACATTTCTCTCTGCTCTACAAAGTTCTTAAAGTCTCCTCCCTTGGGATCAACTTTCACCTCTTCCAAAATGGAAAATAAAATGTTTTTATATTTATTACATACTACTGAATGTTTGTGTAAGGCATTGTTACCATCCTTAGTTTTGCTGCTGTACATATCTTCTCTAATCATTTCCATTAGAGTCTGGGTGGTCATTCTATATAGAATGCCTCACATTCACTACAAAGTCCAATATATACTACTCCCCTGGCCCTACATGTTAAATAACCAGGTACCTTGATGGTATATTTTAAATGGGGGCAAACACATATAGGGTCACTCTAAGATGGACCTGCAAAACCTACAATGGTCACAGTTAAACATCCCCCATTTGATGAAAAGCAGATGTTGTGACTTGTGTTGTAGAACTTCTTTCCAGGACATTCTTAAGACTATTGGTGTTCCAATAAACAAAATTGGGCCTGGTCCCTAAAACTTTAATTAACTCACTATTTCCCTCAACGATCTTCAATTCCTCTGAATAATCTCTCTAATTTCCTCACTATCTACGGTCATATCCAGATTACATACAGTGCCTATCATTGACAATTTAGTCTCCTTGGTGTTGTTAAGTGGATGTTTTAAAATAGGTGGATAGAATTTTTGTCTTTTTGCCAAAATAGCCCTTTGCAAAGGTTCAGGGTACCCTTGATCATAACCCCTATCCAGGAACATAGAAGTAATCCTGTGAAATAAATTTTTTAATTCCAACCACAAAGTGGTCATACTGCAAGCTCGTATATCTTGCCCTTTAGGGATGTTCTTTTTAATGAAATAAGGATGGTTACTTTTAAAGTGCAGATACCCATTAGTAAAGCTATCCTTTCTATAGATCTTACTTTCAAATTGCCTCTCTAACTTGTTCCATTCAATAGTTATATCAAGGAGATTTACTTTGCTTCCACTGTCACTTTTAACAAACTTTAAATATCCAGACTTGATGTTTAGGTCTCTGAGGAACTGTTCACTAGTGTGACAGTCTCACTCCATGACAAAAATCAAGTCGTCCACAAACCTAGCATAAAAAAGTATGTTATAAGTTGATTTCAAACTTGAGAGAATATTGGATTCCCATCAAGCCATTACTATGCTGGCGTATGATGGTGCGACTGGGGAACCCATCACAATGCCCTTACATTGTTTAAAAAAGTCCGTCAAAAGTAAAATAATTATGCTCCAAAATAATTTCTAATAAGCTACAAACTAAATTAATTAGCTCTTGGTCCAACTTAGAACCTAAAGTAAGAAACTCTCTAACTGCCTCCACCCCTTGCTGGTGAAGGATGCAGGTGAACAATGCAACAACATCAGTTGTCAGTATAAAATATTGATCTTTATTATAGGAAAAGTCGAGACAGAATTCCTGAATTTGTCTAACAGTTCCCTCAAATCCTTTAGATATGAGGACAAACTTTGCACTAATGGATTCAGAAAAGAGTCAGTTACTAAGGCCAAACCCTCAGTAACTGAATGAGGGGCAGACACTATCGGTCTGAAAGGAGGATCGGTCATACACTCATGGATTTTAGGAATACCAAATAGTATGCCGACCCTCGGTTTCTCTACTAAACAAAAATTATACATTTTCACATCAATAACCTGATTCATAAGTACTTTATGTAGAAATACACTAATATACTGAAAACTCCTGTGTATGTCCCTGACACTGACCTCAGCATATTCATCAGAATTATTAAGTAACTTAAACATAGATGCCTTATATCGTTCTACAGTCATTACAACAATATTACCCCCCCCCCCCTTGTCACTCTTCATATATCTTAAATCTTTTCTGGAAGTGAGCTCAGTTAGAGCTAGCCGCTCAAAACTAGTTAAATTATCAAACCATTTTTCTTTTTCATGCCTCTATCTAAATGGCTACCAATATCCTGTGTACAAACTTCTTCAAAAACTTTTAAAGTTTGTTTGAGTGCTGGAGTGTAACAAAAGGGCTTATATAAACAATTATGGTCACATTTAATTTGTTTTAACACATAATTCAGATTTAATTTATGAACATATTGCTTTAAATCTATAATAGTTTGAGAATACTCTGCCCTTTTTGTAGGCACAAAATTGAAGACATAACCCAAAAGTTACAACTGGGAGTCACTCAAAGAGACCCCAGACAAGCTAATAATGCTAAATTGATCTTCAAAATGCCTTACTGTTCATCATTGGAGGACTCTGATGTGGTTGGACCTCAGCTTCACATTCCGTGTCCTTAATGTCCTGTTTTCCCATTTGGGTAAAAAACACCAATTTTTGAATGCGCTACTGCAGCGTTTACATTCGTGGAGGCCATATTAATGACTGCCATTTTGCCAATGGAAGCTGCCCCTGCCTCCGTCTCACTCTCATCACCAAAAGGAGCTGAGATCTGATTCTCCGCCCTAAAAAACCTTGTGACTAAATTTGAGGAATGTAATTGGTCAGCCGGTCCTTTCGCCCATTGTATTGTCTGTTTGAAGTCTGTTTACGAAACCATGCAGACTTATTATGATTCCCTGAGTTTTTGTTGCCATTTGCTAAATGACTTTCATTTTTATTTTTAACTTCTGGAACAAAGTTAATATAGGTAGTGTCATTTTCATATGCATCAACATCTTTTAATAGTTTATGGTGTTTTCGTTCAATGATATCTCATGTATTTCAACTTTTTTTAAAAGCTGATCATACAAATTTTTAGAGTCATAGTCCCTTGCCAAACAATTAAGTTCCTCATCAAGTTTAATGATTTCCTGTTTAAGTAAAGACATCTTCTTGTTGTGGTCTGTCAATAACTTTAATATTTGCAAACCTGCATTGTTGAAATACCTAGTCAGTTCTTCAAAAAAAAGAATCTGTGGCAGAAGTATCATTAGGGCATTTAAAAAAACTTAAGCCCTTTGGTACTATTTCCAGTTCTATGCATCTCCGAAAATACTGGATCTCCAGATCCATAGATCAATATTTTTTTCAATAATCTACATAAGTTTTCACTCTTATTATTGAACTCATCAGTTCTTGCTTTGGTAACTTTATAGTCAGCCTTTAAAAAGGGATTGTACCTGCTGTCCAGAATGGACTGAATGTTGTATTGTACAAGTCTAGCATTGGCTCCAAAAGGCAAACCATTCTCACTGAGACCACTTGGAGCATGTAAATCAATAACAGTCATGCGTTCATCATCCAAACTAGGTATTGTTTCCACAGATGCATTCTCCTTAGAGACCAGAATTTTTAAAGTCTTTTGTATTTCATTTAAAGAAGTCACCAACATGTGAAATAAGCCATTGTCACCCACCAAGGGTGTTGAATGAAGAGTCATATCCAATAATGGGTCACCTTCCATCTCGGCCATCGGGAAACACAAAAACTTTGAACAAACTAGTAAAAATGTGTGACCAAAGCCAAAAACCAACAATGAAGACTGTAAACAATGGTTCTGGTGGTCAATAAAGACTGGAAGGTATTAAATTTAGTGTATTAAAAGTTTTATTCTCTGCTTTCGTCTCACCAAGACTTCATCAGAAAAAAACAGTAAAATCACTCAACAAGGTAACTTAAATACATCTCAAGCTGCATGTAATTAATCAATCAACCAATAAAAGCTTATTGTAATCAGAAAATACCTTAAGTTAAAAAAGACATACACAGTAAAATTCCACATTTATCATAAGGAAAATGAAAACAAATTTACAACATACTATAATCAGTTAATTTGTAAATAAAAAATAAATAATAAAACCTTCCTAATAGTTAACTTTCTGTGCTTCAAAAAACATTTAATGTTTTAAATGCCCTAATGGTGCTTCTGCCACAGATTCTTTTTTTGAAGAACTGACTAGGTTTTCAACAATGCAGATTTACAACTATTAAAGTTATTGATAGACAACAACAAAAAAAAAATGAGGGTAATGGTTTTCCAACTGCTGCAGTGAGGGGGTGATTTACTTGGCTACATGTAAACACTGTGCACTATTATATGTTGGAAAAACTACATGTAAACTAAAAAGAAGGATCTACGAGTACCTTAATGCTATAAGAATACAAGACAACAACAATGCACTTTATAAACATACCTTGTTATGTACACAGACCAAATGGGGCTTCTTTGTCCTTGAGAAGGTTGACCAGGATGTGAGGGGGGGCCTGGGAGACTAGGATTGAAGTAAGAGAGTTATATTGGCAATTGGTATTAGAGGCAAATAGGATCCCGGGGCTCAAAGGACATTTATCTATTGCCCCTATACTTAGAATGAGGGCTGCTAAACTGTAATTGGCGGTGAGCTTTCTCACCACTTGATGGCAATATTGTATTTTAAATAATGTATTTTCAGATTTTTTTTTTATGTACAGTATATATTAGTATTTTATTTATTTTAATGTATTTTAATGTATTCATACAAGTGTTACATTATGAAAAAAATATATATATATTTTGATATTTATATTTATAAAGATTTATATATATATATATATATATATATATATATATATATATATATATTTTTTTTAATATTAGTTTACTAACACCTGTATAAGAATCTTAAATGTCTAAGCTATATAATACACCTCGAGGGTTATGTTTGATTAATTTCTATTTTGAAGTTGACTTTACTGTGTTTTTAAATTATGCTTATGTCAGTAACTCATTAAATAATTATTTAATAAAGGGATCATGGGGGTATAAAAGGAAATTAACAGCTTGTGATTCATTTCTACATCTGAGGAAGTCTTGTTTGACTAAAACACTGTGGAGAGTGTTGCGTTTATGTAACTATTGAATAAATAGCTGTTCTTTTTGAGCAATTGCCTGAATTTGTGACTTTGTCAGCCTCCTGGTGGTGCCTGTATTTGTGGTTGTTGCTGGTTCTTAGTCATTTCAGGCACCTTGCCTCATTGCCTGCTTTGATATACTTATGAACTTACATTGTGATCAAATGGTGAAATTTAATATTATCTCTTTGTACATACTAGAACAACATTGTAATCGTAGTAGTTTAGAGTAGTTAAACCCAAGTAATTTTTAAAACAATTTAAAATGCTTTGGCTACACCAGGGTTAATGATGTACATGTTGCAGGAACAGATTATATTGGTAAAGAAAAATCACATAACTGATTTTAAAGGTTTTTAAATGACTGTTCTGACAATGATTTTATCTGAGGACATTCTGACATTTGGTGGAACGAAAAGCGTGTAATAAACATATTTGGTTCACATCATTCTTTTGGACTACCTCCTTCCAGTTGCTATTTGCTTGATTTGGAATTTCAGGGAAGTGCTGTACTGCAGAAACAGATACCCCAGCCTACAGCACACAAAATCCCGAACCGGAGTACAGGTAGCTTTGGCCCAGAGTCACCTTGTAAGTACTGACAGTCCCACTGGGCATGCTCCTACACTTAGCTAACTTGATTGTAAGTCTGTTGACTCTTCCTGACAAAGACCTGCTATGTGGAAATATGTCTGTACATATAGACAGCTGCATATACATATCTGTCTGTCCCTATCCCCCTCAAACATGATTAGTGTACCTATCAGTATGTATCACATATGCATATGATAATGATATATTGTTTTATATATATATATATATATATGTATATATATATATATATATATATATATATATTGTTATATAAATTGCAATGATGCATAGACTCTCTACATATATCTATGTAACACATTTACATAATGTACACACACAGCAACATTAAAAGAGACATCCCTGTTATACATATATATAAAACAGTTGCAGATTTAGGACTGGGCGTGGGGGCACATGCCATCCCCTTTTCAAAGCCCTACAGCAGTAGCATAAAAAAAAGAAAACAAATACAGTGTTGTTTTGTAGAAGTCAGGAAATGTACAGTCAAAAACAAAATACATTTTTCTATTTCTACCAATGGTGCTAGATCAACTGGGAGTGCTAACACTCTCTCATTATATCCATTCATTTCTCAACTGCACTACTTTTGAATGTATGTTCTGTTCTTTAGCCTTCCCATGTGTGCTTTGCAAGTGTGTCTCCTGAAATACTACTGAACTGTAAGGGATTAGGTCCTTGACAGCTGATTCTCACAGTCCAATCATGTTTCAGAAGCTACAGTTAACCTGCTTAGAAGTTACAGGAAGTGAAGCCAGGAAGAAGGCTGACAGCAGTCGTAAATAAAAAATGCTGAAACAGCCAGATCCATAGGGAAAGGGGGTGAGCGCCCTCCCCCTTTTACAGCTGTTGGCCAATATGCTTCTACAGTTTAAAAAAAAAGTTTTCACTCCATGTTACCGGCATCTTTCCCTTTAATGAAGATGTAAACAAATTCCACACTCACACGCGGAATTTCAACTGGCTATTCCATTGAGAGATGGCATGACAAACCAAAATGCTGCCAGCCCAGCTAGCTGGAATTTTGTAAATAAATATATGTCCCTTGAAAATATTTATATGCTTTATATAGAATTGTGAGGCTGCCAGCCCAGCTAGCTGGAATTTTGTAAATAATCATATGTCATTTGTGAATATTAATATGATGCATAGGCTTGTCTTACAAATGTAAGAGAAATATATGTTATATGTATATTAAACTACTGGTGCAGACGTGTGTTGAATTGTATGTTATGTACTGAGTTTCAAGAATGTAACCACAGAGTACTCTACTGGAAAAGAGCAGAAATGTGTATAAGCTATATACCTGCACAGATGTGTGTTTTAATGATAGAAGTCAGAACATGAAGAGTTAACTTGCAAAACTTCAAGAAAATAAGTTGAAATTGTTTATGACTGTGCTATAAAAGTTAGTTAATGCAAGGAGACAGGATGTCTAAGGCTAGGAGATTCTTTCTATTGTCTTGAAACAGAAATAATGTCTAGGTTTAACATGTAAAAGTGTTTGACTGTTTTAAGACTTCCATTTCTGGGCAAACTTCTGAGACATATGTACTTCCCTCACAGAGATGCTAAAAATTCTGTTGGTATCTGTTAGCCTGGGAACTGAAGGCAGATGACACATAGTGATCTCATCCAGCTGATCCAGCAGTAATGTTTTGATATTAATTTGGGAACTCTCTCACAGACTGCATTTTGTATTTGTCTTTGGACCTGGAAACATCCCACTCATCAGCACTTCTGCCTGTGGCTTGCTAATAGTAAGTAACTAGGAAAAGAGGTTTCTCTTAGATACAGATAGGAATATAGTAAAGATCAGTTTAGATGTTGTCTGTATTTATTTGAAACTGTCCTGCAATGTTGTTTTAAAATATTTCTTGTGATTCTAAACTCTGTAGTCACTGTGCTGAGTTATTGAGTACTGGCTTGTTCTTTTATGATTTATTATTAAATATATTTAAACATTTTAATTGTGGTTGGGTTGTTTATAAATATTTAAGCTTTTAGAGTACTTGCATATATATTTGGTGACACTGTATAGGCCACTCCTAAATAGCCTTGAAAGTCTTGGCCACACTTACCATTTGGATAATAGTAACATTACACAGTAAGATTGGGAACCCTTTGGTAAGCGCCTTAATAGTAGCTAATAAGTAAGGGTGGCTGAGGTCCGTGGGCAGGGACATGAAGCACTGGTTGGACAGAGAGGGTGCTGGAGGTCTTACCTTGACCACTCAGCTGAGATCTTGACCCTATAGCTGTTCTAGTGGGAAGTCTTATTGGGGATCTGGAGAGAGAGGGAGAAACCAGCCCCAGACTGACTGTGATGTCTGTGCTCTAAAGGGAAATTGTATTTTACTGCATGTGTACTTGTCATCCTTCTAATGTGGACATCCCTCACTGGAGCTAGGGGCGAGGATTGAGGCTCCTTGATTACTGGGCCAGTGCAGGGGTTTCACAGAAGGTAAGTGGCCATTCCATTGACAGACAGAGAAAGAGAGAGAGACAGAGTGAGTGTGTGTGTGTGTGTGTGTGTGTGTGTGTGTGTGTGTGTGTGTGTGTGTGTGTGTGTGTGTGTGTGTGTGAGCAGAGTGTGTGTGTGTGTGTGTGTGTGTGTGTGTGTGTGTGTGTGTGTGTGTGTGTGTGTGTGTGTGTGTGTGTGTGTGTGTGTGTGTGTGTGTGTGTGTCTTTGTGTGTGTGTCTCAATGTGTGTGTATCTGTTTGTCTATCCGTGTGTGTGTGTTTTTAATAGCAGGACAGAGATTTTTGAATCTTCACACCATATAGGGTACATTATTTTTTTTTCTGAAGGGCGGCACATTGGTCTGTAAGAACTTAGATGAAACAGAAATGTTCACATAGTTCAGCTATAAAAAAAAAAAACTTACAGAAGGGATGAAAACATCAAGGAAATGTTTGAGCAATGTTCAAAGAGAAAAAGTGATGACCTTCCCAATATAGGAACCTTTAAATGCTTTTCATGTAACATATAAAGGTATAAGGGGGATGATCCCATTTTTATTGCATCATTAATGGTACTATATGTGTCTAGGCACATTCACTAGTGTCTCAGACTTTGTGGAATGCATATCTTCATATATGTCCTGTGATTCTTTTTATGTAGGCAAACAGACGAAAAAATTAAGGAACTGTATGTATCATTCACTCCAACAGAGTTCTGGAAGTCAGTACTCCAGCTACCAATAGCTGCACTATGAGCTTTTTGATTGTTATTTTCTCACATTTAAAACAAATGCTTACATCTCTGATACCATATGGAATACTAAAGAAGTGTAAATGGCAAACTATTCCAAAAAAGCTAATTTTTACAGTGGTAATATTTACTGGATTCTATGCCTTAAACTGGATTTTGTAAGTCATAGTAAACACAGTAACTTTCTGCTTTGCAATATTTTATAAATAGCTTACAATATTTCTGTAACCATTCATGTTACACACATACTGTCAGTAGCAGTTTGTTCATTCAGTGGAGAGTCTTCATATGAAGCTATCAGTTTTGTCTGAGACATTTTGTTGAGATATTTAGAGAAATATGACAGTTATGGCAATGCAAATAAATGGTGCATGAATAACAATTAATACCTATTTTGCTGCAGTAGACAGAGGCCATGTATCACTGTAGTTATTTTTCAAGTTTTATGATGAAATGTTTCAATAACCTGTATGTAGTGCAGGTTTGGAATTATTAATGTAAATAAGAATCAGCAACATTAGACACATAAGATATTACTAGAGATTTGGAGGTGTCACTAGGCTTTAATAAAATATATATTAGAACACACACTTGCAATTAGAAATGAAAGTATGGTTAGTGTATTACACAGACACAATACACACTGGAATATTTTTAAAAAGTTTGTATTTTGTGCTTGGATTATGAACTTGAGGACATCACAGGAGTGAACAGAGAAGAACTTGTTTCTAAGAAATATAAATGGTAGATCATGTTGGCAGTATATAGGTCTACAGGCCTGAATGCCAGTATGAACTATAACAATGTTTTGCACAGTAAAGGAATGAGGAAATAGTGGACCAAGGAGGGAATTTAATAAAGCCTACATGGACTTTTATTTTCCATGTAGGCATAGTGGTACACAGCTTACAAGAAAGTAAGCAGGTGTGTGATCCAGTAAACAGTGCTGAGTGTCGCACACAAGTGTGCCTACATGGAAGTATCCATGGCATACAAATCACCTGATAAACAGGTAAATTGCATGCAAATGAGGGAGGTAGAGTGATCCAGGAAGCAGATAGGCAGTCTTGCAGACCCCATGTTGGCGTCCGTAGTGTACATGGAAAAATTCCATGTACAGGTATTAAAAAGAACAACAGTGGCCATAAAATGGCAGGTCGATGGGCCAAAATAGCATAACACAGCAGAAACAGATATGTGCAAAACTTTCCGCCATGGTCCAAAACCGTATGGAAAATAATGGAAAATAATTTAATTTTTTTTTTAATAATCAGGGTATGTTTGCATGGTGCAGCACAATGCCCAAACACGCTGACATGGAAAAAAAAAGTTATCAGTATGTGAC
The DNA here is from genome assembly GCF_019279795.1 of Protopterus annectens. Taxonomy (NCBI): domain Eukaryota; kingdom Metazoa; phylum Chordata; order Ceratodontiformes; family Protopteridae; genus Protopterus; species Protopterus annectens. The sequence continues at coordinate 1,047,726,877 of NC_056731.1, forward strand.
AGTAATGTATTACAGGATCCTGCATGGAGTATCTACAATGGTTGAATGGCTCTGTTGCTAAGAAGGTAGTGCCTGGAACTGTGTTGTTTCCAGGTTGTGTGCACGGATCCCTATCCAAACGAGCTGGGGTTACTGAATAGCACAAATGGGTATCCGTGCCCACTGATACCATCCATGTAGACACAAAACCATGTGGGTGTCCACAAAAGAGGCAGCTGATGTCAAAGTGGGGTGTGTCTGAGGACTTGTAAACTCATTGGAGTATAGCCACAACTGTTTCATGGTGCTCTGCTGAACAGGGGTGTGTGTACAGTGTCTGCTAAGCTTTGTTTATGTTTGGGGTATGTGTTTCATCAGGTTTGAGGGTGTTTGTGTGGTACACACCCCTATGAAAGGTCAGGCTCAGCACAGCAGCTTGCTGCACAAACATGTTCAAAGCTGATGAAACCTTCACCAATGCTTGTTTGCATGGCACGCCACAGTGCTGAGCATAACCTTTCATGGGGGCATGTACACTGAGTGCTGAGCACTGCTTACTTTGTTAACATGTGTTTGTGCAGTGCACCGCAGTGCTCAGTGAGGAAGGCTGTTGCAAAAAAAAATTGGTTGAGAAAGGCAAATGATATCTTAATTACTGATGACCCCTGTTTCTCTTAAACTAGGGCCATTAACAGTCCTTAATGATGTAATTGGCAGGTGGAATGCATCATAGGTTGCCAGTCACACAGGCTGCACCTACAGCAGAGCACTATAATTGTTGCATACACCCTAAAATATGATATCATCCCATATTCTGCACCAGTGGAGTACACACTTGGGAATTTTAACTGAAGGAATGCAAGGGGCTGATGCATGTCTACTACATCTGTATGTGCTAGATGCTGAGGTCAATGCTGCTGCTGCTGTGGCTGACAATACACCTAGACTGAGAAGAAGAAGACTGTTCAGGCCCAGAGTAGCCCTCCAGGAGATACATGAGCTGGAGATTGTAGAGTGCTACAGGGTGGACAGGGACATACTACAATAACTCACTGAGCTCTGCCAACCCCAACTCAGACCCAGAGCCTACAGAGGGGAACCCATCCCAGTGGAAACAAAGGTATTTGTAGCTCTTAGGATACTAGCTACAGGTACTTTCCAAAGACCAACTGGGGACATGATGGAGGTCTCACAGGCATCAGTCTACAGGGTACTCCACCAGTTCATGGATGTCATGCTAACACATACCAGTAAGCACATTTACTTTCCCCTCACTTCTGAGGTGACAGCCAGGAGTGTGCAACACTTCTACCATGTAGCACACTACCCTGAGGTACCGGGTGCCATAGATTTCACTCATGTACACATCAAAGCACCACCCAGTGAGGAGGGTAGAATCTATGTCAGCTGCAAGGGGTATCACTCTATCAACTGCCAGCTTGTAAGCAATGCCCAGGGCATTATCATGAATGTGTGTGCTGGCAGCCCTGGCAGTTATCACAACTACCATATCTGGCATGCATCACAGCTGTACCAGATGTTTGCTAGGAAGGACATCCCACATGGCCATTTACTGGGGGATGTTGGCTACACTGGTACCATGGATGATAACACCAATCAGAAATGCACACACACCCACTGAAAAATGCCATAATGAGGCACATGCGCAAACTAGGACATCATAGAGTGTGTGTTTGGGCTGCTGAAGTCATGATTCCGGTGCCTCGATATATCTGGTGGAACCCTGCAGTACTCTCCAGCCACATGTGCACACATGTTCACAGTATATGCTATGCTACACAATATGATCCTATGGAAACAGCTGCAGCAGAATCAGCAAGGGAAAGGGATACACAGCCATCCACTAGTGCCTAGGTCACCAGAGCCACACCCACAGGGGATTCTAAGGAAGAAACCCCTGAGGTTGTCCCTGTAGGCAGACATAGGCATGTCCAGTATGCCCTGGCCTTTGCCAAGAGACAACGCATATCACATGCACTGACAACCTAGGGTACTTGGGACTGACACCTTACTCCGACTCACATTCATTTTAGTAAATATTATGCCAGCCAGCCCATAAAACCTGTACCTAACCATGTATTGAATGAGTACTGCATGCATCAGACAGAGTCAGCCCCTAACTACAGGTCTGCCAACTGCGGCATTCACAAGGTAAGTCACACACCTATTCACCACTTGTAAAGGGTACTAGCATATGGTAGCATATACAAGGACCTGACGCATGTATGCAAGGGAATATAGTAGGCTACTGGACTACTTGGGAAGATATAACAATACTTGAGACAACAGGTGATCTGTCCAATAGTATGTGCACAATAATATGCACTAGGCCACATGGCTGAAAGTCCACTACATTATTCAAGAGAGATGTCAAACACTGGGGTCAAACGACAGTCACACAACTGTCTATGCCAGCAGAGCATGGGCTGCTTATCCCCCACCACCATGTCAGTGTACACACACAACTGCTTTAACAGTAAATCTGCAATGATATATCAGCAGATCAGCCAATTCCAGGGCTGTGACATAGAACCTGACCACACATTCTATGTCTCATGTAACGCAGGGGTGACAATCTGTGTCTGTATGCTGTTGATTGTGTGATGAATGACACATCCATGTCTGACAGCCTGTGTGGCTTAGTAGGCTAGCGATATTAGCATGGGTGATGATGTTGATGGTTTGAATCTGGCAGTATCCACACCTTTTGCATGCGAGGTGGTCGTATGGTGGTGTCCCCACAGACTGTCCTACCCCTCAATCTGATACTGCATGAAAGCTGGACAAAGCCAGAGAGAATGGGTGACAAAGGGTCAAAACTATGGACAGACATTCAGATGCTTTGATTCAGCTAGAAGGTGACTAGTATGAAAGCAGGTTGCATCAGTACAGCACATCTGAAAGATAAATGTTTGTCTGTAGTTAGTGCTATTTACTGACTGCCTTATACAGCATTTTACTGGAACATCACAAATGTATAAGGAACAAGCCAGATGTTTGGGGTAAAATGCTGGATATTATAAAAGACATGTACAGTGAGAGGCATACCTCTCAACAGTACAGATTTTTGCCCCATATATTTGATCTGTTGTTCATAAAATTGTAGTTTTCTGGCAAATTAGTGACAGGTCATTAAAGACTGAAGTTAGAAAATAATGACAGGCATTTGAGTTTCAGACTGCATACACTTCCTAAAATTCATGCTAAAGCAAAACCTGTTATTCTATCATCTTTCTCTAAGTTTGTAAGTACAGTATTAAAAAATTGTCCCTATTTTTGGGCCTTTGTCCCACTTTTATTAATGGCTTTGTCCAGACTTCTTGCTGTAAGAAGTTATATGGTAGAGGTATGCAGACTGTCACCCTCTATGAGGAGTTGCATCATGTACCCCAGTCACATATGTTCTTGCAATAACCCTAGCTGATCTTTTTACCTCCTCCCTTCTCTGCATGATGGTTTAAATGCCTTGTGTATTTGTGGCTTAAATGCCTTGTTTATTTTGTATGTTTTTGAAATGGACATGACTAGCCCGGTTAACAAATGTAAAATAAATAAAATAAAATAAAAATATTAATTACAGCACGTAGTCGGGGAATGCTGTGGACAATGTTGGGGAAGTGCTGTACTGCAGAAACAAACACAGCTGCCAATGTCTGTAGCACAAAAAATCCTCGCCTATGGCCTGGAGTCACTTTGTAAATACTGACAGTCCCACTGGGCATGCTCCTACACTTACCCAACTTGCATGCAATTCTGTTGCCTCTTCCTAACAAAGACCTGCTATGTGGTAATACATCTGTAAATAAAGACAGCTACCTCTACATATCTGTCTGACCCTATCCTCCTCCCATATGCCTGTGGTATCGATCAGTATGTACCCTATATATATATATATATATATATATATATATATATATATAGCTATATACAATACGATGATACATAGAATTTTGACATATTTCTACAGACATTATATACATAACGTACACACACAGCAACATTTATAGAGACATCCCTGTTATACACACACATATATATATATATATATATATATATATATATATATATATATATATATATATATATATATATATATATATATAGAGAGAGAGAGAGAGAGGGATTTATGGATTCCCCCAGACCCTCAGAATGCTGAGGTTATCTGCACTCACACATCAAAACAGTTGCCCAAATGAATCAAACCAAGGCTGCAGCAGTACCACTCACTCAGAGACCCCTGTGTCTGTGGAATGTCACCTTGTAGAGAGACACAGGTGCACAGGTGTACTGTACAATGTTTATTGCATGCTGTGGGCAGGCTATCTTGTTCTTGGTCACATATTTGCCTATCTAAATGCAACCAGCCACATATGGCCTTACTGCTAACTGTACACACATAGCAGAGATAGTGACAGGTACCCCAGTTCTAGGACACTAGACACAATAGCAGTACCAAGAAATATCACTCTGCAGGCCACACATGCTGTCTAACACAAGGCTACTTTTTGTACTCCACAAGTACTGTGCCTGCAATCACATATACAACAGATGTACTCTGTGATGCATGCGATAAGTACCACAGGCTGTAATGTGTAATGGTATATAGATAGGGGTTCTAATCTCACATCAGCCAAGTGTGTGTGTGTGTGTGTGTTTCTGTGTGTGTATGTGTGTGTGTGTAAATATATCCCCATGCAGCACTAGGGACAGCCTGTATATTCTATCCCTATGCAATGTTTATGCATTTTATGGCTCTGTGACTAGTTGCTGGCCTCTATAAGGCCTGCTGATGTCATCCACATTAAAAGAGCTAGCTGACATTCTATTATCAGATAAACTTTGTGGCACATGTGATAAGGACTGAGAGATATAGTGTGTAATGGTAGATAGATAGGGGTTCTCATTCCACATCAGCCAAGTGTGTGTGTGTGTGTGTGTGTGTGTGTGTGTGTGTGTGTCTGTGTTTCTAAATATATCCCCATGCAGCACTAGGGACAGCCTGTATGGGCTATCTTTGTGTAATGGTTATGCATTTTATCACCCCATGACTAGCTGCTGGCCCCTATATTATCCCACGTTACAAGGCCTGCTAATGTTAGCCAACTTAAGTGCACTGGCTGACACTCTAACATTAGATAAATGTTGTGGTTCATGCGATGCAAACTATAGTGTGTAATAGTAGATAGGTAGGAGTTCTAATCTCATATCAGCTAACTGTGTGTGTGTGTCTGTAAATATATCCCCATGCAGCAGTAGGGACAGCCTGTATGGGCTATCTCTGTGCAATGTTTATACATTTTGTGGCCCTGTGACTAGCTGCTGGCCTCTACATTGCCTCAATCTACAAGGCCTGCTGCTGTCCTCCACCTTAAGGGCACTGGCTGACACTGTGATATCAGATAAACTCTGTGGTGCATGTGATAAGTACTTCAAGCTGTAGTATGTAATAGTAGCTAGGTAGGGGTTTTAATCCCACATCAGCCAATTGTGTGTGTGTAAATATATCCCTGTAAAGCAATACAGCCATGGCCTTATGGGCTATATCCATCACCTGTCTGACCTGGCCACAGGCTATTTGTAGATGTGTCAATGCCATCACCACACCTTCTAGATTTGTAAGTTCAGCTTACCCAGGTGACATGTGGCCAGGGTAGAAGACCTCATTACTAACTATGACTGCATGAATACACTGACTGCCCCCATTGTCCCCAACAGACTGTTCTACACATATGCATATAGGGTGTCATGCACATATACTGCCATACCTTGCTGATGTCATATATCTGCTGTGCTACCATGCCATCCTGTGCCACTCTATTACCACCATATGCCCATAGTGTGTCCCCCCAGACTCCTGCAACAGAAACATACACAGGTCCGTGGCACAACTGTCATTTTGTAACACTAACACCAGTCCAACATCATGCAACAAAAATACACAAAGTGTGTTGTATAGTCATGACACATGCCAGCACACAGTACCTGTACTGGCCCACAACAAGTGACATGGCATAACAATACTTCACTACACAAGTACCTGTCAAGTGATATAGACACCCTGTGCATCAGACACATAGCATTGCCCTGCATGGATGGCATGGATGGCAGGGAAGTGGCACAGTGATCAGCACCTACAAAGGGTCTGGAGTGGGGGTGCTGGAGGCCTAGGCTGTTTCAAACAGTTGACAGCAAGTTTCTGAGTCTGGAGCGGTGCAGGTCAGATGGGCCATGGAAAGGTGCCATATGTGTCTGTAGGTGACCTGCATGTGACAGTGGTGTTTGAGTGTGTGCATGTCTACAGTTAAGCCCAGTGCTAGCCTTATATATGTGTATGTTGGACAGCTTCGGACCGTAAATGGTAGAGTGGACCATTCACCTTCTCTGGCCATGTACACGGGAACTGGCTCTACCAGAAGTAGCACTGGCACCACCATGCCCAAGGACATGCAGTATTAGTACCTGACAGTGACTGCAAAATGCTGTGTCTGTGTCCCCCATGGGACCACCCAGGACCACGTGCTCATGGCCTGCCAGATCATGGTGTGGATAGCACACTTCCCTCTCTAGTGCTGGAGGTACTGCCACTACGGGAGTGTGGCTGTGCATGGCCACTTGGACTCTCAGCAGATGGTGTTGCTGCCCTATGTCCATGTGTCTGACACCCAACTCCAACCTGATGTTCCAGCACAGACAATGTGCGGTTCAAGGCAGACACTGTCACAGCCCACCATCTGCCCACCACATCAGTGAACCATTCCAGCATGTCCCCAATGCAGTGGAGGTAGTTATGGATGTCAGACTGTGCTGCATCCATAACCCTAACCATCCATCTAGTGTTGCATTCAGAATGTGCCTGTGCCTTCATGATGGCCCAAAACATGTGCCGAGTAACGCGTGATGTGATACCTGTGACAGGTGGTGGATGGACAGCAGTCCTCCTACAAGCATCCCTGTCAATATGCCTGTGTGGGACCTTGCAAGATCTCTGGCTATGGCTAGTGTTGGCACTCACTGATGCCATAGTTGCCACACTGTCCTGTTCAATGTCGCCACCCTCTGACTGTCCAATATCTGTGGCCTCTAGGGATGGGTATGTCTGGGCATACTGACTGCTTGCAGTGACAATGGGGGCAGAAGAGGGCTGTCAACCTCTGGGACAGATTCAGCCCCTGACAACCCCAGCTGTGCCTCACAATGTCCACCATTATCATCAGAGTCTGAGGAGACACTGACATCAGGTTGTGAGGGGGACATACTCCAAACCACCACCCCGGTCACCTGTGAAAACCAAGACAAAAGCAGTACATTACTACCTGCACTTTTATGTATGGTAATCTACATAGACTCATACAAATGAGGATCCACAACTGCATTACCAGTCACAAATCTTATCATCTCCTCTCTCATGCACAACAGACAACCTCAGACAAGTCCACGCTTTATAAACATGCAGCCACATCCAGGTAAAATTGCCAGTACAATCTGCCTGTAAGGCACCTATCTTGAGAATGATGTGCCAGAACTCATGTCACTGCCTCTGGTATGTAACATCTCCCTTTTGTGTTTGATCAGGCATCTTGGAGAAACTGCATCATGTATATCAGGCTGTGTAGCCGCTCATAATTATAAGTGCAGACTTGTTGATGGTCATTTAAATACACACCTGTGACTACCCAGCCTAAGAACTGTAGTTATCTGTTCCAGAATGGAACATACAAATATTGCACACTGATTAAACATGACATTTGTACATAGAGCAATATGGCAGCCCTTAATTTTCATAGGGTATATATGTTCCATAAAAAACTGTATCACACTTACCAGGTACAGATTTGGGTCACTCCTGACAGACCTATGAAAAGTTGAGGGAGAGGTATTGCCAGCACCACCAAATGTTGCAGCACTACAAGGTAATATGTGCATATATCCACATGTACAGTGGCTACTGTAACCTAACTCCCCCTAATGCAGATAGACCTAACAGCCTTGTACAGGAATAAACAGCCTGCCACAATGACTGATATAGCATTACATTGGTGAACACAGTATGACCTCCATGATGTATGGTATGATGGCTCATATGATTGACATCTGACACAGGGTCTGCCCACAATGCTGTCTGATGGTGTTGTCTCAGCCCATCCACAGTTATGTAATTCCCCACCTTGTGTTTCCAAAGGTCAAACATTCCTCTTATGCTGTGCTGATGATGCCATACGAAGTAAAGACATGCATGTCCACAGGTAGAGTGCTTTGGCTTTATTGGTCTGAAATTGTCCATAACTAGACTTAAAAGTAAAAGAAAGTCACGGGCATTCAGAATTGCCATTTAGCTGAAACACCTGATAACCTTAAAGGGTAATTTGTATATATCCCATGTTGCCTCTGATATGAGAGGTTTAAGGTATCATACAGTGGAAAGTCTAGCTTTGCTAGATTTTTCTTTTTGTGTTTTTTAACCAATTGATTTTCCTGTGTGACCTTTTTACTCATTCTCCACATCTGAGAAGGGTGCATGTCTTCTATGGTACATAGTTCCTGAAAGACAACAAAAGGGGAAAACATTACAGGACCAGATACATGGGCATCCACTATGTACAGATCCAGCACACCCATAATGGCCTGCACTATCCACTGCTCCCTCACACATCATAGCCCATAGTCTGGCAACACACTATGTGCATGGATACCACCAAGATGGCAGCAATACTGGTGTATGTCCCTGTGTGCCATAATAGATTCCGCCGTATGTTCCTACACCCAGCACTTCAGTCTACAGTGGTGTATCCCCTACAGGCAAACACCCACTAATATGTCATACAGCCACTGCCAGGCTGTGATTCGAATGTGATACGAAAGAGGGGTACATTGAGTGAGTGTGATTATTTGACTGTTGCCTCACTATATCTTGACATTCTCTTTGTTTTCTGTATTTCTTCCTTGACATATGAAGTAATGCTATATTCTGGAAGTGTCAGCAGGCATGAGAAATGATGCTGTGTTCCAGAACAGTTTAGGGATTTCAGCAAAGTCACTACATTTGATTACGAAATATGTCTTGTATGTGTATGTGTGCTGGAATATTCTAGTAGAGTACTAAACTTGCAAAGTCATTGGAATATTCCAGTGTAATACTTGAAAATTGCAGAATCATTGTATTTGGCAGGAATTGCTGTTCCTTCTGGCGTGGGTGGCCAACACGACAGAATGCTCTAGCAAGATCTACACTGGGAAAGTACTGATTCTCATGACTAGTGGTAAATAACTTGGTTATATATAGCTGGGGCTCCCTACACTCAGGCTGAAGCCTCACTTGTGGAGTGGATGCACTGCCCAGGACTATTTTCCCAATGAAGACTCCTGCCTGACTGCAACGGGGCTTCCCCATCAAGACTGAAGACAGGATGAAGCTTTCTCTTTATCGGTGATGTATACGTTTTTCTTTAAATGTATTGTCTAATTTAATATTTTAGTTAAATAGAGTTTACTTAGTTTTCTGTTTTAGTGTGAAGTACTGTTCAATTACATAGAGTTTATTTAGTTTTCTGTTTAGTGGTAAAAATAAAGTTTGTTACTAAATAATTTCTTTAGTGTAAAGTGAATTATTTCGAATCCTGCTCATTAGGCAATACATTATCTTGGCGACGAGGATGTGATTCGAAATGTTTAAGAAAAGGTTTATATGTGTAATTGCCTTCATTGTTTTGATCTGTATATACAGGAATATAGCACTCCAATTAAACTGTGAAACAGATATCCTTGCTTTTGTTTAAATCATGCTAAAGTTTACAATTTCTAGAGACAGATGGAATGATTCAGCCCTACTGCTCACAGTGGAATGTTTTTATGAGAGATAAGGGATATCGGAGTTTAATGAAAAACACATGCTAATGTTAAAGAAACATGACGTACTGGTTAGAAAGTATATGTGCTAAGTTACATGAATAGTTTTTTTTTCCTTTTCAGAATTTAAAAGTGCAATAGCGCCATACTAACATAGAAATACATCAGGATTTAAAGGGTTAAAAATGAAAGCAGCTAACAGCCCAAAGGGTAATATGGACATGACTTTAATGTTAACTACAAGGTTATTAGAGTATTTTAGTATTACAGTTTCCAATAGGATGCTATAATGGGCAGAGCATAACAGCAAAGATATTTTTAACATTCCTACAAGATGCAAGTAAAGATAACAAGGGTACATTCTAATACACTCAGAGACTGTGAAAAAAAAAAAAACATACAACAGGTAAGAAAAGTTCTGAGACAGTCGCAAGAGGCAGGTTTTAAAGTAAATACAAACAAAATACAGTTCTTGTCACAAAAGTAACATTTCTAGAAATCATTATCAGACTGACAGGATGGCCTCCTTGCTAGAAAAAGATATGGGGCATTCTGCAATTGCCAAAGCCTTTGACAATTGTTTTGAAAGCTGCAGCATGGAAGGACACACTCTCAGTGGTGCTATTACAGGCTTGACGATAAGAGGCATCTCAGAAAAAGGTCCCTGCATTAAACAATGTTTGGCCATTTACTTGAAAATAAAACAGACAAGTGTTCTTTGGGGTTATACTTCTAACTCCACTTCGCTAAATAACAGTAAAAGAAATCACAGAAGATGTTAGTCAGGCATTCCTTTACAGTGCATGTAAATGGTGCATGTTTCTAGAAGGATGAAAAGTATTACACTGGGTTTACAATAGAGACATTGCAAAGGCAAAACAAACCAATTATGCTTAAGTTACCAGGATGCATGTCAGTACAAAAGGATGCATTAGAAGCTGCACAATATGTTCTGCAGCATTGACATCCAGTAAATATTTGCTTTGACAATGCGGGCTAGAAGAGAGTTTATTAATAGTGCCGGACTAATTCAAAAGTACAGGTTGCAGGGACAGTTCAGTATTTTAAACTTAAAAGCAAAGCATCAACAATGAATAAAAGATCTGGGATTCACGCAAGATAAACCAGATAGGACATGCACAGAAAGTTACATTCAGAACTGAGCTAAGACAGGCATAGGAGGGGTGGCGATGTTACATAAAAAATAGATCAAATATCTGTGCCTAATAAATTACAAACATAATCGCTATTTGAAACAATTCAAGTAACTAATTTTCCTGTTAAATGGGAACAACCTTTTGCTCAGCTATCATTAGAGCAGTGACAACATGCTTGGTTTATAGACAGGTTAGTTAAATATGTAAAAAAAAAAATTTTAAAAGGCTCTGTCTTATAATCCAGTAACTAAGAAAATCTTAACATCTTCAGGGAGTGGCAAAAGTAGTCCGTATGCAAAATTATATGCTGTATATCAAGCATTAAAACAGGAGATGCCAGGTACATGTCATATTTATATTGATTCTTGGTCAATAGCAAATGGACTAGCAACCTGGTTGCATACATGGCAGAAAAATGATTGTAAAATTAATTCTAAAAAAATTTGATAAAAAAATTATGGCAATCAATTTAGAAAATAATAAGTCAAGGTACTGTGACAGTTTATCATGTTAATGCACATTGCTCTGCAGATTCTCTAGAATGGTGGTTTAATTCTGTTACAGATGAACAAACGAGAATTTCAGAAGCTAATATACCAGATGATTCTGAGCAAATGGGGATGGCAAAATGGGCACATCAGAAGTGTGCACACCTGGGAGAAAAGGCCACTTACAGGTGAGCACAAACGAGAGGAATTGCACTTTCATTAGACTTAATTAAAGCTGTTATATGACAATGCCCAATATGTCAGCATACTCAACAAAGATCCATACCTCATATAGTTCAGGGACATATAGAATGAGGAAAGTTGCCAGGACAAATATGGCAAACTGATTATGTTGGTCCTTTACCATTAAATAAAGGATGCCAATATATATGTACAGTGGTAAATACTTATTCTGGCTATCTTATTGGTTTTTCATGACGACAAGCTACACAGGTAAGTATTTTAAGAACTTTAGACTTAATCATTTTGTATTATGGAATGCCTTTGCAAATACAGAGTGACAACGGTTCCCATTTTAAGGGAAAAATGGTACAGGATTTTGCAAAACAACATAATATTGAATGGGTATTTCATATACCCTATTACTCGCAGGCAGCAGGGTTAAATGAAAGAATGAATGGCTTACTTAAAGATCCATTAAGAAAATTAAGAAATGGGACTCTGCAAAATTGGAGAGATAATTTAAATGCAGCATTACAGATTTTAAATAATAGACCAATTTCAGAAACAGAAACATCATTAATGAAAATGTTAACTCCAGCATTGCAGATCAAACCACATGTGACGACTAAAACAATTACATATTGGGAAACTCAAGCAGGTGCATTACCTCCTACTAGAGCTACACCTGAGACTGCAGGATTGAGTCTATATTCAATGAATGCTTGTAAAATACCGCCAAGGACAGTTCAGCTGATTGAGACTGGGAATGGAATTCAAATTCCAACAAAGCATTTTGGTTGGATAGTGCCTCAATCAACACTTGCTTTGAAAGGTGTTCCGGTTGTAAATGGAGTTATTGAAGAAGGTTATCAAGGGGAACTTAAAATTGTTTTGCTAAATACTTCAGATGAGAATGTTCATGTACAGAAAAAGGATAGGGTAGCCCAAATATTTATTGTACCTGTGTTAGGCAGCACCATCACCAAAGGGCAGTCACCGCCTGTTGCTGCCTTTGACAGGGAGCAGATATCTAATACGCATGAAATCAATTCAGGTGAAAAAATATGGGTCCATGAACACAATAAACAACCTGAACAAGTGGAAGTAATTGCTACAGGGAATGATAATACTGTTTTAATTATTAAACCAGGAAAGGAAAAAATGAGAATAGATACCAGCAAATCTGTGTTATTTGTGAGAATAATCATACTACTTTTCTTTGATTTCAGATTCTAATTACAATGCTAATTGTTGCTGGTTTCGCATTGTATGGATTCCCTTTGGCTGAGTGTGTAACACCAGGAGTAAGAGCAATTAAAATGAATTCAATGGTACTCCAGTGGGGATGGGCTGCTGGTGCACAAAATAGAACATAAGAAAATGTTACCTGCCCTGCTGGACAAGGATGTCCTACTACCAATTTGACTTTTGAAGGAAATTTAACTATTTGGAGGGTAAGAAGAGGGCATCTTTATGTTCAGTTACTAGATGACAGACAAGCTATGGTAATAATTCAAAATTACATAGACATAAAATATTGTAATTGTAAATATGAACAGACATACCAAAAAAAATACTACTTTTGCCAGAATGGAACTGATATTTATAATAAATCAATTGATTTACAGAACATTACAGTATTGTTTTGTATGAATGCAACTCAGATTATAAATGGAATATGGGCCTCTCAAATAACTATATTGAACAGCCACTCCAGGGCTCACTTTGACCAAATAATTAAAGTGCCTTCTACATGTAAATATGTAGGACAAACATATCAAAAAACTGTACTATATTTTAATGTTACTTTTCCAAAAACTGGTAAATGTAGACAGAAACGAGGTTGGTATAGCACCTTATTGGGCAGTATTGGTACAGGGATAGGAACTTTAAATGTCATTGATGTCAACGTCTTAGCTAATAAAAACAAAACTGTGGGTCAGAATGTTTCACAAATTATACATTTACAAGCACAGTGGAATCCTACAGTTTGGCATACCCAAAAACATGAGAAAGAATTTTTGGATCAATTTAATGCTTCTGTAGTTCATAATTTGAAATTTGACAAAAATGTTACTAAGTTTGTAAACTGGACAACATGTACTTTACAATCTTTTTATGTTTCAATACAGAATAATTTTGTGCAGACAAAATTAATGCTTAATAATGAGCATATATGGAGACAATTATTTAACAAATGGATACATAATACTAATTGGATAAGATTGTTTTCTGAAAAAAACAAGATACGCACAGATAATTTTTGTACAGGTTATGTCATGCATTATAATGTCACAGATGCAAAAATAATGTGTCACTTTGTAACTTTGCCATTGGTATTTGGACCTCCTGTGTATCCATGCCAGTACTGGCTACCCCACATGGAAGGAAATTATGTTGATTTCTCAAACCCAACACACAAACTGGAACACTGTAGTGAAATGATGGATGGACTTATTTGTGGACAACATTCCCCTATATATGAACCATGTTTTCTTCAACATTCCATCAACATCTGCAAATGGACTGTATTACCTCCTATGTTTGAAATGTTTGTAGAAATAGTACCACAATTTATATGCTTAGTGACAAATCAAACATTATTGTATACTTTGATGCATCCTTTTGTTGGTTGTTTAGATAATATAACTCATTTACCTTGGCACAATGAAACTTATGTATTTTCTCCTGAGACACGTTAATGTATTTTATACCTGGTTACCAGACAAGCTGGAGTGTCATAATTTGACATTTAGCTTAAATCTTTTACAGAAAGTATTAAATAATACTCAACATCTTGTAAAGCATTTACAGGTAGTAAATCATAGTATTTGCATCATGAAATTACAAGAATTATTATATTATAGGGAATAAATTGGTTAGTTTAGCCAAGAAGACAGAATATGATACTGCACACAATTGGTGGGTATATTTACTGGATGGTCAACATCTGCTACTAAATTGTTAAATTGGTTAATACATGCAATATTAATTTTAATGATTGTTTTGATTCTGTTGACATTTTGGAATTGTGGCTTAACTTATTGTGTTTATAATAAGGAAAACAGAGTCTTGAATGTCGAATATAAGTGAGTCAATAGTCAAGGGGCTGAATGTGATATGAATGTGATACGAAAGAGGGATACATTAAGTGAGTGTGATTATTTGACTGCTGCCTCACTATATCTCAACATTCTCTTTATTTTCTGTATTTCTTCCTTGACATATGAAGTAATGCTATATTCTGGAAGTGTCAGCAGGCATGAGAAATGATGCTGTGTTCCAGAACAGTTTAGGGATTTCAGCAAAGTCACTACATTTGATTACGAAATATGTCTTGTATGTGTATGTGTGCTGGAATATTCTAGTAAAGTACTAAACTTGCAAAGTCATTGGAATATTCTAGTGTAATACTTGAAAATTGCAGAATCATTGTATTTGGCAGGAATTGCTGTTCCTTCTGGGGTGGGTGGCCAACACCACAGAATGCTCTAGCAAGGTCCGACCTACACTGGGAAAGTACTAATTCTCATGACATGTGGTAAATAACTTGGTTATATATAGATAGGGCTCCCTGCACTCAGGCTGAAGCCTCACCTGTGGAGTGGATGCACTGCCCAGGACTGTTTTCCCGATGAAGATTCCTGCCTGACTGCAACAGGGCTTCCCAGTCAAGACTGAAGACAGGATGAAGCTTTCTCTTTATCTGTGATGTAGATGTTTTTCTTTAAATGTACTGTCTAATTTCATATTTTAGTTAAACAGAGTTTACTTAGTTTTCTGTTTTAGTGTGATTTGCTGTTCAATTACATAGAGTTTATTTAGTTTTCTGTTTAGTGGCAAAAATAAAGCTTGTTACTAAATAATTTCTTTAGTGTAAAGTGAATTATTTCGAATCCTGCTCATTAGGCAATACACACATCGTACCTCACAACTGTGCAGATGTTTGCAAAATGTCAAGATGTTTGCCTCATAGTTTTGGTCATTTTCACACAACATGGTGGATTCTGACAATAATTATATCTGATTTCCATTTTTAGATGTCTGTCAGTTGTCTGATCTCTTATATGGAAGCTCAGCTTGGCATTGCTATGCTCAGTGCCACACGGTGCAAACATGTTTTTTAAAAAAAAATCATAAAAAAACACAAAGGAAAACAAAATTAAAATTAAAATAAAACAAAGGACATTGCAAAGAATTTCATATCCTCTGTAACCATGGTTAACACTACACCTCTCCCTAAACTGATTCAATAACAGTGTTTCTCAGCTCTCCCTCAGCAGTTCACCATCATTAATATGCATGGCATGCTGTCAATGGGAAACCGTGACCATGGACATGGATACATTCCATGTAGGCTCTACATGGTGCCTACATGGATTTTATTAAATCCTGGGGATGGAGTAGATTGCACTTTGCATGTTTTTGGTGCTAAAAAGGGTTACTTCACAAGATTTGGAGTCACAACATAGCTTCTCAGGGCAGCATTCCTGTCATGTCAACTTCAGCTAGATTTGAGACACAGTCAGCAGTGGGCATTGATAAGTGGAAAACATGTGAATGTGCTATATCAGGACTTCAGCAAAGCCATTTATACGGAATCCTGTTACATTAATTTAAGAATACAAGTGGGTTCTACAAGTGGTGGAGTGGCTTAAAATAAGTCTGATCAGAAGCAAATGATTGATGCTACAAGGATCCCTCAGAATAAAAATCAGCAAGCTGCAGTGTCCAAGAGGACTTGGTGCTTGACCTTTCCTACTATTATATTTGTGCCAAATGTCATACTGGATTTGCAAATAAATAGCTTCCTTTCCTCAAGCGAATTAATAGTGATGCAGTAGCCAAAGATAGAAGACCATTTTTGAGAAAGATTTTTTTCTTCTTCTTAAATGGTGTGTCAGCAGTAGTAGTTGTAATACAATGTGAAAACATTTTATTTTTTAACGTTTGCTTACTGAGACAATTTTCAACAGAGGCCCAGGCAGAAACACTCCAGACACATGCCTTTGTAACATGGGAGTAAACCCACACAAATGCAGGGAGACCATGCAGACTGCAACCAGAAGGCACCCCAGCTGAAAATCAAACCAGAGAACCTCTTACTGTGAGGCAACAGTGCAAACCACTGCACCACTGCATGAAATGTTACGCACTTGGGGGACAAGCACAATATAATTTTTTTGCCAATGTGAGCTTAACAAAGACAGTAGAGCAAAAACACTTGTAGATAATAATTAACTAAAAGCAGTACCATACAATCCTATGTGAAAGTGTACTAATGAATGTCAATATTCCATTACAGTGCATGGAGAACTGCCGTTACAGTACATGGAGAACTGAATAGATACCACCAAATTTGAAGTAATTTTTCCTTTGTACAGAGCACTGGTTGCAAGTGGAGTAATGTATATAGTTACAGACAGTATACAGACAGTATACAGAGAGAGGAAATTAAGTTTATAGAAACATGTTTTGTAGAGAGGCCAAGATGCTGAAGGGATGGAAAGGCCTGTCCTTTAAGGAAAGAAAGATTGAAAAATAGTTTGTTAGGAATAAATCATTTAATAGCTTAATAGGTTCATAGGTTGGTACTAGGCTATCGGCCCTAAGGCCTATACAAGCCTAGCCATAACAATTCCCTGGCTATTTCTTCCTGCACTATTTGCTTCCCTGGACCCCTGTCTAGCAGGGAGACTGATGTGATTCCCGGGGTGAATTTCCTTTCTCCCATCCAATCGTTAAGGTTACTTTTGAAGAGGGCCAAAGAGGCGCGCTGCTTGACATGTATGGGCAGTCTATTATTCCAGAGTCTGGGGAGTCTCTGGGTCAGGAACCTATCCCTCCAGCATGTTTTGTTTATTGTGATGACAAGGTTTAGATCCAGAGTTTATCTAGTGAAAAAAAGTTTCATTGTACCACAAGGGATTAAGAGTTCATAGCACTATTGAAATAATTGAAAACATTAAATATAAACCACAAGCAATAAAAAATAAGAAATCATTTTACAGACATAACAGTAAAGTCAGTAAAACAGAAAATATCTTTGAACTATAATAATATATGGTATGTTGATGTACAGGTACATTAGCACATTTTGCTAAGGTATTCTAATGAAACAGTATCATACAAAAAAAAAACAGGATGTACATCAGATATTATATTGAGTACTGTACTCAGATTGCAAAGGATAGTAACAAAAACAGGGAGAACAATAGGGTCTCATAGTAAGGCAATGGTAATCATACATAATCTTTTTATAAAAGTGCTGGCATTCATTCAATAGTAATGATCTATGGCTGGTATTAATAGGTGACAGAGAAGACAGGTAAAATTAAGTGATATGGTTGCTGGTAGATGGCAAGGTGTCTTGCATAAACATTAGGTTAATGGTCAACAGGTTGGTTGAGTCATGAGAAGGATAGTTTGAAATAAGCAGGAGAGAAATAAAAAATATACAGGAGAGGAGGGGTACAGTGAAATGGATGGACAGTTATGAGACAGAGTCAGTACAGAAAAGTCTGTTAAGGAAATGTTAGGGACTGTTGGTTTAGGTATATGTAAGCATAGAAGTATACAGCAGAACTTGGTTAAGAACTGCACAGAAGAAAGTCTTCATTAGAAAATATGCTATAAATACGTGGCAAGGGTTTGGCAGTTCAAATAATATCACAGATACTGGTAGTTTAAGCATGATTATATCTATGGGTAAGTGCATTAAAATGTAAGGACAGTAATTGTGTTCATTGATGTACAGTGGAGCACAGCTGATATGCAGTACACCTGCATACCAAAGCCCATAATAATGCATAGAAGAAAGATGCATTACAACAAGATCTTATATGTGTTCCTGCCACATTGTGTATACATAGTACACATCCACTAATCCTTGATGCTAGTGATTCAACTTCTGATCATATGCAATTCCCAAACAGAACATCTATGGAGTATGAGCTAGTCTAAGTAGAAGAAAGTATGGGACTCCAGGTGCTTAGAAAGATTTAGCATCAAAATTGCGAGTGAAGGTTCGATGACCATGGATGTCAAAATTTGGTTGGCTGAATCCGTATTCTTGAACCTTCATTTGTGTGAGTCCTGGTTCAGTGAATACACTGTGCATTCACCCATATGTGGTTGACCTTATGACGAGATCCTGGTAGAGTGCAGAGCAGGAATTTGCCCTTTTCCCCACTGTAGTGCTATCTCAGAGTTGGAATATGTAATATGTGGGGGGGGTAAAGCTGGCTTGCCCCCCTACATAATAGTTGCATCACATGATGTACAGTGTCTGACTGCAGTCTACAGCTGTCGAGAAAGGTTGAATTCACTTAAGGAAGTGTGTTTGCAACATTCTGACCTTTTCAACATTCCATTTCGAACATGCACGTCGATATTTCAGGTAGGAATTTATTTTGAATGTCGACTATTTGACAATAAACTGCTTAGAAATGCATGATATACTTTTTGAGTGTGCAGTGAACTCCCACTCTTGCTAGTATTTTACTCGGCCTACAATGATAAGCTCTCCATGGTGCATTTAAACCTGGTACCACACATGTTCCTCCTCCTCTACACACACACACACACACACACACACACACACACACACACACACACACACACACACACACACACACACACACAGTTAAGCTTCTGCCAGTTGGAGCTTGCACAGCAATAAATCCTCTCAACATAGCCAAAGTTAGGCACCCACAGAAGAGAGGGGCCCTGATCTTCTGTATCTTCACGTGGAACTCATAAACCCTGCCACTGTTTAAAAATAAAGCTAGGAAAAAAAGGCTTGATCATTCTTCAGTTATCTACTTCATTAGGATTGCAGTATGTCTGTGCAATCAGAAAATGATTAAACAACTCAATTGCTCCCTGTTGTATAGTAATAGAACATGGCTAGTCTATTCACTTCATGTTACTAAGTAAGGCAAACACTAGAAATCAGTTTGTCTTGGCACATTACCTGAAATCAGTTATGCTGACTAGCTCACAGCTTTAGGGAAGGAGCAGGTCTGCACGTGAATGGTCGGTTTAACTCATGCTGCCCCTCTTGGGTGACCCAATTCACTCACTTACTATTCCCATCCCCAGCTTTTACACAAATAACTAGCTTTAGACTTACTTAACCCATCCCCTTTGCTATATCTAAGACTAAATCTCCTAAGCTCTCTTTTTAGCTGCAATTACCTCTCTCATTCCAAATGAAACCTACACACATTTTAACAATTCTGACACTCAACCACGTCTGCTAGACAATATTTATTGTTTTACTTCTTCTGCCAGTATACATTTCCTTATCACACAGACTCATTTCATACTCACATACACTTCATCCTCCATCTTCTTCTTCAACTGGCAGGAGGGATTCTTACATCAATCTCAGATATAACTTTTGTATCAATCTCCCTTTTTAGCAATATTTTTCCTCTCTGATGAAACACTCTTCTAGCACCAGATTTAATAACCTTAAACTCATACTCTTTCTGGCAACTCTGTTGCTGTTGCAAGCCAGAGACATTCATTTAAAACTTGTCCCATTCAGAATGACAATAAATAGCACAGCATTAACAGCAAATGGGCTCAAATAAAGCTAGGGCTTGGTCAAAACAATCCCGCCATAATGGACATAACAAAGTCATGGCTAAAAGTAAAAGGTGATGCATGGATCCTTCCCAATATCTCTAATATACACCATCTTCAGTGACAAATGACTTAGCAAGAAGCATGGTGGTGACGTAATGAAACTAGCTCAAAACAAAAACAACAGCATAGCCTCAGAGAAAGTAATAGCAAAAAAACTTCACAAAAAATGCTGACCACCCCCAATTGGACAATAATGCTGCAAACTATATCAACATCCATGAAATATATATTGCTAGAGTCTACATACCCCTCTCTTTTCCATTACAAAACTAGAATCTCTCCAAGACTCCATGATCTCTTTAACTAAGTAAAATAAGCTCACCATTTTAGGTAACTGTAACCTCAACTTCCCTGGAGTACAATAAATAAATAAATAAATAAACAGACTCACATTAGTGTATAACTTGGCACAAATAATCCAGGATAGCACAAGGTCAAACATACCCACAAAAAGCAGTTAGTAATTGATATTATTCTTAATAACTTCAGCAAGAAACTTCAGTCTGTTAGTATATTATTGAACTCTGGTCAGTGACTACAGTCCAATATTATGTGCATGGTCTTTCAAAACACTGAACCTTCCAGCAAACAATTATATCACTACCAGAAATATAACAAGAGTCTTTAAAAGATGCTTAGATTACAGAAACCAATAGTGTTAACTGGCACTTCCTAGATGAATTCAGTAATCCAGAAACAGGTGTAACAATGTTACCCCATTTTCTCATAATGATATAAACAAGCTCTGCCCATTAAAAACAAGAAACTATAAGATACCAGTCTTTTATCCAATAATTCATCTCTCTCACCAAATCAAAGATAGGAAAAAAGGCTGATGGGACTGGAAAACAAATCCATCAAACTAAGAGAAATTGAGCCGGTATGAGAACCTGCAGAAAAAAAAAAAACAAGAATTAATACTCCTGCAGAAAAAAAAATCAAGAATTAATACTGAAACAGTCAAAGCAACCTACTACATGGCACTAAATAATAATAATAATAATAATAATAATAAACATTAACCAGCCTAAGAATTTTTGGACCATAATTAAGGCTATGGCTGTGGTCAGCCATAGATTATTTCCAAGATCAACTAGGAGGAAAAAAAACATACCGACAAACTCCTGGCAAGATATTTGTTGATAACTGCAACCTTCCCAAGCCTCTTGACTACTTCTTTCAAACATCAGAAACAACAATAACCTTGTCGAACCATTACATTCCACCCTAGATTATTCACCTTTTTGCTTTTCAGACATAACTTGGAAAGTGATTAAAGACTTACTCAACAGCATTACATGCTACAAATTCTGGATCTTCTATACCATTCAACCAGAAATTTTAAAAACTAGATGCAAATTGCTTTCCTTCCCACTAGCAGACATCTGCAGTCTCACCTCACAATAAAGCTAGTATCTGATTTCTTTAGGATGTGTTACAATAATTCCTTGGGGCCAGAACATCCCACTCTAAAACTGCTGATGAGTGCCAACTTAAAGCAAACATTGATCTCATTGCAAAACTAATTGAGATCTTTATTTTTGCCAAGACATTGGACTGCCTCATTAAATACAGGATACTTTCTGATAGGCAACTCATATTCATACTGAAATACAACATGACAGCAGCTGATTTATTACTCACTAATTAAATCTATACCGATCTGGAAAATAATAAGGTGCAATATTAACAAATCCTAAAAGAGCCATTGAATATTTTATCCATGACATTTTTATTAAAAACCTTAAATAATGCCAATTTCTGAATAAGTTTGCCTCTAGTTTGGCTTCATCCTGTATAACAGACAGTTTCTCCTTAACACTACACAAAAATTCTCTGCACCCTCCTCTACAAGCATTACATAAAGCTCAGTAGTGTACCCCCACTCTTCAAGTATCACACAAAGCTCAGTAGTTGCAACCCCCTTTTCAAGCATCACACAAGGCTCAGTAGTTGCACCGCTGGTCTTCAAACATCACACATGGCTCAGTTGTAGCAATGTCCTCTTCAAGCTTTACACAAGGCTCAGTAGTTGCAGCCCTGCTATTCAAGCATCACACAAGGTTCAGTAGTTGCACCTCTGCTCTTCTCCCTCTGTATTAATGACCTGCTCTGGAAACTATATCAACTAACCTGACTATTATATGCTGGTGACATTGGCATTACAAAGGCAGCTAACACTGTTGCTGTGTTTCAAAAAGAATCTACATGCAGTCAGTAAAAGTTTTCTAATTTGGCACAAATGAAAGACTTACTAACATTATTCCACTGTGTATAAGGTATCCACACAATCTCTCAGTATCAGTAGTCACATCTCAAAAATACTTAGGAATGACACTTGATCTAAACATGCCTCACATAAAGGTTCAAATCAACAAGGTTGTCGCCCAGCTTAGAGAAGCATATAAAATGTATCATCTTATTAAATGGCAGATGAGCTATTGCCCTAAATGTACTACTGTCATAACTAGAATATGATCTACAGATCATTGCCATGTGTTCTAATTAAAATAATGACATGTTTCAAAAAATTAAAATAAAATTCCTTAGCTAGGCTCATGTCAGCCCTCACAATGACTATACTCTTCCACTGTCTCAAAATCCAAATATCTCCCAGTATGTGTCAGCCATCCTTCCTCCTCAACACACCTGCATTTACGTTACTCAGTGCTAACCATTGCTCCCCTCTATAGCCCTGTTTCTTTACAGGAGCACTTCCTATTCTCTATGAAACTTCAAAGGCACTCATGAAATAACTCATGAAACAGATCATGCAAAGCTGACATTGTGTTTGTGAGTGTGTGCGAGTGTGTGTGTGTGTGTGTGTGTGTGTGTGTGTGTGTGTGTGTGTGTGTGTGTGTGTGTGTGTTTACATGTGCTATACACATTTGTCATGTACTATATGCATAGGCCAATACTAATATCATGATATCATGTGCTAAAGGCTTTATTTACATTTCTTGTATTGCTCTTTTATGTAATGCTGTCAAGGTCAAAGTCAAGTCTGAAAATGATCCCCAGGCAAGTGCCATTTGACAATTAATAAATTTGCAAATAATAATGATAGAAAGAAGTAAATAAACCTAGGAAGTGAGGGATTGTGGGTTTGTGTGGAAGTAAGGCTTTAAATGGCACTGGCAATGTATTTGTATCATCATTGTTCGGTATTGGCAGACAATTTCAGTTGAATAAAGCCATAAAAGTCCTGTTTGATGTAATCTGGACACAGTTCAATGTGATGAAATAAACTGGATCAATAGATATACAAAACTGATGCACACCAATTTGAGGAGCTGAAAAAAATGGTATGATCATTTTAAAAAATACAAAGAAACTTGGAGAGTCATACCTCTCAAATGTACTCAATTTTGTCTCAAAATGTAATTCTCTTCCTTTTGAAATGTCGATATTAAAGATTGGAACTCACCAACCATCAGTTTGATGATTTTTAGAAGAAAAAGGGGTGGATTACGTTTCAAGGATTAGAATTATGTATAAAATCTGGACATTCTGCGAAAACCTGTACAGTTGAGAGGTATGCTTGGAGTCGTGGAGATATATCGGGTAAGCGGAAACAAGGAATGCAATTAGATGAGTTGGATTGGTGACTCTCCGAAAGTGACTAAGAAGTGTAAAAACAGTAAAATGGGATATTATATTATAAGTCAATAGGATGGATGACAAAGAGCCTCAGATGAGTATGGGTGATTATGAAGGTCTGAATATTTAAGAAATGTTCTTGTAAAATAAGACCATTTTACATCCTGGATTTTTTTGAAATTTCAAACTCTAGTGGTTAGGAAAAAAATATGAAGAATGAAAGAAGGCTACTACCGTTCAATAATACTGGACAGGCATTAAAGTCAAAGGCCATAATGGTAGTCTCAAGCATTTTGGAAATAGAGGAAAAGTATTCAAACTATATAATACTGCTAAAAAAAGAGAAGGAAATTTAACCAGTAAGAATTCTGTGTTGAGACAACTACATGTTTATTAGAAAGTCAAAAAGAAAGATAGAAAAATGTACATAGTG
The DNA here is from genome assembly GCF_019279795.1 of Protopterus annectens. Classification (NCBI taxonomy): domain Eukaryota; kingdom Metazoa; phylum Chordata; order Ceratodontiformes; family Protopteridae; genus Protopterus; species Protopterus annectens. The sequence goes on from NC_056731.1 coordinate 1,047,751,236, forward strand.
GGAACTTTGATTCCAAATAAAGTATATTTCCATTTCTGTGACATGACTGAAAAGTAAAACAGATTATTAGTTGAAGAATTCAGTGCAGCATAAGATACATACACTGGCAAAAAAATATTGTAGATAGTTCCCCAGTGCAATATGGTCCTCACAAAATGTAGATTGACATTTAACAGGAAGTAAATGTGCACAACAAAAGGGAAGATCAGTGAAACATAGTTTTAGCAGACCTAACATTTCAATCCAAACTGAATATTAAATCGCTGATGATGATGATGATGAGTTCACCATAGTAAGTCATTTACACCAAGAGCAAGTCTTTTTGGAACCTGTTTCCAATTGTATGTCTGCTTCATACATAGGCCTTACAAAAGATTGTCACACTGAAAGCAAATCTTATGAATTGGGACCTAGATCTCTGTAAATCCCTTATATATTATCTAGATTACCTACTCAGGTAGACGACCAGTATTAGATATCTGTCTAATTGAAAAATACAACCCACAGAGACACACACACACACACACACACACACACACACACACACACACACACACACACACACACACACACACACACACACACCATCACGCACACACACAGCTAGATAGATAGATAGATAGATAGATAGATAGATAGATAGATAGACAGATAATATTTGTAGACTTAGAACTTAGAATCGGTATTAGATAATGTAAATAAAGTTAAGGTATGGGCATTTTTGACAAAGAGAAGACATTTAGAAAATCCATTCAGTATTGTAGCAACCCTTTATGTCTATATAAGCCCACGTTAAAGGTTACAAAAACTGGACAATTAATGACTTTTAAGACAAAAAAGGGGGTCAGGTAGATGGGTCTATTAGCACTCTGGTTACTTCTGATCAATGTAAGCAGCACATTGCAACAGTGAGAGAAAATGAGGTAGATCAACCAAAAATATGGAAAATAAATTGCCTAGGAATTGTTTACAAAGATGGTATAGTATTACTGGCTGTATCATTTGCATTTTTATCAGAAATGTACTGCAGATGGAGGAACATATGCAGCTTCATGATTTACCTGTCAATACAATTAAATCAAAACAGAAGATGTACTGGGTGAAGTTCAGAAGAATGTGATTGAAAAGATTATGGAAAAAGTGGAGACAGTAAAATGTCTTGTTATTCAGGAATTAGATCCATATACAGTAGATTCTGGACCATAAAGGTAAAACACTAAAAGCACAGATAAACAAATATTAAAGTGGTTTACAGATTGTGGATACACATTTATGAGGGCTAATAGTTAATAATAAATCAATATGAGTGTACAGTACAGCCTACAATGACATTCTGAAAAATGCTGTGGTCAAAGAATAAAATTTTTAAACCATTTAAGCCTTCGTTCATGGCCCTGAGAAGAACTCTGATATCTCAAAGATCCTTCCCCAAAGCATATGTGAGACATGAGCTTCAAATAGTAAATATGATATTACTGACAATCATCTAACAGTAGATCAATAGGATGAGACTGATACTGTGAAAAAACTTTGGGATGAAAAAGTGTTTAGGCCTGTTAGGGACTAAAGATATTTTTTCCCAAACTCAGGTGAAAAAGTTTTCAGGATATTTAGCTGATATTCTTATACAACTGCCTCAAAAAGAAAATTGCACTAAGCAAATCATACATTACAGACATGAAGATGACAGAGAATTTTTAATATAAGAAAGACAATGTTAAAGAATTCTGCAGTTTCTGTACTTTTATAAAAAGTAACTGTACTGTTTCTGTTCATAGACTATGGCCTTCCCTTCATAGTTAACCTTTCCAGTTGCAAACTGAAAAAAAAATGAAAATAAAATTTGGAGATTTCTTCACAGCAGCCGTCACTTTGAACATCACTGCTTCATTAATTTAAATACTAATTTGCTTGCAGTGAATGCCAGGCTATTTCCTCCTGCTTATCATGCTCACTTTTAAGGAATAAGAAATCAGTGACAAATACTGGCCTATCTCTGTGCCAGATTCAGAAAGTCTTAATCATAGTGTAAATGGCTTACTTCTGTGTAAGCATGCCTAAATTCTGAAAGACTTGTTATCAGTGTGAGTGACTAATTTTGTTGTAAGACCTACCTATAAACTGGCTTACTCCAGGGGCCTGATTCTAAAAATCTTGCTCTTGGTGTAAGTAACTTACTCCAGTGGTCAAGTCTCTCAGCAGTAGTGTTACCTAGAATGTGTCCTCCTCTATGACCAAGGAAACCCATACCATGCAGTTAAACTTATTAGAAACTCTAACCATTCAAAGCAACACCATATTTATGGGTGACTTTAATTACCTGCCTATTAATCGGGAATCCTATATGACAGCAAACATATATGCACAAAGATTCCTGGATTTTGTAAACACAAAATCCCTGGACCAGATGGTCAATGCACCAACCAGGGGTGTAACCATACTGGATCTGGTCCTCACTAATATGGGAGAGTGCTGTACACCTCCTACTGCAATGCTTTTCCTGGTAAGGTCAGACCTCAAAATGGTCTCATTTGAAGTAAAAATAAAACTTGGACCCCCAGCTAAACATGTAATATTCAGGAAATATTCTAAGGCTAACCTTCTACTATTAAGTGAAAACCTGGCAACATTACCAGTCCCCATAAACCCTGAGAACACTACTGCCTATGCAGAACTGTTCACAGAAACACTGTACAAGCATGTTAATAGCTGCATAGAGGCAGCTGTACACACCAGGAAGAAGTACAAACCTAACTCAAAAATAAGTCACCCTCATGGAATCAGAAAATCAATAGTCTGTATAACAGAAGGAAGAAAATCATGGCAAAAATTAGGAGGTGCAGCACCCAGCAGGATAAAAGCACTCTCATCAAACTAAACAAACAACTCAGAGGACAAATAAAGTATACCAAAGCCAAATCTGAGGTACGTTTGGCATCCCAGGCCAAGGACATCCACAATGCATTCTTTAGCTATGTCCGCAACCTCAAAGGCAATGCACAATTGTGTGCAGAGCTCATTGTAAATGAAGCCACCTATACTGAGCCAGAGGATATAGCAAACCTCCTGTCTGATATATTCAGCTCCAACTTTACCCCTCTCTCGCACTCAACCTTCACTCCAGAAATATAATCAAATATAACTCCCCCTACTGTCACTAAGAAACATGTCCTTAATGCTCTCTCTAAGACCAAGAACACTGTATCAATGGGCCCAGACAGTATCCCAGGAATCCTCCTAAATAGCATGAAACATGGCCTATCAGGGCCTCTGGAATTACTATTTAACTGTAGCCTTCAAACAGGTTTCAAGCCTCATGAATGGAGAAAGGCAACAGTCCTCCCTCTGCACAAAGGTGGGCCGTCTACAGACCCTGGAAATGACAGACCCATAAGTCTTACTACTCTTATATGTAAAGCCATGGAAAGAATTATGATGGAGATGATCAATAGAGATATAGTAAACCTCCAGACACTAGGCCCACCCAGTTTGGTTTTGTCAAGGGCAGGTCATGCTTATTCAACCTGGTGGACTTCTTTGAGAAGATCACCAAAGCAATGGATGAGGGCAAAATTATTCACACTGCCTACCTTGACTTGGCCATGGCATTTGACAGAATACCCCACTCGGGCATTGTTGATAAACTCAACAGTTTAGGTACAGACATGACCCAGGAAGTTAAAACTGGGTGTCCACCTCTACAAAGAGGCCACTCACAAGTGAAGTCCCTAAAGGATCAGTCCTTGGACCACTCCTTTTTGGCATTTACTTCTCAGAAGTAAAGGCCAATGTCAGTGGTCTCTGGGTGACAAAATATGCAGAAGAATGCAAATTAGTAGCTGTCATTGCATCTCACACTGACAAATGTTATCCAGGAGGGGCTGACACAGAGAAACTACTGGTATCAGAGCCATGGACTAAAACCAAATGCCAAGAAATGCATAATAGTATCCTTTGGGAAGTCATCCATCCCTGTTAAATATCATATTGAAAACACGCCCCTCAGAACAACACACCCCTCGAGTTGACGCAGTAGTCAGGGACTTAGGAACACACATAGATAGTAATCTAGCCTTTGACCACCATGTGTCTAAGCTAGTGAGGAAATCATTCTGTGTTGAGCAACTTATAAACAAAGGTATGGCATCTAAGTCCAAGGAAATCATTGTTCCACTGTATTTGGCATTCGTCAGACCTATCCTTGAGTACCTATCCAGCCATATCCAACAACTGGAACATCTACAGAGGTTCCTTACTAAAAGAATACAAAGTATAAGTAAAATGTCCTCTGCAGACCGCCTCAAGGCCCTATCCCTGTATTCTGTCTCCTACAGGCTTTTGAGGAGAGATCTATGCCTGGCATACAGGGCATTGTCAGACCCCCACTCTGATGGACCTCCTGCATATCCATAAAAAAACAGCACCAGAATTACCAATTCTAAAGACTTAAACCTTGCCTGTAATATAAATAGGATCTGCTAGAGAGATAAGTATCTATCCCAGAAACTACCCTGTATATGGAAAAGGCTTCCCATCCATGTGAAGCAGAGTTCCTCCCTAATCCAATTCAAGTGCAACTTGGACAATTGGATGATAAATGGGAAATTAATCCCTGGTTTGGCACCTATGTCTCTAATGGACACAGGAAACCTGTAAATGGTTCATCTCTCAGGCCCATGCTTACACTTTTCAAGGGTATCACAACTTGTCAGAGATTTGGGATGCATGGCTAGATTTAAAACTGTCCTTGGGTCGTTAGCCTAGTAAACAGCTATGAACATATATACCTATAAGACATGCTAATGAGGTCATAATGAGGTCCTCATCATGGCCAAAACTGTCATAAGTGCAATAAGATGTTTCTGAATCCCAGGATTTTTATTTATTTTTAATTTAAATGTAATAATCCATCTGTGCTCCTTACTAAGATGTGGATATGGCTGAAAAAGATAATTTGATAAGTCTACTTACCTGGAAAATAAATAGTTAAAATAAATAAACATACCATCATACATGTCAGAAATATTAGTAGTAATACTGGGTATCTTATCTCACAAACTCAGCACAAAAAATCTGGACAATTCCAAAATTAATGGTTAAAAAATAGGGACAGATTTTTAATATCGCTCTTATAAACTTTCAAAGATGCTAGAATAACAGGTATTGTGTTAGTATACATTTTCTTATGGATATGAAGTATGAAATGTAAATGTTTATCATTATTTAGTGGCTTCAGTCTTTTATGATTTTCCAGAAAGCCACAAATTATATGAGGCTCAGATGAAAAATATGAAGCAACAATGTGGATGTTCTGAGAAAATATTGACAGTTGAGAGGAATGTTTGGTGTACTATTCCCTTCAATACTCTTGTTTCTAAACATTGCAAGTCTGTAGAAAGCAGAAGCATAGCCAGCTCATATGTATGATGGTGGATCTAGAAATTAAATGGAAAACAGTAGGCTTTTCAGTTTTACATTAACAGAGAGAAAATTAAGGATATAGATTTTGGCTGGTGGGCTTGCAGAGCAAGATGCACGTGTTCTCTTATGGCATTAGACCTGAGCTAGTAGTGAGTGATAAATATGAGCAGACAGTCTATGGTTAGATAAAGTGGACTATCCAAGGACTAACTGATAGTTTATAGTTAGGTTTTAAGCACAGAGAGGAGACTGCTTAATATCTCAATTACTAGTTTTGGTGGCGCAGTGGTGCAGCAGTTAACGTTATTGCCTCACAGCAAGAGGTTTTCTGATTTGATTCTCGGCTGGGGTGCCTTCTGTATTGAGTTTGCATGTTCTCCCTGCATTCATGTGGATTTTCTCTGGGTACTCTGGTTTCCTCCCACAATCCAAAGACATGCGTCCAGAGAGTTTCTCCCTGTGACTCTGCTGAAAATAGGCTATGTCCCAGTCGGACTTTCCCGGTTAACAAATGTTAAATAAATAAATAGTAGTTTCAGATCTCCAAAGCATTGTGCACGGTTAACTGGGGTATACTCAAGAGGTTGTGAGTGCATAGTCTCTTTTATCAGAATACTGATACAGAGTTGTCATCAGTACAATGTCCACTAAAGGTATAGTGAAGGGCACACAGCAGATAACATTTTCACTCTCTGTCACTTGGATAGTTGGAGTTAAGAAACATGGAAGGGTGAATCGGAAGTATATCATGTATAGTAGCTGGAAAGGTATGAATCTTGGCTAGTTTAAGGAAATTCTATTTCACTGATATGATGCTATGACTAGAAGTACAAGCAATGGCAGAATATATTTCACTGCAGACTGACAATGACAGCTGTTTGAGAAGCATGGAAGAGTTGTTTGGTAGAAGAACTTCAGAGTAGGTGTTTAATGCCTAAAATATTTTGTTGAACCACACAGATCATTCTGTTCACTCAGTTAATTTATCAACATTACGGCATACACATGTAGCCTGTGAATAGTTAGGTAGTTACGGTACGTGTATGGTATAAAGAAGTTTGAATTCAGCTTTGACATACTGATACATTTACACACAAACTGAGATCTGGAATAAAAAGTAGACAGACATAAACTTGAAGAATGACAGAAGATAAGTAAATGCACTGTTAAACAGTCATGTCAAGGAATGCCATATTTTTCTTACATATACTTTTTTAGAACTACTTTGGCATTGCCTTTTTTATTTATTTTTTTCAATCCTTTTTTGTGGGGGTTGGGGGACTGCCATTATTTGTGAATTTCACAATATTTTTAGGTAACCCGAAACAAAATCAAAACTGAGTGGCATTAAATGATTATCAACAACACAAACCAAACATGTCTGATTCAAATACCTTTCTTGTCCTGTGTACGATCTTTACATGTTAGGAGAGAATGTCAACATTCCTACACAATCTAAAGCAACATATCATAGGATGGGAAACTGTTATTCAGATGTAAATATCTTCCGGTCACTACTGCATCTTCTGTTAGATTCCACAAAATGCCAGACTTGCATATAATACCCTGTTTTCCTGAACAGTAAATGTACTATGCAGAATTGGACAAAATGAACTAAGGTAAAGCACGCTGTGAAGTCTATGTTCCTTTTCCACTTTGGCAGAAAATTATATCTGCCTCCTATATTGGCACTAATCATGGAGATGAATTTGTGCCAATATACGCAACACCACGTTCCTTACTCTTATGTATATGACCTTTGTTTTCCTTCAGTTACTATGCAACATGAAAGACAGAAACTCAGAAATGATGACTACTGTAGCAAACCATCAAATATAGTCCTTAGTTCATCTGCCTATCATTCTTCACTGTAGCACTCTATGTTCTTTTAAGCGGCATACTTGCAGAACACAAACAGTATGTCCTTGGCACATAAAAGCACTGAAGGGGTAATTTGAGCACTTGCACTTGACTTCTGAATCTCAGTGTAAGGATATTCTGTAATAAACAATAAATATGATTGAATTTTACAATGTGAATGAAAATGCAATTTGCCTTGCTCATCTTTTTATTTGTTGACAATGCTGCGAGCAAGAATACACACAGCAGGTGTTCAATAAGCCTTTGCATTAAACTGTTAATTGTAGCAGTGCCTTAACTGTAAGATGTAACCTTCACAAGTAAGAATAAAAGCTGCATGTGCTCTGTTCCACTCTTAAATGCAGTCCAAAGATAACACATTGTTCACAAACTGTTGTTACAAAGCAAACACAAAATCATTATTCATTATTGCTTAGCAATAACATTAAAAAGGGAAGTTGTGTACTTTGTTTAAAAAAGAGTGTAGTCTTCTATTGATTTGCAAGGTATAAAGAACAGATGATTGTGGCTGGCAAATGCATTGTACTAATGTATCTGCTGGCACACAAAATGGAATAACAATTTTTCCATACAGATATTTTTAGATGAAAAATAATGATGCCCTTTAAATAGTGCCTTTTTAGCTATATCAGCCATGACTTTAACAGCGATTCATCAAAACCATGCATCTACAGCTGGTGCTGTCATGTGACAAAGCAGCCATTTCATCAAAAAACTGGAGCAGTGAAAAGATAACCCTTATTTTCATTTAGGAGTTTTAGTATCTCTGATAACCGAATAAATTAATGTGTAAGTTATGGCCAACTGTGAGTTCTCAATGCAATATTTCAAAATACAACAAACAAGGAAGAGTAACAATGAAAGAAAGGAAGAAGGAATGAAAGAAGGAAAGAAAAAAAAAAAGAAACATAAATTAAGAATTTCAAATTATGCTTTTATCCACAGTGATACTACTGGAGGGATTCAATAAAACCTACGTGGTCCGTATTGCATGCTAATCAACCAATCCAACATGGTAGAGATATTCAACAAGCTATAATGCAGCTGTGTAGACTCTCCCAGTGGAGACAAAGGTATGTGTAGCATTTAGAATCTAAGCTACAGGTACCTTTCTAGAGGAGACATGCTGGGGCGTCACAGGTATCTGCATCCAGGACCTTCCATCAATTCCTGCATGCTGTGCTCCAACATGCCAGTGACCACATATATTTTTCCTGCACTCCTGAGGAGAGTGCCAGATATATGCATGAAATCGACCATGTAGCACACTACCCTGAAGTACTGGTTGCCATAGATTGCACACATATAGAAATTAAGGCACCACCTGGGGAATAGGGTAGGCGCTACATAAATAGAAAGGGCTACCACTCTATTAACTGCCAAGTTGTATGTAATGCCAAGTGAATCATCTTGAATGTGTGTACAGACAACCCTGGCAGTTACCACAACTGACATATCTGGCACACCTCCCAACTGTACCAGAAGATTGCTAGGGGGGATATCCCACAAGGTGATTTACTGGGGGATGGAGGTCATGCACTGGGACCACGGCTGATGACACCCATCAGAAATGTAAACACACCCACAGAAGAAGGCCATAATGAGGCACACACTCAAACCAGAAATATCATAGAGCATGTGCTTGGGCTGCTGAAGTCATGGTTCTGGTGCCTAGATACATCTGAGGGAGACCTGCAGTACAATCTATAGACATGTACAGAAGGATTCACAGTATTTGCTGTGCTACACAACATCATCCTGAGAAAACAGCTTCAGCAGGATCTGCAAGGGGTAGAAGCACACATCCCACCACCAATGCCAAGATCACCACAACCACAGGCAAATTTGAAGTCAGCGTTGGAATCACCAGCTGCTGCAGGTGTAGGCAGATGTAGGCATGCTCAATGTTCCCTTGCATTGGCTAAGAGACAGCACATAGCACACTCACTCACCACCTAGGGGCCTGAAACCTTCCTCCTACAAACATACATATAGTAACATTGATGCCAGGCAACTCACGTAACCTTTTCCTCCCCATGTATTAGCTGTGTACTGCTTGCATCAGACAGAGTCAGCCTTGAACTAAAAGTGTGGCAACTGCTGCATATACAAGGGAAGTCCTGAACCTATAATGTATTGTTTAATAATATGAATATGTGGCATATCCTTGTATTTCATTACTTGGTATGTAAGCAAGTAAAAGGTGGGAGATTTGTACAGAAATTAACTTAACACATGATGGCAGAGACTTATATGTGTACATTACTAAGTAGTAGGCCTCAGACTTCAGGGATTCACACAGCTATACCTCTTTAAAGTATTGCTGATCACTGCATGCCCTTAGTTTAGCACCATACATTTGTACTGGAAAATAATTAAAGAGAAAAGTTAGAAAGTAATGATACACATTGCAGTTTCTAACTTCACAACCCCCACAAGGTCATTCAGTATAAAGTTGGGAAATTTTGATACTATCAACTGTCTAACTTTCCAAGGTCAATATAAGTCAAAGTTACAATTATCATTTCAAGACCACAAATGCAGATATACTAAGCATTAAGTTAGCTATGCACCCTGGGAATCAGACACAAAGCTTATGTATCGCTGAATCCAAAGAGAGAAAACAAGGATATGGCACAGTTATCATCAGTTGCAAAGGGCGTTGTGTGTGGGTGGGGTAGGAAGTCTAGGCTAACAATTCTGTAGACTGTAAACTTAGGAAAACAGGGTGTTCTATTCTCACTGCAGTCAAGTGTGTGTGTGTGTGTGTGTGTGTGTGTGTGTGTGTGTGTGTGTGTGTGTGTGTGTGTGTTCTCCTCAACAGAAAATGCCAATGTCAAGAGCTATATCAGATTTGTGGATATACAGTACTCCCACCAGGGCAGGGTCAGAGTCTGTCCTGGAGGACAGGCAGATGTCCTCTCATCCTATGCGAGACAGATTACAGTGACACAACTTTTAATCTATCCACATACATCGTGGAATGGTTTGTAGGCCCTGTATTTTCTTCATGAGAAAACCCTGTAATATCTCCAGTTGCTTCATGTGTAGTCTGCTGAGGTACATGTAAAAGAGAGCATTATACTCTAGCAATAGTGTTCTGATGAGGTTTGAGTACAGTGAGGTCATTAAATCCTAAGTTCTAAATATTATGATGTGACTTATGATGTGCACAAGATAGGCTTTCAATACCAATATAGACACTTGGAGGTCAATGTTCAGATTGCTATTTATATGTGTTCCCAGTGCTTATATCACTGGGTTTCAACATAACAGGATTGTTTTCCATGCTGTGATTAACATGGAGTTCCATTTTTCAGATGGGCAACATAAGAAAGACACATTTCCGCAGTTATTTGTAGATTGTGTGCCTTTATTATCAATCATTTGTCTGTGTTAGCTCCACCTGTACTACGTTATCATCACTAGTGGACTCAATAATTGCACCCAATATGCAAGAGTTAGCAAACTGGGTAAGACAAAGGCCATATACTTTAGAATGAACTGTCAAGAAATAGAGTCCAAACAGTGAAGGACAAGCACAGATCCCTGCGACTTTGCAATGGTGACAGCTCTACTGGTGCACGTTGATTCAAGAACTTTTGTCAGTGAGCCAATTAGTTATGCATCTAGTAACATAGGTACTAATCCCCAGCTGGGAGGGTTTCCCAATAATACCTGCATGGGGGATTGTGTCAAAACCTAGGCCAGATCACGATAGGCAGTATGCACTGTCTTATCTTCATCCAGGCCTATTGCATGGAATTACTGGGCCCTGACAACATCAGATATCCCCTACGGCATAACTCAGGACATGCATCTCCCTGATACAGTTAAATCTGCACTTCCACAAACCCTCCACATGGGCTATGTTCCTGTAGAAGGGTGTATATCAACATGCTTCCATCTGAGTTGGGAAGACAGCAACTGATGCATGCATGTATAAAGACATCCTGACTCTCCTCAGCTGTGAGGTAGACAAACATGTCATCATGGACCTCTTCTACATATGTACTAGCAATATTCCAGGTGACTACAACAGACTTGTGTGAGTTGTTACTGCTACTACAGGTCCAGTACATCTGAGAGATGTCCTCAAAGAGGTCATCGGGGGCACTCATAATGTCAACAGTATCATCCTGTGGAACTTGACCAAGTCAAGGCATTTGACACAAATCCACACTGAGGTATTCAATCAAGACTATCATATGTGGACATAAACAGCTATATCACCAAGTGGGTAGACCGGTGTATCACATACGTGGCATCTCACTATGTTGGTACATGTGAATTGACCTATATCTTAGGTCCAATGATCAGGTCCATACATCATGGCTGTGTGCTAGGCCCTTTCCTGTCCATTATTGCCGTGATGGACATCACTGATGACATACACATCCTGTGTCCAAACAGCTGCCCAAATGCCTACAGATTGTGGACAATCATTGATTCCAACTGTGATATTAGTATAATACAGACAGTATCAACACATACCAAAAATTGCTGCCACAGTCATGACAACACCTGCAGTGACAAGAAAACATGTGGGGATTTGTTATGTCATGAAAACAAACACACAACCCAAGTATAATGTGGGGTCTCACCCAATAATCAAACCAATAGGTATGTGACATGTGTCCTGGGGTACATGATAAGTGGAACATCTACCAACATGTGGCCACAGTGCTGACTACTCCCTTGAATGTAACACAAGTACTGGTTCTTTGAAGGACATCCACGTCAGAGCCATCATGCCTTCATAGTTCCCAGACTCATCACACCAGTTTCTAAGAACGATGCACCTTCTTCACGTACTTCCCTACACATCTTTGAGTGATGTGTAACTGAAGTGTACCACCTTTTTCACATTGAGCTGTCACACCGCTTATTGGCCATACCTAGGTAATTTTATTGTGGAATACACATGACTATCTGATGGTGCAGAACTCCAATCAAGTTGTTACACCAGATGCATGTGTGCTACCTGTTCTGCTGATGCACACACTGCATACATAGGTGTTGGCCAATATTAATGATATGTACATCATTCATGACAGTGTGGATTGTGCTCTCTCTCTCTCTCTCTCTCTCTCTCTATATATATATATATATGTGTGTGTGTGTGTGTGTGTGTGTGTATATATATATATATATATATATATACATGCCATGCACACCTGTCAACTAGCCTGTATTGCTCATAATGTGACATGCAGGTATAACAGTGTCTCTCCTAACACCTCCAGCAGAAGTTACAGTACCAGGCCAGTGAGCGTGGTTACACTATTGAGTGTGGCTGTATCATAAATGCTGCTTAAGTGTGCATGTGCAGACTCATCACTTATCACTCTAAGTCACATATGTTATATCAGAGGCATCAGATTACTGATGGCATTAATCTGATATTGTCCATTACTGTGGTTGGTTGTTTTAATGTTTTCCATGAGGCTTTACCTGTGCCCACCTTGCTGGAGACCTCTGCCAAGAGTACACTCATATTCAGGCATACCAGTTTACACAGCTTCGCAATATGCACCCTATCCCACTTGTATGCCAGATCCCTGATAGCTATCCTCTGCATTATTCATGTAATTATGCTTATCTCACGCAGACATCCTCCCCATTTTTATGTCACCTTGTGTGACTGTCACATAAAACACAGTTTGCCTGTACTTTCCCTCCTGTACCCTATAGATATGTGATTGGTGTTGCTGCTACAACCATCTTCCCTTGACATGTCCTCATCTGCTGTACATTAGGTTGTTTCACCTGTCCTGTTTCCTTGTGCTCCTTCCTACAGTTCATCTGTTTATCCTTATTCAATACACACATATCCCCTTAGTGATCATTTTACATGGATGTCCATGTCCTGTTACAGATCATTAATGCAGCTTCAGTACAGAATGACAGGAATGGGATATCACAATAATCTGCACTATAAATAATACTGTCCCATACTGTGTTTGGATGATATACTTCACATTCATACCTCCCAGCTGTCCAGATGTGTTCCTTATCAAATTTGTGGTTTTCTGCCATATCACTGGGATGATTTCAGGACTGATGTAACTCATTATTACATACATTTCAGTTCATACCTCTCAACTATCCTGATGTTTGCAGACTGCCCAGTTTTTGTCTCATATTTTTTTAAGTTTTCCTCAATAAATGTTTGTTGTCTGGCAAATCACTGGCATGTCATTGTGGATTAAAGTCAGAAAATGATGGCAGACATTTAAGTTTGAAACGTCATGCTCTTCAGACAATTCATGTTACTGTAAAACGTTTTATTCTCTCAACTTTCTATATTTGGAAGAGCAATATTAGAATCTGTCCCTATTTTTTCTGTCGCTAGTTTTGCCCCTTTGCCCCCCCCATTATTTATAGCTTTGTCCAGATTTCTTGTTCTAAGAAGTTGAGAGGTATGTGTGAGTTTTTTCCACATTTCTGTGTGACAACAATGTCAAACATGTTCCTATTTCTGGTTAATTGTCCCCGGATTATGTTGCCTTTGTGCAGGTGTGTTACAGTGACAAATTGACAGCTATCTGTGAAACCGTGGTGTTCACTGTAGCATTCCACGCAATACCGCGGACTGTAGGTGTTCTGCTTTAAACAGAATTGCTATCCACATTCATTTACATGTTTTCCTGGCCAGCAACACTGTTGCTGGCCATGAAACCTCACTTAGGCATGTTGCGTGGCATTAATACTCATTGTGCATTGATGTGCGCTGCCACTTACCATGCACCACTGTGCACAAATGTAAAGTCTATGTAGGCTTCGCATGAAGCCTACATATTGTTTATTGAATCCAGGGATACAACTCTTAATCGGTGTTCAAGACAAGGCTGGAATGTTGCTGTATTGTTCACACAGCTATCTAGCTTATCTGAACTTTTCCTATTCAGTGCTTTGAAAATTGATAATAATACGCTATACAAATAATGTTCTAAGCATGGAATTTAATATAACAAATAAATTATCGATCTAGATTTGTTAAGCTACACAGTATCATAAATGCTGAACATGAAAAAACACAGCAGCCATGACAATTTTTTTTTTCTTCCTGCCTTTTGCATAGATTCAAGTTTACAAGCCCGTTGTAACAAACCAGATGGCACATTGCCTTTTATGTTCTTTGCCCATTCAGAGAAAAAGTTTTTAAAGTTTTTTGTAATCACCTTTCCTGCACAATCATACCAGGCTATATCCACTAATTAAGACATGCTGATAGGGATTTAAATTCTTCAGTGTTTCAGCTGTGTATTGTCTTGAAACACTAGCAGCAGTATTAAATGTCAAAAATGCTCTTCACCCCAAAACACAAAAGGAGTAATAAAGGCTTTAATACTCTAGCTGATACATTTTCATTCCTTTCATTTATACTTTGATAAAGGAGTGAGACTCATTAAGCAAAGGAAGAGGGTAATCTTTACATTATGGCATGGATGTTCAGAATAATTTACAAATAATGCATTGTACTAGTGCAAAAAGTGTGTTTAGTGTATCTAGGACAAATATGGCACAACATTCACAAATTCAGAAATAAAATACAGCAATGTCACAGGAGGGTGTATAGTCGGTTAACAATTGTGATGCTGAAATACAGTGAGATGGAATTATATGGTAGATACTGAAAAGCTGTATTAAAATTTAAATCAGGACAAATAACAGGGAAATGAAAAAAAGAAAAGCAGAACTATTAACCATGTTTGACAAGTATTCATTGTGGCACTCAACATGTACAAATAATGTCTTACTTGATACAAATAGGCTAAAAGTCTAGAATATGTGCTAAAAACAATTAAAATGGAGATACAACAAAAGTCCAGTAGCCAGCAAAAAAATTACTGTAGTGAGATTGAGCAAATGCATGTATCAGGTATCCTACTGTCTAGGTAAGCTTATACTTTTTGACTGATTTATATATGCATTCATTGGTATTGCTGCAATCATTCCAACTGGTCTGTCTAGAAATCCTTTATCTTATTCTGATTACACATTTAATAACACTGCAGTTGCCTGCTAATTTGTTTTATACACATATATATATATATATATACACACGTACATATAAAATGAATCATCTCTGATGAGATTGTGTGAAATCCACCACATCAAAGTTGTTTGCTAAAATAAAAAGTGAAAATAAAAACAACTTTCACATAGGGGGCTTGGGACCCTCACCCCTCGACATGTGGGCTCCACCTGCACAATTCCGGAAATTAAATACATAACTCCAGAGTCATCCACCCTCATAAAAGAAGAAAAAAACCTTGAGTTATGTAATGGCCAATTTCCTGAAGTCTGACTGTTATATAATTTGACCAACTAATATCACTAACATTTCAATATGTGAGTAAATGCATACAGAGACAAATCCTACACCATCAGTGTTTTATGTGGATATCTATCTATATATATATATATATATATATATATATATATATATATATATATAGAGAGAGAGAGAGAGAGAGAATGAGTATGTTATTTTTTTGTTCTGAGGGTGTGGTATTGGCAGATTAGGTTGCTGAGAAAAAAACTACAACCAAGGCATCACTATGTAAAAAATTATTTACGATGTATACAGTTGTTAATAAGTAATATCTAAGTAAGACAGGCATGGATATGTAAACTACATTCTGAAATGTTTTCCTGCTCATGAATTGAAGGTTTTCATGATATGAAGACGTACATGAAATACTTATACTGTCAACAGGAAATGTGGTGACTTACATATAACAGAGAGCACCAGACAGTCAAAAACGTAGTGAATTACACTGTTGCGGAAATACTACTGAATGATACACACGAGCCTCTATATAATGCCTGGTACTAGTGCTATTAAAGTTCTTGTATATACCAAACAACAAGTAAAAAGTTTTCTCAGAAAATTCCACATTGGCAGCAACAATAA
Source organism: Protopterus annectens (assembly GCF_019279795.1). Taxonomy (NCBI): domain Eukaryota; kingdom Metazoa; phylum Chordata; order Ceratodontiformes; family Protopteridae; genus Protopterus; species Protopterus annectens. The sequence goes on from NC_056731.1 coordinate 1,047,767,461, forward strand.
AATTAAAAAGAAATGACAACCAGAATTTCTGCTGTCCAGTATCTCTAACCTTATTGAAACGAGGCCTATGGGAGACACACTAAAGGCATATAGGTGTGCCAGCTATATGACGTCTGCATGCCCAATTACTTTGTTATCATGTTAATTGATGCATTTAGATCAGTAAAGCCAAGCCCTACAAGCTGTAGACATGACCTATGCTGCCATTTTTAATGGCTCATCAGTGCAGCATAAGGGGATAATTTGCATTTTAGTAAATGCAGATGGTTGACTCCCTAAAGCAAGTCTAATATGTTGCTGGCAATGGGCATCTCTGCCAACTCAGTACCAAGGCCAATTATCTATAAGTGGTACAGGAAGGGCTGCAATCAATGCTTCAGTTGACAGCTATTGCTTTGTTGCACCAAGAATTCCAGAGAATCTTGATCAAAACACCATACCTATACATTGTGACATAGTCGAGACAACTTCCTAATAAAAAGTGTAATACCATTGTTTGACCACTACCAGAACTTTGAAAATAGCACAGATTTTTATTATATCAAGTAACCCCTAGATCTTAACACATCCGCATGGGACAACATGGTCAAACACATCCTGTACATTTAAAATTACAGTGGATATCCCCACTCACTCAAAAGAACTGACATCTCTAAGCACACTCTAGCAGGAGTGAAAATGCAAAATTAAGTTTTAAACATCTCCCAGAAATGTATAATATTAGTGTTGTTATTGTGGATCACAACCAGTTGCTGTAGGTTTCATCAAGATAAAGAAGCCCATGCATGTGGAAATGACTGAATAAACATCACATTCCTCTCTCATGTGAACCACTCAGAAAGCCTGAAGTTATTTTATTGGTTTTGCTTTGGGTGATCATAGTAGGTGATGACTCATAAATTAAAAGATATGTGTCACACTGCAAAGCAGAAACTGAAGAACACTAAGCAGATATATATTTCCAGCATGCTGTCTCCTCATCCTATTATATTCTAACTTGTTTATACATTTATACATTTGCTAAACAGGTAAGCATACTAGATTCAAGTATCCATTTTCCTCAGGGGTGATCCTGGAGCACAGTCTGATTAAGTGACTTGCTAAGAATTAGACAATAGGTGAATGGAAGTTGGAGGAATCAAACCCTGTACTCAAGATGACGCAAGATGACAGGAAGTAGTCTGTTAATATCTCAGAGACTTAAAGCTTTGGGCTGACTGCAAGACAGCATGGCTGAATTATCTTGCTAGGGCATGTATTTCCCTCATTCCTTGAAGTAGTTTGGCCTCAAAATTTAGAATACAGTAGTGGTGAGGTACTGCTGAATGTCAGCTTGCATGGAGTGGGGTACATATTTAGTTGTTAGGCCTTCACAGAGAAGTAGGTACAACACTAGTTGTCTGCAACCACAGGCAGGAATATCAAAAGGATGTACCAATCCATGAATGGAAAGGAGGGGCACAGGTGCTCATTAATAAAAAAAGTCAACTTTATTTTTCATTTCATTGCATCTATCTAAAGTTCACTTTGATGTGCACTTGAGTTGTAGGGATCAAAATCTCAGGCTTCAATGTCTTCTGCAGTGATGAGATAAAATAGGGCCATTCCCCAACCTTTCCTCAAAAAAGCAGGAATGTCAGATGTAGAATATGAGGATGGAAATAACTGTAAAACAATTATATTATTTTTCATGTGGAGAACACCACTCAGCTGAATTAATTACTTCCCACTTTGTAGGTGGATATACTGAAATGTTTTTTAAAGTCACTACTGTTCTTCATAAAAAAGGCACTCGGCAATTGAGGTCCCTCCACAATAAATGCATAAACTGTCAGAACAACAAATGTTTCAGAGCTATACAGATTGATCTCAGTATTACTAAGATTCAGAACATTATAATAAAGTGTTTGTAATAGGCTGGCATGTATAACCGATTTCTCTGTTTGACTAAGCTCACCATTATATTTCTTAAAATGCAACAAATCTGTAATTCTTTTTAAAATAATATTGTTCAGCACAATAAGCAGCACACGATATTAATGCAACTGTCTGACCCTCATAAAACTATTTTAGCAATACACTCTCTTAATATACATTGTAAAATATAGCAGACATGTTTCCTCAACTGTCTTGAGTGTTTCTACAACACAATAAAGAACTCATTAAATAGCATTTACTGGTAGAGGTATACAATGCAAAACTGAGTATATGTTACATTGCTGGGAAAGTGAATAGAAAAGTCAAAATTAATTTTTCTGCTTCTGCAAACTTCTACAAACTTTATATATTTTTCAGTCGCTTTCTAGTCAATACTCATAGTTATACCAGAGCCTTTTTAAAGTAATTCTACATCTGATAAAGAGAACACTTTACTGCCTCACACCTCATCTGTGAAAGGGGTATTTCCGGCCACGTGCAGGACATCTTACTTTTAACATCTTCTACCTGTCATTGACAAAACTATTTTCACTACATTTTCCAACACCAATAATTAAGTATTCATACCAACCTACATTTGTCAAATTCCAGTTATTTTTGTTAATAAGCTAATACAGTCTATTTCTTATAAAAGATTAGACTTGTAAAACAAAGATTAGACTTGACAAATGCTTCAAATTATCGCATTGCGAGTGCATGACCACTGAATTGGATAAAAGTAGGTAAACACCAACTACATGAGTTACTAGGGAAAGAAAAAAAGAAGCAGTAACATGAACCAGACACACAAAAGACCATCAACGTGGCCTATGCAGAATGAGATGTGGGAGTCTGTAGGCGAGCAAACTAGATAAATGCAAGCAACATAAATATGATGAGTCTGAGGTCCACAGTTGAACAAATAGCACAAATGGAGCACAGACCAGTTTTCAACATGCAAGGCAATAAATGCTAACCATAAGAATTTATAGTAGTACTCAAAAAACATGAACCCCCCAAAAACAATCCACCAATGACAGGTCTCTCAGTGATGCAGTAAAGAGTCATACAGCTGATCATCATGCATGTTTGATACATAATCAGAAAAATCTGTGAGATGTGTATTGATAATGGCAAGCCTAGGTTGGAAACAGTGGAAGACATCTGAGAACTTAGCAGCTAGTAGGGCTTCCAGATATCTACCATAGCTATCAGCAACATCACAGAATACACCAGCACACAGACAAGTAGGTTCAGAGATTCTATCAAAGTATCCTAAAACTATGCCTGAAATGAAGCCTCTATGAAACCTTCAGAGTTAAGATGATGATGATGAACTAAACACAATACAAATGCCTGAAATATCAAAATGGCAAAAACTTCCAAATATAAGTACTTTTTTGCAGGTACAGCTAAGCTGGATTGATCTCCCCATGTGAGAGAGTGTGTGTGTGTGTGTGTGTGTGTGTGTGTGTGTGTGTGTGTGTGTGTGTGTGTGTGTGTGTGTGTGTGTGTGTGGGGGACATGCATGTCATATCCCTTAACTTATAAATACAAGCTCCACAGTCAAACAAATATGAAGAATGGGGAAATCTCACACAATAAAGGAATCAATGTCTCCACACAATTTGATATTGCACTGGTAGTGGTTTCTTATGGAAAACAGCAACCGGTGTTCTTTTTCTTGACATGTTGTGATTTGTAGCTCAAGTTATTTGATCTTGTCCTTCTACACACGCCCACACTCAGACATATATATATATATATATATATATATATATATATATATATATATATATATATATATATATATATATATATATATATGGTTTACTTTCACAATTTTGAGCGAAGGTTTGGCAACCACGGGATGTCGAATTACAGTTGGCTGAATCCTGTGTTGCCGAATCTTCATTTCTGCGAGTCCGGTTCAGTGAATGCACAGTGCATTCGCACATATGAGGTTGATCTTGTAATTAGAGATCGTGGTACCATTTCCCTACTGTAGTGCAATTTCGAAGTTGGAATATAAAATTTGGAGGGGGGCTCAGCTCCCCATGGGGGGTGCAGGGGGCTTGCTCCCCCTGCAAAAATCATCATGTCAGATGATGTGCAGTGTCGGACTGTAATCTACGGATGTTGAGAAAGATTGAATTCACAACACGAAGTGTTTTTGCTACAATATGACTTTCTTGGCATTCTGAGTCAAAGTTTTTAGTCAACATTTAAGCTATTTTGACTGTCAACTATATGATAGTAAACTATATATATATATATATATATATATATATATATATATATATATATATATATAGACACACACACACACACACACACACACACACACACACACACACACACACACACACACTTACACACACACACACACACACACACACACACACACACACACACACACACACACACACAAGCACAGGGAAAATAATGAAAAAAAAAACAAAACCTTGCACACCCTCCTCAATATGAACTTACTTAACTATTGAATGTACTGTTTACTGTTAATAAGCCTCATATTGGGCATTCCTATGTACAGTTATTTATCTCTGGCATTTATGGGGTATTTATTCCATATAATATGAAATGCATTATGGTTACTGATAGTGTCTGGTCATACTTTATCTAGGGTAATATAATTTGATTTTGATACTAGAATCTTGTAGTGATTGTATTGTCTTTTCTTGGTCTTGTCAATTTTTGGTGGAAGTGTGATAATTTATTCTAGTCTGTATAGATTTAATTTTGTGCTTTGTTGTTTAATATTGGCCTGATTAACATTTCCACTTCCTATACATAATAATGCATGAACTAGTATTACAAGCAATGAAGTTAAGTCTTTATTCAAGTATGTTTATTGTTTTTGGAAAAGTATGTAAAAGCCTAGTAATTTAAATACTCTGGGGTCCTACAGGGGCTGTTTTGGTCATGCTTTCTTTATTGTCATCTTGGCAACATGGCTTAATGTATTTAAAGTTTCTGATAACTTAGTTACTGAGTTTGTCTTTTCCAAATAAGTTATAACCTTCTATTATTTTTATGTGATGGTTGAGCCAGGTTGCAGGAATAATAAGAATGTCAGAGATCATGGCATCAATAAAAGTATGAGGTTACCTTGCTTATTTCTGAAACCTCTTGTGTTTAAATGCATTAATTTCAGCATCTTGAGTTTTCATTTAGATTTATATGTGTTTCTTTGGACCTTGTCTATTTAAGGTTTGAAGGGAGCTTCATGAAATTGAAAGGACTGCTGGTATGAATATTGCCTGTCTATTTTAGTAGTAGTGAGTACCATTGCTGTATGAAGTAATAATGGAATTTAATAATATCCTGTCTAATTCTTCTTTTTTATATACTTTTCAGTTGGATTAAAATATATTTTTCTTTCAGTAAAGGACATAATATGATCAGTAGTACTTTGGCTGCTAAAAATATATTTCAGTTTTCTGTCTGAATTACTGGATGGATAGATAATGGCTGTTATACTCCATTGTTCTGCTATTTCTAAGTGAAAATTGAAGCAGGGAAGTTAGATTAGTAATGAATAGTAAGAAATTCAGAAAATGTACTTAACATTATTGCAATGCTTAATGACCCATCCAATAAGCTCAGAGTTTCAAAGTTAATTTTTTTCTACAGTACTTTGAAAGGCAAATATATAATAGGTTCATAGATACACAGGTTCTTGCTAGGCTAAAGTCCACCAGACTATGCATTGCCTTGCTGTGCAACCCAACCCAGTTTTGTCTTGAGTTCCTTGGATGCACATATGGTGAGGTATGTTAGTAAGCAGTTAGCTACGGCTTATGTTTGTGGAGTGGGGTAGTATGTTAGTTGGGGATTAATTTACTTACTGTCGACCTCTGTCCATCAGAGACAGGAAGGATGGGCTGGGGGTAAATTTGCAATTTTCCATCTAATGATCAAGTTTTCTGTTGACTTACTGTTGACCTCTGTCCATCAGAGACATGAGGAACAAACTGGGGATAAATTTTCTATCCAATGATCAAGTTTTATTTTGAATAAGGTCAGGGATGAACTCTACTTTAAGCAGATGGGGAACTTATTCTATAGTGCAATGATCCTATGAGACACATATTGGTCCTTCCAGCTGGTTCTATTTATGTCATAGACAAAGTTCAGGTCTTTGGATATAGTGTATCTGGTTCTGTTTGTCTTGTGGATGCGCAAAATATCCATCAGAGCTGGATCTGAGGATGTTTATATGGTAGGCATAGATTGCCCATCAGTAACCTGTAGGAGATGGAGTACAGAGATAGGACCTTAAGATGATTTGTGTAATACAGAATATTTATACACTGGATTCTTCTGCTAAGAAACCTTTGAGGGCATTCTAACTATTGCAAGTATCTGATTAGGTACATGCCAAATGGGGCATTGTACTCAATTATGGATCTGATATTTGCTGAGCAGGGAGGTATTTTTGCTTTCTTGGGCTTGGATGCCATAGCCTTACTTATGAATTGGTAGACACAGAATAATTTTCTTATTATCTTGGCAATATGTTAGTCGAATGCCAAATTACTGTGTACATATGTTTCCAGATCCCTGTCTATCATGTCAACTCTTAGGGGTGTTTCATCTATGAAGTAATTTGCTTGGGTGAACACTTTCCCAAAGGGCACTATAATGCATTTCTTTGCATTGAGTTTTAATCAGTTGCTTTCAAATCAGTCATTTGTTGTGTTAGACCCTCTTGTAGGATGTTGGTGTAGTGAAGGAAATCTATGATGGCACCCAATTTACAGCCACCAGCAAACTTTGTGAATCATATGTTTTTGACATTAGTCTTGACTTCCAAGAAGTAGATGCCAAACAAGAGCAGGTCCAACATAGAGTTCTGGGATACTCCACTGGTGACTGGTGACTGGTGCCTTGGTGAAGGTGATCTCTCTTAACCTGACTTCTTGTGTCCCATCTGTGAAACAGCTGATAATCCAGTGAGTTATGTAAGGATTATTGCCTAGTTCTGAGATTTTGTAAACAATACCTGAGTGGGGTGTTGTATCAAATGCCTTGAAGAGGTCAATGTAAGTGGTATTTTCCCCTCATGTGTAGCCACAGCAACCCTCTTAAAAAAGTCTACCAGGCTAAGTTGGCAAGATCTTCCTTTAACAAAGCCAAACTGGGATGTATCCAAATTCCTTGTTGATCATTTCCATGCTAATTTATTCCATGTTTTTGCATTTTAGACTTCACAGACTGATGGATTTTTAGTTCATGTGGTCAGTTGATGGTCCATCCTTATGAAGCAGGATGACCATTGTGGCCCTCCATTCACCTGGCAGCTAACCTGTTTTGAGGCTTTAGCTGAAGAGTGGTTCATGTGGTCCAGCTAGCTTATGTTTTAGGCTACTTAGAAGGCAACAGGGAATATTGTTGTGGTTTACTGATGCAGTGTTTTTGGCTAGTTATGAAAGTTCTTCCCCTTACACAGCTTGCTATTTTGGTAGTCTGTGGTAATGCAACACATGGGTTTGCCTACAGTTCTCTAAAGTTAGAGGTATACTACAAAATTCCTTTATTGCAAATGACTTGTAACCCTATTAATAACACATCAGCTCACACTCACACTAAATCTCCTCTTATTTAACTTAAATATACTTATATATATATATATATAGAGAGAGAGAGAGAGAGAGAAAATGCACTGAACCACCATACTAGTTTCTTATCATGCTGTTTTTCCCCTGGCCTGAAACTAATATATCATCTGTTGTAGATCCAGCATTGTCCATGCCTTCTACTGGTTACTCAACTCTCTGGAATTCTTCTGGTGCTGATTCCAAGTTCCAAATTAAAAAAAAAATATGAAATCAGCACCTTCATAACAGATTACTAAATGTACATTATTATGAGCTACTACAAATACCAGAATCTCTTGTTTGCATCCAGCAATGAAAAAAATAGCATTTGGGTTCTTTTTTTAATTCACAGTACATCTGTGTACAGTGGGTGATAACACATACATCACTTTAGTCATGTCTTAACACAAATTCAAATATTGTCTTTTTTATGACAGTAACCGTTTTATTTCCCCATTGTGCTGGATTTAACTTCTACTGAATGAAACTAAACTTTTGATTCACTTTAATTGCTGTTATAGTTTACTTACAAGAACTATTAATATTTTCTTTGTAGGATGCATTACAGTATTGTGTCAGTTGTTGTTTTTATTCAAATTGAAGGATAAAATGATCATACAATGAAACCAAGCAGTAAAAGCTACAATAAGACCAAGATAAACTACAGTCTTCATTGTGCAATACCTTAAACTTCCTCTAGTGGAGGCCCATGTGATATATTTAAATGACCTTTCAAGAATGCGCCAATAATTCAGCCAGATGGTTTCCAAATTTCACAATGTCTTACCTTCCTATGTCTTTAGTGGTAGATTCATATAAAGCCAAACCCCATCCGCTGTAGCTTAGCTGTGCTTCACTCTTTTTTTAAGCTGACCTATAACAGAAAAAGTGAGATGTGTGGGAATCCGGAAGTCATGTGGCTTAAAAGACTGTAGTGTCCTTGAATGGTTAGTTGCATATATTCCATGGATGGCAGGAGGTCTGAACCACTGTAGCTTGTCTAGATCTTTCATGTAGATGTTAATGAAAAGTTTTATTTTTATGTGATATTCTTCTGTCATACATCCTAAGCCTATAAACAAATCAGAATAGAAACACAGGATATCATTTTCTTGTGTCTGCACAATATTTAAGATGCTTCTATGGCAGTGTGAATGCTTCTTTGCACCATTTGCTTTTGAATGTGAATGTGTTTAGCATTTCTGGCTCTCACGAGGAAAATAATCCACAGTTTTAGAAGAATTACATTATTTAAGTTCTAAAACTTGAAAAAGTTATCTTGTGCAATTGATTTTGATGTCCAGATGTCAACAGGTTTTGACTAATGGATCGACCAAGTGACATGATTGTGTTAGTGTGAAAATTGCTCTGTACTCAAGTGGGATAAGCTGATTCTTCCAAAAGAACATGGTGGATTGAGATTACCCGATTTGAAGTTTTTTTCAGAGCTATACAGTTAAGGCTCCTGTACAAACAGAAACTTATAATTCAAAGTGGAAAGGGATGATGGTGAAACAGAGGGAAGCTCAAGAAACAAGGAGAGACTAGGATTTTGGATGCAGATCTTTAAGGAGAATAACAATAATCATAAAAAAATATTAATTTCATAAAGTAGCAGAAAGTATTCAAAGAACTAAGCCAACACAGGAATGAAGAAAGGAAATTCTGCTGATAGTGATGACTGCAATTAGGTATGCAGACAATAGGGAAGAGGGGGCTGGAATTTACTGGAGAAAACTGGCAAAGGAACCAAGGTATCGTGAGCAAATAACTAAAAAGGGAAAGGTCTTAGAAAGGGAAGGCATCAAGAATTTATTCTGACTGCATGTTAGAGATTTCCTTCCTTATCAAGGATTTATGTCAGAGTATAGACAGAGAGAAAGAAGTATGGGGGTCCTAAATGAAAGACCAACATTAGTACAGTTTTTAATGGAATCTAGAACAGAAGCTGCTGCTAGCTGCTAAAAAAGAATGATTAGTAGAGCATATAAAATATTGCATGATAACTATAAGAATCGATCAGAGGAGGTTAAAAAGGATTGGGAGGAGAGACTGGATAAGCAATTCACAAAGAAACAATGGGGAGGATATATATGTCTCTCAAATATTCAACAAAATCTAGAAGATTTAGGAATTTTGCTCAGAAATGTTTATATAGATGTTTTTATACCCCAAGTGGACTCCATAGCCTCCAAATAATTTTTCCTCAGGTAGACAGTAAATGTTGGAGATGTTATGGGGAAGAAAGGTAATTGGGAACATATTTTCAGGGATTGTAATGAGTTGGCAGACTTTAAAGATTCACTCTAGAGTACTCTATCAGAGATACTAGATGAGCAAATTGGTATATCTAGGGACATTATTTTTCTGAGTTATGATACAGATTTGGAATTGCCTAGGTGTAATAAGGCCTTGCTGAGTCTAATTATGGTGGCTCCCAGAAAAGCAATTACTAGAAAATGGAAATCAAAGTCTAAACTAACTGTACTAGAAGTAGTGAATATTGCGACAGAGGTAAATCAACTCCAAGTGGGATCTTCATAAAAGGATTGGAGCAAATTACATAGAAAAAAATAGGAATTGTGGGAACAATATATAGAGGGGAGGAATGAGATTTAAGAGCAGGCAGGATTTGAATGAGTTATATAATGTTTGACTGACAATGATTGGGTAGATTATAAGTGATGTATAATGTTTACAACTAAGGTTATGTCAGTATGTTTTGTTTTCATTTATATAAATGTATGATTGCCTATGTCTTAAGTAATAAAGATGTTTCTTGTTTAAAAAAACACAATGGAGGTAAAAAGGAAAATAGTTATAAATGTGTTCCAGATTTTAACATTGTGCCAAAAAGTTACATGTTGATAGGGTGACCATCTGCCAATGCCAGCTTTATTCACAGACATTGCAAGAGGCCCTAAATAGACTTGTATTATTTAAATTAATGAATTTGTTCACATGTCAAAATGTGATATGATTTGTATAATTTTATTTAGAAAGTAAACTTTAAGTAATTTTAGTTTTTTTATTTTATTCATTCATTCATTCACTCACTCATTCATTCATTAATTCATTGACCTAGTTACTTTCTCCTTGTTGACTGGGTTAGTCCCACTAGGCCAATGTCCTAGCTGGAGGAGAGACTGGAGATAGTATTCATGATGACTAGGGGAAATTTGGTAAGGGTACCTGGTAACTTCTTCTATTTTTTATTATAGATGCAGAGGGATTGTATGTGTGTATGTATGTATATATCAAATATTTGTATATGTATATGTATATTGTATGGTGTGTTGGGGTCACTAGTTTAAACAGAAAGTATTTTAACCACATTTTAAGACTTTTATCTTGATTCAGACATAAATTTGTCTGCTTTTCGGTCATAATTCATTCCTTTATTAGATACACAAAAATAAAATAATTTCAGTAGAACTCATGAAGGACATTCCCGCAGACCAAATACTTTTAAAATTATAGTACCTGACTTACAAGTTCACAGGTAAAGCAATGCAACTCTGTGTATTTCCCTGTTTATGGTCCTCACAGGAAGCCTTAAGTAACCTTTGCTCTGTGGTACTTATCTGTCTAAAGTACTCAAAGCAGATTATTTGCAGTAGTGTTCCACTTGAAACAACTTCTAAATTTGTTCTTCACTTAGATTAAAACCAGAATAGGCATTCTTTCAGCTGTATAGGCCTCATGTTTAACTCCTTATTCTAGCATTCTCCAAGAATCTCCCTCTTATGTCGTTTTCTTTACAGTCCTCTTAATATACATTACTTAATTAGTATAAGTACTTCTGCTATTTAGAGTAGATATGACCACAGTTACTAAAGTATCTGTGTATTTTTCACTACAGATTTGCCTAGGTGTGTCTAGCAACATGTCTGTTTGTCTAGCTAGCTAGCCATAGCTCCATTTGCTCAGAGGTTCATAGGTTAGTATTAGGCTAACTGCCCTTGTGCTCCATTTTACGCCAAGCCAATTACGTCATTTGAGAATCAGGCCTTGCACCTTGTATCTGTCAGGTAAACACCTGAACCATTATGCCAAACCCCTCTCCCTTTGTAGTTCATTTTGTCAAATGTCAGCAGAATGCACTGCTATCTTTTGCATCAGGCGTCATTTTTGCTGAGTGCATGGTTTGTCAGATGCAGTTTTGTTTAATGTTTCATATTGTGTATGGAATATGTTTTGGATTAAGATAAGTGGCTATGTGTGTTAATTTTGAAATTTTGTAATTTACCAACAGTTTCATCTTTTGGTGTGGTAGTGTTTGTGAAAGTTTGTGGGTTTGAGTTATATATATATATATATATATATATACATATATATATATATATGCACACAGACACACACACATATATATATATATATATATATATATATATATATATATATATATATATATATATATATATATATATATATATATATATATATATATATGTGTGTGTGTGTGTGTGTGTGTGTGTGTGTGTGTGTGTGAGTAAAGATTGATCCATGCATTTATACAATGTAAAATATTTCAGTGTATTTCTCTGTCTGATGTATAACTAGCAGTTCTGTTGATAAAAAATACTACCATTATGCATTGTGTGTATTAAATTTTTTAAACATTTTGGTGATACCATGAGTGCAAAAGCACTTCAGTGTGTGCCTTATGTGCAGTATTTAATATTTGTATATGATGGGAATAAACTAGTGTCTCATATGAAAATGGATGTCAGAGTGTTGAAAAATAAGCAGGGTACATTTGGCTTGATACTTCTATGAATTTTAAATACAGCAATGAATTGAAACATATCTGGCAGACTTAACCTACCACTGGGACTTTCCTGGCAAGAAAAACAATGGCAAAGTACCCAGCTGTGATTGCTCTTTCACTAGAGACATCCAATGACTCTGTGAATGTTTAATATGTTAATGAGTCCTTACTGGTACAAAAAGTAAGCATAAGATAGTTATTCAAGACAGAATCAGGAAGTAGTGTGAATTATTGAAGGACAGAATTATACATCTTTCACACATTGACAATTTAACAATGTTGTTGATTTATCTGACAATCTTAAATGCTTTCTGTAAGGAAAAATCGAGTGTGTTTTATTTAGTTTGCTGTAAATGTGTTATCTTTATTTAGGCATTTTTGTTTGATACCAAGCTCCTCATCTAATAAAATATAGCCTTTAAGTCTGTGCTAGTGTGTCAGTGCATGTTTGTGTTCAAACTTGTTACATGGATCCAAAGATTTCCATTGTAGGTACCATGTGTTTAAAAATATTTGCTCTGTCATTTTCAATATAGTAAGACATCCCAACTTAAATTGCCTTCTAATCCATCTGCACACCAGAAGGGAATCAGTGTTAGAATGAAAGAGAATTGAAAAAGTGACTTGCAGAGCAGAGTAAATAATCCATCATCTTGTACACAAGTTGACTACTGACCAAACGTTACCAAATCCAGACAGAAGCTAAAATAACTAACTTGTAATAAGACCAGACCATAAAAAGATAACAAACTATTTCCTCATGTAGTGACCATCTCTATCAGTAAGATATTCTATTTTAATTATCAGGGTATTGAAAAGGGAATATATTCTTGACACAGCAACAAATTAATGCACTTGTTACATATGGGTAAGCACAAAGCGATGAGTGAAGATGCCTGATGCTGCAATATTAAATAGGGGACGTGAAACTGTTTGATGCTGTTTCAGGGGATACCCAAGCAATCTGCAATGTGTTGTGTAGTTAGAATTTTCGAACATCAGCATGATTCAATACATTACAATATGATACAAACTTCCATTTCTGGAGATAAGTTAGTTGGCTGTATGCCATGTGGCCACTGCAGCCATTGCAAACATGTGTTGAAGACTAAACAATGTTCTAGTAGTAATTATGGGACCATATTTGATATAAAGTTTTTTTGCAAACTGCAGTACAGATTGGATCATATATATTGCTTTTTGTAGCTGCCATGCATTTTGCATAGGACAGACATCTAGACCCCTCAGATTAAGTATTTCTGAACACCTTAGTGATGTCAAATGTAAAAGGTTGAGCAATGCTCTTTATAAACACACTTTAACACACACCACAGCAACATTTCATTTTACTATTATTGATAAAATAGTAGGTGACAGATCCAGCAAATCTGGATGGCACAGTAAATTAAATGCAAAAGAGAAAAAAATGGATTGTAAAGTTAGGTGGACTGTTCCAGCCTGGTCTTAATGAATATTTATGATTAGGAACATTTATGAATATTCATGAGCTCACCACTGAAATCTTATGATTAATTATTTGTAAATGTATATAAGGACTTCAAGATGCTTTGGTAAACTAACACTGATGAAGGTAAGGTTAATTCCATAGCTGAAACTGGTCTGTTATTTCTTGTTGTTTTTTATTAAATTATTTACACAACTCACAGTTGCTGGCTTTTGTTTTTGGTCTAGTTAGAATTTTAACTATTGTTTCACTTGAAATTAAACTGAATACATATATTTAGCAATCAGCATATGTGTGTATATAATGGCAAATCAATAGTAAAGGAATAATATACTATACTAAATCTTGTGGATTGTTTGTCTGTTCACTTAAATGTATGCATTTAGGGGGAGAGAAGTCTGATTACATTAAGTACAGCATATACCTTTTAGTTCAGGAAGGACAAAATTGATTTTTCATTATCTGGAAGATGTAAGTAACTCTGTGCAGTTGAGGGCAACTTACTGTGACACAGCCTTAGAAACCACACTGTAATCCCAGCAATAGACTCACACACACACACACACACACACACACACACACACACACACACACACACACACACACACACACACACACACACACACACACACATATATATATATATATATATATATATATATATATATATATATGTATATGTATATAATATATAAAGGTATGTGTATGCATTCCTTTCACAAGCTCAAAGTTTCAAAACTTCAAGCTGCAAATGGTCGAGACAATAAGGTCAAAGTTTTGAAACTTTGAACATTTTGAATGGAGATTGCCGTACAGCACGGAACGGGAAATTTACCATTTTCCACACTATAGTGCAGTGTTGGAGTTGGTATATTTATAGAGCAGGGGGTGTGGGAGGCACAGGGGGGAATTGCCTCCCTGCAAAAATGTAAAAAAATAGTTTTTATTATTTTTTTGTAACAATTTCGAAGTTTCAAAACTTAGATCTTATGGTCTCGACCATTTGCAGTTCAAAGTTTTGAAACTTTCAGCTTGTGAAGTAGATCCATATATACGAACACAGATAGCAATCCTGTTTAAAACAGAGCACTTAAGGTCCATGTTTTTTCTTGGAATGCTACAATGGTCACCAGAGCTTCACAGATAATCTCTTAGTTTAAGACATCTGGACAAAGGCCAACATTATGGGGGGACAATAACCCAGAAATAGGGACATATTTGACATATTTGCGCTATAGGACTGTGCTATGATAACCAGGAGTTTGTGTTAAGATACATGTTCTGAAGGATTTGAAGTCTGAAACTCAAATGGATGTAATTACTGAGTTATATCAGTCTTGAGATCATTCCAGTGATATGGTAGAAAGTTACACATTTGATAAGGAACACATCTGGACATTTTGTGAAAATCTGGAGATTTGAGAGGTATGAATGCTAAGTGTATCATCCAAACACAGTACAGGACAGTATATCAACAGTGTAGAGTATTGTGAAATCCCATTCTTGGCATTCTGTACTGAAGATGTGTAAATGATCTGTAAGGGTACAGGGACGGCCATGGTGTGTTGACACTTTCTATATTATACTATAAAGATTTTAAGAAAGTTTTTTTATTTCTTATTGTTATGGAATGGTGTTTTCCAGAAAGAATTTTTTAAATTTCTTAACAAAATTTGTGAAAGTTAATTTTATATTTTTTATATGATTTAACTATTATTGTTGTTTTTTAGACATTATGATATTATTTTGTTATGCAATTTAAGAACATTGGGTGTCATAAACAGTGTTTAGTTGATTGTATATGAAAATGTTTATTTTACATTTACATTTTGTGTATTTAACACATTTTGATATGTAACACAATATTGTGGAGATGGATTGAAAGTATAGTTTTTTACTTCGAAGGGTTAATGAAGTTAGATTTAGGATATGCTTGTTAGATTGAGCTTTGTCTGATAGGGTAATTGAAGGGGTGGGATGTATTTGTTGTAGTGTATGAGTGTATATAACATCAATGGAGTGGTTAAATTTGTTCATATTCTGAAGAAGTCTGTATAATAAAGACGAAACCTAGGTCAAATTCGTGTATCTGGTCTGTATATTTGACTCTACCGTCTCTGGTCAACAGGGTCCTTCCTGGTGTTGTCTGTCAACTTGTTAGTAGTTTGGATTGGTGTCTTTCTTGTTTTATGGAAATATAGCTTGTGTGAAGGGTGTGTTGAATTGTGTATTCAACTGTATCAGTCAGGTGTATGTGTTGAGTCACACCATAGGTGATCTGTGATTTTGTCACAGCTTGTTGATTCTGTATGATAGGCCTGAATGAAGGTAAGACACTGCATACTGCCTATCTTGATCTAGTTTAGGGTTTTGACATAGTTCCCCATGCAGGTATCATTGAGAAACTTTCCCAGCAGGAGACTAACCCATATGTCACTAGATGGATAACCAGCTGGCTCACCAACAGAACACATACATACTGTGAAAGTTGGTGAAGCAACCTGTACCAGCAGAGCTGTCACCATTGGCATACCACAGGGATCCATGTTTGGCCCTTTACTGTTTGAAAGCTATTTCTCGACAGTTCAGGCTTAAGTTATATGACCTTTGGATTACCAAGTTTACTGATTCTTGCATATTGGGTGCAATCATTGACTCCACCAATGATGTTAACATACTACAAGAGGGACTAACACAGACAAATGATTGGTGACAAAGCCACATGATCTACATATAAATGAAGAAATGTGTCTTTATTTTGTCCTTTTTAAAAGTAGAATTCCATGCTAATTACAGCATTGCCAACAGTTATGCTACGCTGAAACACAGTGATGCAAGTACTGGAAACATGTAGATAGCCATCTGAACTTGAAAACCTATGTCGTGCCCATCTTAAGTCATGCCATCATAGAGAGATCTACAAAATGCATGACAGCACTGTATTCAAACCTCATCAGAACACTGATAGAATATAATGCTCTCTTTTGCATGTACCTCACCAGACACATGTGGCAGCTGGAGAGACCACAGATGTTTTTCACCAAGAAAACACAGGGCCTACAAACCATGCCATGAAATATGTGGACAGACTGAAAGCCAAGTCACTGTAATCTGTATCGTATAGGATGAGGTGACTTTGGCCTGGCCTCCAGGCCAGTCTCTAACCCTGTCCTGGTAGGAATAGTGCATATCCACCAATCAGATATAGCTGATGACATCAGCAGTGTTTCTTATGTAGATGCTGGTATAAAAGGCTCTCAGTAATGTCAAGCAAGAGCTCAAACACACACACAACCAGTTCACTGCAGTGAGAATAGAGCCCCTACCTATTTAAATACACAGACTATATAACTTTATAGTTAAGGCAAGTGTCACAGCTCATCTGACTTTGAGTGTTTCAGACGCTTTGTAGCTGATGACATCAACAGTGTCTGTTGAGGAGAATATGGCAATAACAGTGCCCCACATGCTACTGTAAAAGTCTCTTTGTAATGTAAAACAAGAGCAAAAACACACATGCAGTTTGCAGTGAGACTAGAACCCCTACCTTTCTAAGTATACAGACTACAGAACTCAGTAGTTTACACAAGTGTCACAGCACAACTCTTACTTTTACAAGACTGCTGGTCAACTTATAGTGGATGACATCAGCAGAGCATGTTGTAGAGAAGATGCTGGGAGGCTACATAGCTTCATATTTTCATAGGCTCATAGGAGGTTACTAGGCTAATGGCCCAAGGATGTTTACAAGCCTAGTCATGTAAAAACAGAAGTGTCCTTATTGAGCATAGTTAGATGGTCATTGTTAGCAGAACAATGTTGTGATCAGCACTGACTGGCCCTTTCCATGATAGACATAGATACCACCCCAAGGATGAATTTACAATCACCCATCTAGTTGTCAAGGTTGCACTTGACTAGCGTTATTGAGGAGCACTGCTTCGCATGCAGTGGGAGCCTATTATAGAGAAGTGGCAATCACTAGGAGATATATCTTGTCTCCCCAGCATGTTCTGGTTATGTCACAGGCTAGATTGAGATTCCTAGCACAAGTTATTATTGTCCCATTTGATTTGCAGATGTCCAGCATTTCTAGTAGGGTAGGGTTTTAGACCACTCTGTAAGTGAGGCATAGGTCACCTCTCAGCAGCCTGCATGATAGTGAGTATAGTGACAGGTATTTCAGTACCTTCCATTTATGTCATGTTTTGGAGGCCCTGGATTCTCCCAGTTACAAACATCTTTGTTTTTTCCAGTCGATGCAGGTAAGGTATAGACAGAAAGGAGCATTGTACACAGTTAATTGTCTGATAAGGGTAGAGTACAGCAGAGCTATGACCTCTCTGGTCTTGAATGTGATGGCCTTATATATATGTGTTGTGCAATGTAGAATGTGTGTCTCACCACTATGGACACATAGTGATTAAAATGTAGATTGCTATCAATGTACCCCCAAGTCTCGCAACACTGTGTTTGCTATGTATTTCATAATTAGCAGGGTACTTCATTGCCAAAGGGGGCATTGAGGCATTTTTTGCTTTAAGGTTCAGTCTGTGAATTTGTCACCAATCATTTGTCTGTGTCAGCCCTTTCTGTAATATGTTAACATTATTGGGAGACTCTATATGGCTGCATCTAGTTGACAGTCTTCTACAAACTTGGTAAGCCGTAGGCCATTTACCTTTGCCTGGACTTCATAGAAATAGTTTGCAAACAGTTGAGGGCCAAGAACAGATCCTTGTGGTATTCCACTGGTAAGTGTTCTAGTGGTGGAGGTGCAGTTTCCAACTTTGAAAGTATGTGTTCTGTCAGTGAGTCAGTTGGCTATCCATCTAGTAATGCATAAGTTCATTCCTAGATGGGAGATTTTCTCTATGATACCTGAATGGGGATAGTGTCAAAGGCCTTTTATAACTCATCGTAGGTGGTTTGTCCTGGTATCCCTCATCCAGGTCTTTGGGGTCAGTATAAAATAAGTCCACTAGATTTAATAAGCAAGATCTACCCTTGGCAAAACCAAAATTGGTGGGGTCAAGTGTGTTGAAGGTCACTTATGTCCCTGTGAATAGGTTTCATGTTGATTCCTTCTCTATCCTTGCAGATAAAGCTTTTTAGACTTATGGTTCAATAGTTCTAGTTCTGCATGTTACCGAATTGATGTGCATTGCATATCACACAACAGTTGATATTAATGTCTGTAGTGTAGGTGATATAAGTGTGAAAAAAGTACTGTGGCACTAGGGTTGCAGTACCTGGGGGGAGGCAACATATGGTTGTAATGTAAATATGTGCCATATTGTTAGGGCATTAATTTTGTTACATTTCCACAAGTAATTTCATGTCATAGACTGGAAATGGACAGTAAACAGCAGTAATACATAATAATATTTACTTTTCCATAGCACGGTGAGCAGTGGGTATGAGCAGCAGTTGGCAAAGTGTTTGCACATGTGAGATACACATTTTCAATACTTTCCATGTTTGTGCATAGATAAGCAGTGCATAAACATAAGCCACATTGCTAAAAGTCTGAGTTACTATTGAGTCTATGAAACACATCTGCTACTTAACTGAGTCTGTGGCAGTAGGTATAAATGCATTGACACAATTCTTTTTGAGCTGAGACAATACTGGGCTCAAATCCAGATGTATCCAGTACTTTTAAGGACTTTTAAATAAACACTGATAATTCAGTGACATGAATTCTTTAAAGTACATGTGTTGCTGTATGTTTACATAGTGAATCAGGATTAAGCGGAATTGTGGAGAGGTAACTCCAGGATTGTATCGCTGCTCACCATTGCTATGCATTGGTGAATGATGTGCACCTCAGCACAAACACAGAGCCCAAAAATTTAATCGATTTTTGACCAGATAAAAGATGTTAAAATAGGGTAGATAGGAAAGTGGTAAAATGGGAATTAAGTAGGGGGAAGAACAGAGGTAAAGCAGTACAGGAATGCGTAGGAGGAAGGTAGGAAAGAATCACAGCTATTCATTTCTTTAACAGTGTAAACTGAAAATATGTGCAGAATATTAACTGAATTTATTGCTCTTATAATACACTTTTAATTTGTATTTACATTGTACTGTCTGCTTGAATTGTCTGAAATGTTTTTTTGCCACATTATACTGTATACTGTACTAGTTTAGCTGTAACATAGCCTAGTTCCATGTTTGCTGTTTCTTGGTTTGTTTTGTACCTTCTGAGCATCAAATTCAAGCCATCCTTGTTGGTGAAGGCCCTTCTGCATCCATGTGGGAGGAGAGTGCTGTCTGGTTTCTATCTAATCAAGGGTGATTGGTCTAGAGCTCAGAGAGAGCATCCTTATTGGCTAGTTTGAGTTAAAAGGGTTATTTCTTGTTTTATTTAAGCCCCATGTTTGTGCTTGTTTGCATGTAGTGCACCATCGTGCACTGGCACTTAGCAGTGGCTACCATTGGTGGTTATAGACGCAAATGTTTGCTTGTTAAATTTCCCCTTAGCACTTTTCTTGTGGTACTTCTGGCCATGCTCTACTCTCAGGTGGAACACTAAGCCTAGCCTCAGAAGTACCAACACACCACTCATCCAATTGCCATTTCTAAGTGTGACCTCTTTTCTTGACCGTATAAATTTACCTAACACTGTGAACGTATAATTTCCCACAGTTTCTCCAGCCAGCTTGGTCAAAATGGGCATCCTGATACAGTGTAGCAACTGTCACATGTTTACTGACAAACCTCTACTCCTTGTCCACATGAACTCAACATGTGAGAGATGCAACTATATTAAGAACCCTGAATCAGTGCTCGCTCATGCACCAGTCAGTACATATGACAATCAGCAGTTGTCAGCAGGCACACCTCACCTCCTACTCTTCCCACACACACATCAGACATACATATATATGTGGAGGTCCTCACCAGAAACATACCTAAACATCACAGACCTCCCAAACATAAACATAAGCACACTACACATAATACTTCCTCTGCAGAACACAATACATATAATAGCTCAAGCACCAGTGTCTCACTTGTCAATCCCATAAGGCAAAACACAAACCAAAATATTAGTCATAGGTGATTCCATCATGAGACACACAGGTTTCCCTCTCACCAGGCTGGATAAGGAAAAGGTCATGGTCAGCTGTCTGTCAGGTGCTAGGATCCACCATATCATACATGCACTCAAGTCTGTCAACAACATGTACTTTTATGACTCCATCATAGTCCATGTTGGTGTGAACGACTTGAGACATGCCTCTCTGGGCTATATGAAGAGAGACATGACTAAGATCTTGGATTATGTGTCTCAGACAGGTATATACCTAGTCTTAAGCAGCATTTTACCTTCACCTAGGATGATGCCTCACTGCAAACAGAAAAAGATTGGCTTCAATAATTGGCTTAGTTTCTGGTGTCATTCTATGGGCATCCAGTATCTGTCAGCCTGGGATGACATGATTCACAGGCTTCAATGGTTTGCCAGAGATAGTCTTCATCTGTCACCCTTGGGATTTTGACTACTGGCTAAGGCTCTTGTCACTGACATAGTACTTTTTTTGGCTGTGTCGCAAGGACAAAATTCTTGACTTAAAAACTTCATCTAAAAACAACCTCAAGGTTATGCTGCTAAATGCTAGGAGTCCTAACATAAAACTGCACTCACTGGAAGCTACGAAGCTAAATATAAGGGAAAAGCACAGAATAAGAAATTTACTGGTGATCCAAAAAAGTTTTATAGAGAATTGGGAAATAAGGTAAAAGGAATTGATAGACCGCTAAAAAAAGAGGAAGTAGATACATTTTGGAGAAGTATCTATGAAGATCCTGTGGAACATAACAAAGATGCTAAATGGATAGAAGAAGTAAAAGAAAGAATAAGAAGTTTAAAGGTACAGGATATGAAATGGGATGAAATAACAGCCAGAGAGAGTGAAACAAAGTTGAGAAAAGCCTCTAATTGGAAAACCACAGACCCAGATGCAGTACCTAACTTTTGGCTTAAAGTATTAACTTCTTTACATGAGGATCTAGCCATGAGTAAGAACTATTTATATGCACACCCTGAACAGACACTGCACTGGTTAACAACAGGAAAAACAATGCTCTTACTTAAGAGTGAACCTGCAAGCTACCCTTAAAATTATAGACCAATAACTTTTCTTCCGACGACGTATAAACTATACACGGGGATTGACGCAAACAGAGTTTATAGTCATTTAGAAGAAAACTCAATTATGGCAGTAGAACAAAAGGGCAATTAAAGAAAGTCATATGGAACAAAGGATCATTTGTTGTTAAATAAAGTTATAGTGGAGAACTGTAAGATAGGGAAGAATCTAAGTATGGCATGGACTGACTATAAAAAAGCATTTGATAGTATCCCACATCATGGATAAAGGAGTGCTTAAAAATGTATAAGGTACATCCTACACTGATTGATTACATTACAGTAACCATGAAACAGTGGCAGACCACTTTACAATTAAGCCATGATAAAGGACAGATTATTATCCCAGGGATAAAAATCCAAAGGGGGATATTCCAGGGTGACTCCCTGTCACCGTTGCTATTTTGCCTTGCCATTAATCCATTAAGTGGTTTACTTAACAGCTTAGGTCATGGCTATAATTTGGCTTCTAGAAAACTTCTCATCTTCTCTTTGTCGATGATTTAAAATTGTATAGCGCATCAGATGAGGAACTGAAAGCACAGCTGCAGGTTGTCAAAACTTTTTCAAATGATACTGGAATGTCATTTGGTCTTGATAAATGTGCAAAAGCAATTTTTAAAAAAGGAAAATTGCAGCACCAGGAAAACATCAGTTTGTGACAAGAATGTGATATAAAAGAACTTGAACAAGAGGGGGGTGTATAAATACTTGGGAACTGATGAAGGATCAGCAATAAACATGAACAAATGCAAATAAAGCTTAGTAAGGAGTATTTTAGAAGACTTAAATTAATCCTGAAAACAGCATTGACACCTAGGAGCAAGATCCAAGCTATAAATCAATTTGCTCTACCTGTCCTAACTTATAGTTTTGGAGTGATTGACTGGCCCCAAAAAGTGCTGGATAGATTGTATATTAAAACAAGAAGGATGCTTCATGCTCACCAAATGATTTATAAAAATCAGTGTATACCAAGATTATATATTCCTCATTCTAAAGGGGGGGGTGGGGCCTCCTTGAAATTGATTACATGTATAGATCTGCAATCGTGGGACTCCACACATATCTACTGACCTCACAAGATCCAAATGTGGTGAATGTTTTGAAACATGAGGAGAATAAATCTAAGATGATATCTCTGCTTAATTTAGCAGAAGCATATCAACATCAAGCAGGAAAGGAAATCAAACCAGAAGTGGATAAAAAACAGGCAGCAACTGAATGTGCTAAAAAACAAAAGAAAGAATATAAGATGAAGGACCAGATGAGAAGGCAAGAAATGCGGAAAAAACATAAATATAGTTGCAAGTATAGAAAACTTCTGGAAGAACCTCATGCTCATCAAGAAAGAACACAGGAATTGTTAAGGAGAGGTACATTTACATTAAGAAATGAAAGGTTAATATTGGCAGCCCAAGATAGTGGGCTGCGTACACTCTGGTTTACTAAGTCCATTGAACATGTGGGAGAAACAGACATATGTAAGTTTTGTGGAAATGGATTGGAGACAGTCACACACCTTATTGCTGGTTGCGACTCTCTAAAGGCAGAGGGACTGTATACTGAAAGGCATAATAATATGGCGAGATTGTTACACTGGAGTGTGTGCAAACATTATTGTATCAAAGTGGCTGAAAGACACTGGAAACATGAGCCACAGAGAATCATAGAAAATGATGAAGTTTACATCACATGGGATCACCCAATACCAACAGTCCAAAAGATAGACACTAGAAAACTGGATATAGTGGTCCAAGAAAAGAAGACAAAAGTAGCATTGATCATTGAAATCGCCACACCTAGTGACTACAGTGTATTGTGTACAGAGAGACACAAAGTCATAAAATACCTCGATCTGCAGGCAGAAATGAGAGCCATGTGGAAGAAAGATACCCAGACAGTTCCAATAGTAGTAGGAGCAACTGGTCTTATAAAAAAGAATTTACAATCATATTTAGATATGTTACCAATTCATGTAACACCATACAAATTGCAGAAGGAGTCATTACTGGGAACATTTCTGGTGCTGCAAAGAGCACTTTTGGCTAACATCAAAGAGTGAAACAATACTAATTTCATGGACTTTAATCCGATTTTGACTTAGGAATGGGGTCCATTCCTGTCATGGTATTAGAAACCCAAAAGATTTGGAGAAATTAAAAAGAAGCAGTCCACACCTTGGAAGATGCAGACATGTGTACAGTCATGGAGATCTGGTTCAAGACTGTGGAGAGCTCCCCATCCATATTGGGTTGCACCTCCTTCCGCACGTTCAGACCACAAACTGAAGGCATGAAAACCAAAGAAGGCTGTGTATCATCATTCATTAAAGATAAATATGCCTCCAGATTGGTTAAACAGTATTATTCCCTGGGATACATGAGATGGAATTAACTGTTTGTAGGACACCTATTCAAGTCATTGACAGTTACAGTGCCCCATCCATGAATCAGAACACCCACTCTGCCTATTTGGATCTATTTGAGTTTATGAAGATACATCCAAACACTATGATTTTGGGTGACTTTATGTACTCATTCATTGACTGGGTAAATTACTCATGCTCAAACTCACTTGCCCAAAGGTTCTTCAAATTCATTATGCCAATGCCCTGGATCAGCTGTTTGACACCCCCACAAGGGGTGCTAATATCCTGGATCTGGTGCTTACCAATATGGGAGACCACTGTAGCACCCCCATTGTGAGGTCTTGCCTAGCAAGATCTGAGCACAAATCAGTCTCATTCGAAATAACTATTATACCTGACAACCCTCCAAGCAGCAACTAAACTAAAAAAAACTTATCCAAAGAAGATTACAACCGCTTACAGAACAGTATAAATAGCTTCACTGCACCCCCCCCCCCTCAGATGGCACTAGCAACTACGCTGAGTTCTACAAAAATGTTTTCTACAAACACCTGTATAACTGCATTGACTTGGCTGTACCTGATAGGACCAAAACCAGCTCCTCAAGGAAGAGGAAACCTGCTCGGTGGACAGGCTTTTCAATAAGTTGAAGAAATTGCTAAGAGTAAGAGAGAGCAAACCCTAAACTGGAAGCACTCCCTCTTTAGCATAAACAAGCCAATAAGACTTCATGTGAAGTCCTCCAAAGCAAACCATGAATCCAAATTAGTTTCCTCAACTAAGGACAACCATAAGGCGTTCTTTAATTACATCCATAACCTAAAAAGAAAGGCCCAGATTTGTGCCGAACTGGTAATTAATTATGCCACATATATGTATACTGTGCTTGTGGACATAGCTAACCTGTTGGTCGACAGGTTCTGTGAAAACTTCACTCACCTGTCCCTGTCAGATGTACCCCATGACATTCCTACCACCTGTCCCCTACCTTGTACCTCTAAAGAGCAGGTTGTAAACACCCTCTCTAAGGCCAAAACCACAGCATCTATGGGACCTGATAACATTCCAGGATGTTTCCTACATGGGCTCCAACAAGAATTAGCAACAGTACCCGAACAAAAATAGGATTGCGTATACACACCACATAAGATCTTGGGATTGGTGGTTTAATATTCCCTGACTTGGAAACCTACAGTACATCAAAACATTGTTACTTAAAAGTACATTAAATTGGATTGATCCAAATTGCAACTCAAATTGGACAGATCTCCATATAGCTATGATACAGAATAAAAACTCACTGTCATGTAAAATTCCTTTCAAACATCCCTCCAATAAGTTCTGGTTTCTTATTAATCACACTCTTCAATACAATGTGACAAAACCCTTGAAACTAAACTATCTAAATAACATTATTAACAACTTTAGAAAAATATCCAAAAACAACAGGGGGGACACAGGATAGGCTCCAGGTTATAAAACTTTAATCAGGCACAAGCGCTTTCACATCTGCTTCTTCAGATGCATTAAAACAAACTGAAACCAGTCATACTTTTAAACATTGCTGAATGCATCACATGACTATATACATTCCATTACTATAAAATATTAAAGCTGCACAGTAACCACAAAATGACTAAATATTAAAGGAAAATCCTAAAATGTATATTTTGTGCAATATAAACACACATTATTAAAATACATATTCTTAAAAATAGCTACTTTACCTACGTAGAGGTCTGGCCTTTAACTTTGGTCTCAGGGGTATTTGTTCATTGAGACCATGTCCCATATCAGCTCCGAATAAAACTATCCATCTAGCTTCCAGTTCCTCTGTTTTATTGCATGTGCCCCCCCCCCCTCAAACTCACAAAACTCCTAGCAATGGCCATGAACTTAAATTTATGTTGTCTATTAGTATTCATAACATGTTTGGCCAGGGCATTACTTCTGCTTTATTTAACTATGTGATCAATGTGTTTTTTAATCCTCTCTTTAAGTGTGCGTTCTGTTTTCCCAGTACAAAATTTCTTGCATATTACACAGTGGGCAAGATACACTATGTGCTGTGTATCACATGTAGCTTGTACTTTAAATTTTTATAGCCGGTCCGGATCTGGATGCAAAAATTAATTGCTTATATCTATATACCCATAATATGAACATTTGCCACAAGGCTTAGTTCTCATTCCACCATAGGTCTTTTCTTTTCTCTGGATACACATAAACATTTTTTCAAAGACTTTTGATTTCTAAACAAAAATTTAGGTTCATTCTCTATCCATTTAGTGACCACCTTATTAGTGGTCAGTATCCCCCAATGTTTACGTATAATGTTCATATAAGACCCAACATCACTAGAAAAGCTTAATGGCACTTTTAACTTAGGCAAGTCACCATTGGTCTCTTTTTCCTCAGACCATCTATCTGAATAATAAGGTCTAGCCTTAGTATGTCGCAAGATTACTTCTTGTATCTGTTTCTGTATATCTCTCTCCCCATAACCTTTGGCCAGTAATTCATTCCTTGTATTATCCAATTGTTGATGGTAATCTGCATCCCTCACTTTCAACCTAGACGCTCTGAAAATCTGATTTATAATGACATTGTCAAACACATAGTTATGGTGCATACTTCATCTATTTAAAAGATGGCAGGCATGACATTCCTTCCTGTACTAGCATATATATATATATATATATATATATATTATATATATATATATATTATATATATATATATATATATATACATATAGATATAGATATATATATATATATATATATATATATATATTTATATATATATATATATATATATTTATGTCCCTTTTTCAATATTTACTTGGACAGCCAAAACGTTTATTCTCTCATATGAAACAACAGATGTAAACCTTAAAAAAGTAGTGGTTGCATTCAAGTACATAAGAAATTCTGAGAACTCCTCTTCTTCAACAGCCCATGAAATAAAAAGATCATCTACAAATCTACAAAAAAAAAACATTGTTTTGATATGGGCCATTCAATAAATACTCATGTTCCCATACAACCATGACAGTGTTGGCATAGCTATTGCATAAGATTTGCCCATAGCTACGCCATTCCGCTGCCAGTATAGGTCATCACCAAACAGAAAAACATTATTTTCTAAGACAATGCTCAGTAAATTCCTAATTAATATAATTACCCAGTAAAAATACCTATACCAAGCTAAACCTGTCGTCTACTGTCAGATATGTAAAAAAATAAACTTTAACCCACTCACATTATTCTCATCCCTCAAAGAATGTAACTGGCATCCTCTAAAGTACCTCAGTCTTTGATGACGCAGTTGAATTTTTTAATACTACCTTCCTGAGCATCTTTAATTACCATGCCCCCATAAGACTATCCAGAATCAAAGCACAACCCTGCCCGTGGCTACAGAAAACCACTAAGTCAGAAATGAAAAACAGGGATAAAGCCTGGGAGCACTGGCACAAAACCAAGACTCCCTCAACTAGACAGAAATTCCTAGAACTACGCAACAGAGTCAAAAAGCTAATAAAACAGGACAAATTCCAATACTACCAGTCTGCCCTAGACTCCTCCAAACACAGCCCCAAACAATTCTGGTCCTCCGTAAACTCCATCCTCCACCCAGGTAAAGTCAGTACCCCTCCTCCTAACATCCCTCACTCCTCAGAAAATATTGCTACCTCATTCAACACACACTTCACACAAACCATACTATCACTAGCCAAACAACACAACCCCCCTCCCCTCCAACCCACACCTTCAACTACTAATCTCCCCACTGCCTTCTCTTTTTCTCCTGTACCTACCTCCAACATAAAAAAACTCTTAACTAAACTTAAACCCACCAAATTAGCAGCAGACATCCTCCCAAGTGAATACCTACAAATCGCAGCTGATGCTCTGGCCTACCCAGTATTCATCTTGATTAACCAATCTCTGTCAGAAAGTTATGTTCCCACACTGTGGAAAGTATCACATATAATTCCTCTCCACAAAGGCGGACCCTCCACAGAACTAACCAATTACCGCCCCATAGCTATTCTCTCTCCACTCTCCAAAATACTAGAGAGATGCATACACTATCAGATCTCAGACTACCTCCTTACTAACAACTTCCTTTCCAATACTCAGCATGGTTTCCGACCAAACCATAGCACCACCACTGCCTTACTGTCCTTTACTAACACTATCCTTCAGCATAAAAACAATGGCTATCTCTCCTCTGCTACTTTCCGTGACCTATCTAAAGCATTTGACATGGTCCCACACAAACAACTTATCTCTGTCCTCAATAACCTATCCTTCTCACAATCAGTCACCAACTGGTTTCAGAGTTACCTGTCTGACCGCCAATAATTTGTTGTATGGCAGGATGACATATCTCCCCAACTACCTGTCTCCATAGGGGTTCCCCAAGGATCCATCCTTGGACCCATACTCTTCTCTGTTTTCACAAATAATCTAGCCTCTGCCACCACACATGGCACACTCATACAATACGCATATGGCTCGACCATCATCTGCTCAACCCAGTCCCTACCCAAACTGCAAAAAGTCACACAGGAAGCCTTTTCCTCTGTTGAAACTTGGTTATCCGATGCCCAATTAATACTCAACCCAAACAAAACTAAACTACTCATCTTCCAACCCACCAAACATACTCAAAACAACTCTCACTTTAACATCACAGCAAAAGACAACACCACTATATACCCAACTGAACACACCAAATTGCTAGGAGTGGAAATAGACAATAAACTAAAATTTGACATCACATATCCATGACCATAAATACAGTCCACAAAAAACTAGGAGATATACAGAAATAAGCATCTTCTCACCAAAGCAGCAAAGATTTCAATAGCAAATTCCTACCTTATCTCCACCATAATTTATGCCTTTCCAATATATACCAACCTAAGACAATGCGGTCTAAACAAGCTAGAGACTTGCTACAACAAAATTGCCAGATTTGCCACACGGGCATCCTACCATAGTCACCACTGTCTCTCACTTGCTGAACTGGGCTGGCTTGAACTCCCTCACCTCCTTCAATGGTATCAACTCTCACTCGCCCACAAACTAGTAAACCATCCACTAAATGTCCCATCCCTCCAGAATCTACTCCAACCCTATCGCACCACCAGACCACTAAGATCCAGCAACAAAAATCACTTGCAGATCACTAAAGGCAATAACTCTGCTGGTGAAGCACTATTCTCTTGCACCATAGCCAAATTATGGGTTCCCTCCCTCCCGCCCACAATTACCTCTGTACCATCATTCACCCACTTCAAAACTTAACTAAAAGTGCACCTAAAAACATGCTGGCTATGCCCTTGCAGCTCCCATCACCCACTACCTTTCTTTCCACTCCACTAACTACCTTGATTATAGCAAGCTCAGATGCTCATAAGCCTAGTACTTATACAGCAGGAACTTCTTATTTTAACATTTGTTAATGTCTGTTATGTACTTCACAGATAAATATTCTAGTTGTCTACTGATGTACTATGTTGTTCATCTGTAAATATGTTGTAAGTAATTGCTCTGTAAATTGTTAATCGCTATGTAATCCAATGTAACTACTGTCTGTTTATTTTAACTGTGGAGGTTTTCTCCCCGGGCCTCCGCTGAAAACGGACCTACGTCCAGTCGGACATTCCCGGTCAACAAATATAAATAAATAAATAAACAAATAAATAAATAATATAATTTTACTTTCAGAGAAATCAGAATACATTTCCATAAGGCTAGTTAAACTGTCCAACCCAATCATATTAGGTATAACTGTAAAAAGAGAGACCACATCAAGTGTTGACATAGGAAAACCTTTAGTAAGGCTGTTATCGTTGATAATGTTAAGATCTCTCAAAAACTGTTCCATATCTCTTAACACATGCTCTCTGCTATTTAAAAGTGGTCTCAGACTCTTTTCAATAAAAATGGATGCAAGTTCAGTGCCCCAGTTTCTACCAGACACTATAGGCCTCATGAGTGGGTCAATAGTGCTCTTGTGCAGTTTAGGCAAACCTTTAATAATGGGTGTAGTGGGTGAGGTAACCATAAAATAATATAATAGACTATTATCTATCATGCCATTTGAAAACATATCTTTTAATTGCTTATGTACTTTTTCTATGAACAGCTTAACCCTGGCAGATGGCAATTTCTCATAAAAAAAAAAAATTCTTCCTTCAGCATGTGTAACATAATGGAATCATATTTACTTTTATCCATAATAACTATGGGCCCTCCCTTATCAGCCGGCCTAATTACTATTGTCATTCTTCTGTAAACCCAGTAAAGCTTCATGCTCTAATTTTGTTAAGTTATAAGACTTTTGCCCCTTATAATGTTTCTGCCTATTATACTCATTCAATTTGTGTACATCCTCTATGCACATTTTTTCAAAAGCACTGACTAATGGGTTAACTGCAGGCATAAATATGCTAGGTTTTTTACAAACATTACTACCTTGCATTTGTGTAGTCTCTGTACCATTAAACTGCATTTTTAACATCAAATTACGTGTAAACATCTTTATATCAAATATGACATCTGCAAAATCAGACCTACCAGCAGGTATAAAAGACAGTCCTTTTTGTAACAAATTAAACTCATCTTCAGACAAAACATGACTGGATAAATTCCACACTCTTTCTTTGGTTAAAAAATGCTTTCTTTATGTTGTATGGGCTCTTGTTCACCCCATTGTGTTTCCTTTTGTTCCTGCTCGTGCTTGTGACCTCTCTTCTGCTGTTTTAAAGCAGGTAGCTTCTGTTCACTTATAGGTAGTAGGGATTTCAAAGGCCGCATGCCTCTGTTCTCTAAAACATCACTGTTGGCAGAGTGGCCCGTGCCTTGCTTCTCGATAGGATTGAGATCTGTTGTTTCTGCAGCTACATTATGAATTTGTGCTACAACTTGCACTGTCTTTCTCCTAGCTCCTAGTTCCTTCACTGCAGCACCTTGTGTGTACATGACTTCATTCATCGATGTCGCATTCACTTGAGAAACGACATTTTGATTGGAATTAAGCAGAACACCAGTTTCCCTGCCTTGTACTGTATTATTCAGTCTCTTCTGCTCTGGGCGAAGTAAAACATGGCCAAGGCAAAATCAGTTCTGTCTCTCTCCAGTTTGCTTAATTTTGTTTTCAAGAGTTTGCTTTCATAAGCAGCTACTGAATCGAACACCTCAGGCATGAGTCTATCCACCATAGCAGCACCAAATTGATTCAGTAGTTCATTGTATAAGGTGCTAATGGTGTATAAGGTGCCAATGGTAGAACTTATGGTTTTCATCTCATTATCTGCAGCAGTTATAAGCAGTCTCAGATAGCCCAAACTAGTATTTATATTGAGTTTCTGCCATTCACTCAGAAACATGGAGTCATTAGATACATGTAAAGGCATTTTTAATATGCAAAACCCACGTGGTATAATGCCTTCTTTTACACAAATTTCAAGATGAAAAGATTGACACTGGTTACATTTCAATTTAAATAATTTCTTTTCTAAATTAAGTAAATGACTCTTGAACAGAATAACATCCACAGTATGGTCTTCACCTCTTACATCCTCAGGAACAGCAGATAACAACGGATTAGTTTTCTTAGTAAAATTTTTCATAAAAGTGTCTACCTTAGTCTTCAAAGCAGTATGGTCTGAAGTAGGGGTGTAGTCCAATTCAATTAACTCATCATTGTCAGCCATGTCCATGAAACTCTGAGTGATACAAAGAATAATAACAGCCAGCAAGAACAATAAAAAAAACACTCATTTGCAGGTCCTTGTGTCCACAGCAAAGCTATTTTCACATCTGCTTCTTCAGATGCATAAAAAACAAACTGAAACCAGTCATACTTTTAATTATTGCAAAATGCATCTATGGTTGCCACCCGTCCTGTTGTCAGCGGGACACTCACGGGTTGAGCCTTCTCATATCGCTTCCCACATTCACCAACAGTGGGACTTTAAAAGTCCTGTTTTCCCCTTTTCGTGCTCACGAATTGCCATTGCTGTGGAAAAGCTGAAATACTTCAGTTTTTTCCATGGCAATGCGGCTATGTCACCAACCCAGACCTGCAGTTAGAGGGATTCCCTGCAAGGTCCAGGTGGTGTAATTCAAGCAGTAATCGGCTGCAGGGATTGGAAGGGGTGGGGATTTACCTAGAAGAGCCCAATAGGTCGCAGCTGTAGAGCAGTTTTATTTTATTGCTCTACAGCTGCAAAGGAAAAAAGATCTGAAATTTCTGAACCCAGCCAGCCAGCAAGGAAGCCAGCCAGCCAGCCAGCATAGAAGCCAGTTAGCCAGGAGGCAAAAAAGCCAGCCAGCCAGCAAAGAAGCCAGCCTGCAAGGGAGCCTGCTAGCCAGCCCAGCCACTTGAGCAGACAGAGCCAGTCATCCAACTAGCCATTCCAGCAGGAAGGAAGCAAGCTAGCCCAGCAAAAACTGTGATAGTGGTAAGTACATAACATAGTATTTAGTGGCTTTAGTTATTTAAAATGGGAATATTGTGCTTTATTTAAGTTTTTAATGTTTAGAGGTAGATGGGGATGTAGTATGCAGTATTTAAATCTGTGCAGTGGTTATTTTGAAATTTCTGAGTAGTAGTTTAAAATGGGAATATATTGTGGTTTAATTTTTTAATGTTTAGAGGTAGATGTGGGTGCAGTACGTAGTATTTAAATCTGTGCAGTGGTTATTTTGAGATTTTTGAGTAGTATTAAAACGTATAAAACCTATATGTGTATGTAATTGTTATTGTTCTTGGGGGTATGATTTGGAAGCATTACTTTTAAAAGGCTGAACTGTGTGTATAGAAGTTATTTATTTCTGGTGGGGGCAGTGAAATATAAATTTAGTGTGATGTATTTCTATTGTCGTAGATTTTTCTGGGTATTTTCTGTTTGCAGATAGAAAACATTCGAGCATAGTTTGCACTTTTTTGTGTGGAAATGTGTGCAATTTAATGCTGTTTTCAGTAAATTAGGATACACTGTTTGGGTAATTTTTCCTGTTAGTTCTTGCAGGTCAATGTGAATGTGGTACAAGTCTACCTTTTAAGGAGGAATGGTAACAGTTAATGTAGTGCATTTATTATTATAGTAGGTACATGTTGCCAACTTGCCGAAGCTGTTTCAAGATTGTTTTCATTTATACTTGTAAATGTGTGCATTTAATTTATCATGCATTTTTAATATGGTTAAAATGTACTGCTTTGCTTGTAATGTGAATATGGGTGTGCTGCTTTTACTTGGGCCTGTTTATTGCATCGCTGTGCTGGGTAAATTACTCTTAATTGCTATGTTTTGAGGTAAAAAAAAGCCCATGGAGTCTGCTGTACATTGTAGTTTATTTAACTTCTCTTACAAGAAGTATTTTTAAAAAGTAAAATGTTTACAGACTTTTTTCCTGTTTATTTTTTTTGTGGATGCATGCTCAGAAGTTAATGCAGTGTATTTGAGATTGTGTTAAACCATGTCATTGTTGCAGGGTAGTTTGCTTTTATAAGTAGCAAAGTTTGTATTTTGTGTTTTAGTGATGTCTTCAATAAACAATGTACTGTTTTCATTATAATCCAGTTACGACCAGTACTGCTGTTGGACATGTTCATTAATAGATCATTGCGCTGTGTAAATTATAGCCAACTGCTGTGGTCAAAAGGTAAATCAGGTCTATGGTATCCACTGTGCATTCTCATTCATTTTAGTGTTTTTTTGGTTCAGTGAATGTGGTTAACTTTTTTTCTTCAGGGGTGGGGTGATGTGAGCATGTTCGGTGGTAAAAATAATGCATTTCATTTTCTACAAGCTGTGTTAATGTTAGTTTTCAATGGCCAAAATGCCCCCTACATTACCTCATTTACTATTTGACCTTTTCCAAACTGTTTGTAATAACTCTTTTCTGCACCATTCCTCTGTTCTTTTGCATGCCAATGTTTTTGGAGCCAGTTCTTTTGAGTGTCAATGTTTTTCAAGCCAGTTTTTTCAAGTGTCACTGTTTTTCAAGCCATTTTTTGAGTGCCACTGTTTTTCAAGCCATTTTTTTCACATGCCAATGTTTTTCAAGCCGGTTCTTTCAAGTGCCAATGTTTTTCAAGCCAGTTCTTTCACATGCCAATGTTTTTCAAGCCAGTTCTTTCAAGTGCCAATGTTTTTTAAGCCAGTTCTTTCAAGTGCCAATCATTTTCAAGCCAGTCCTTTCAAGTGCCAATGTTTTTCAAGCCGGTTCTTTTGCATGTCAATGTTTTTCAAGCCAGTTCTTTCACATGCCAATGTTTTTTAAGCCAGTTCTTTCACATGCCAATGTTTTTTGAACCAGTTCTTTTGCATGCCAATCTTTTTCAAGCTAGTTCTTTCACATGCCAATGTTTTTTAAGCCAGTTCTTTCACATGCCAATGTTTTTTGAACCAGTTCTTTTGCGTGCCAATGTTTTTCGAGCCAGTTATTTTGCGTGCCAATGTTTTTTGAGCCAGTTCTTTTGCATGCCAATGTTTTTTGAGCAGTTCTTTTGCGTGCCAGTGTTTTTCGAGCCAGTTCTTTCATATGCCAATGTTTTTTGAGCCAGTTCATTTGTGCTGTGCAGCAGTATGTCACTGTACCCTACTAACACAGTTTTGGTAAATATGTTGCATATCAGGTAAGTAGAGATTCAAGCATGAAGAGAGCAGCAGCTTCATCACAGTCAACCAGCAGCAAGATAATGTGCAAGTGGCAGGATGGTTGGAAAACAGAATTCGACTGGATTGAGAGATGCAGTGATGTCAAAGCATTCTGCAGGTACTGCAAGAGAGAATTTCTAGTGACCCACGGTAGAAGAAACGATGTCGCACGACATGAGGCAACTGAACAACATAAGACTGCTATTCTTCAAGCTAAATCCACTCACCTGATGACAAAGTGGGCAAGGAACACAAACCTTGAGGGACCAGAACTTAGGATCATTGCAGCAGAAGCCTCTGAGGTGTTCCATGCTGTTAAGCATAATATTTCCTATAACAGCTTGGACTGTGCAGTAAAGTTGCCAAGCCAGTTGTACAGTGACTCAGACACTGCAAAGAAACTATCCTGTGGAAGAACCAAGGCTGAAGCCATAGTCGAAAATGTTTTGGGATCACACTCATTGGAATGCCTCCTGCATCACCTTCAAAAACCAGGCACTTAATTTGCAATTTCATCAAATGCTTCCAACAAGGTGAACATAAAATTATTTTCACTTGTGAGGTATTTTTCTAAAGAAGACAGGGTGGCGAATGGCCTTTTGGACTTCTATGAAGACCCTGATGAATCTGCACAGGCTATTTCACAGCAAATTTCCAGCATTATGGAAAGGCACTCCTTGCCCTGGAACAGCATTTCAGCTTATGGGACTGATAATGCCAGTGTGAACTATGGGAAGAAATCTGGTGTGTATACCAGATTAAAAGAAAAGTGCCCATCACTCCAGAAGACTAACTGTGTTGCCCACATCATTCACAATGCAGCCAAAAAAGCTGAAGCACAACTACCATATGACATGGAAGTATTTGTAATGACACTTTTCAGCCACTTCTCAGGTTCTGCCACAAGGACCAGAGACTTGAAAGATTTCTTTTAGTTTTGTGGCATGGAATTTGAGAGTCTTTTAAGACATGTGCCAACAAGGTGGCTGTCACTACTCCCAGCCATTGAAAGAGTAGTGAAAAATCTCCCAGTGCTCCAGTTCTATTTCCTCTCCCAGGGAGAAGAGGAGACCCCCATTGCAGATATGGCAGTACTTTTCAGCTAATGAACATGTTGAGAGTGAATTGCCTATGCTGCCCCAGTACTATTTGCACTTTCTCTGTGCTGTTCTTGTTGATTTTAATGAACATATAAGTACATTAGAAAAATCAGCACTTACTGCCATGGAAACTTTTTGTGTAATGGTCTCTCTGAAGCAAAAACTGCAGGTAAGAGCTGAAGGTGTTTTCTTTGGAGGAAAACTTAGGCCACTTATGAGCAAATTAGTGCTAACAAACTGAGAAGAGACTTCATTGTGTTCTTGGAGACAGCAATGAAATACCTGGAACAGTGGTTTGATTATACTGAAAGCAACTACTTGTTTACACTATCTAAATTATCTCTAAATAAATGATCCCTTTGCTTTCAGTGACTTACTTAATGTGACCACTGCCCTGAGTCTGCAGGATGTAGATGAAGATTATCTTTTTAGGGACTACTTGGCAATTAGGCCCTTTCTCGAACAGTTATGTAATGCAAGCTTGACCCCAGGAGAGAAGTGGCTGAAGCTTTTCAAAGAAGGTCCTGAACTACCTACACTATATCCGGTAATTGCTAGGGTTTATCTATACCGACCTCAAATGCATTTGCAGAAACAGTTTTTTCTTTGGTGAAAGGTAAATGGACAGATGTGCGAAACTGAGGTAGTGTGGACTTGTTAAAAGCCAAACTAATGATGACTATAAATTACCGGACAAAATGTTCTGATCTTTACTCAAATATTGTTTCAAATCGGGCCCTTCTTCAAGCCATAAAATAAAATTCAAAATACACTTTAAAAAAAGTGATTTAGTGTACTAGTGTGCAGTATAAAGTACTAGGGTGCAGTTTGTAATTTTTTGTTTTTTTATGTTTAGCATTAATTTGCTAGTGTGCAGTATGTAATACTAGGGTACAGTATGTAGTTTTGTGTTTTTTCTTTGTTTTAGCTTTAATTGACAATAAAAAGTCTTAATTTTATACTTGGCTTGTATGTGGTATGTAGATTTTTTTTAAGTTTTCTTTCTGAATAGTCATGGTTGGTTTATGAATTTTTTAACTTTTTAAATAAACAAGTGTCTGTTTAATGAGTAGTGATTTTTTTAATTCTTTAAAGTTTATTTACTGGCACAACTGAGTAATGTGTGTTTTTGCAGTAATAGTTCACTTCATTTAAATGGTTTGAGTTTTCAGTATGCTGTAATGTCACAATGTTGTATCTATAACTCTCATACTGCATCTCCTTTAACACCTCTGGTGATGTCATGGTGTGGGTGTGGCCAGTGTCATATTGGCCACACTCCCTATCCTATTGGCCACACCCCCATGTCCCAATTTGGCCTTGTTAAAAGGTGGCACCCTAGAATGCATCACATGACAACAATTCATCACATGACTATATACATTCCATTACTATAAAATATTAAAGCTGTACAGTAACCACAAAATGACTAAATATTAAAGAAAAAATCCTAAAATGTATATTTTGTGCAACATAAACACACATTATTAAAATGCATATTCTTAAAAGCAGCTTCTTTACCTACATAGAGGTCTGGCTTTTAACTTTGGTCTCAGTGGTAATACCTATAGGTGGAATGGGAACTAAGCCTTGTGACGAATGTTCATATTGTGGGCATATAATTGTGGGCAATTAATTTTTGCATCCAGATTAGGACCAGCTATATAAATTTAAAGTACAAGCTACACGTGATACACAACACATAGCGTATCTTGCCCACTGTGTAATATTCAAGAAATTTTATACTGGGAAAACAGACTGCACACTTAAGGAGAGGATTAGATAACACATTTATCATATAGGTAAACAAAGAGAAGCAATGCCATGGCCAAACATGTTATGAATGCTAATAGTCAACATAAATTTAAGTTCATGGACATTGCTAGTAGTTTTGTGAGTTTGAGGGGGGACACATGCAGTAAAACAGAGAAGCTAGACACTAGATGGATAGTTTTATTCAGAGCTGACATGGGACATGGTCTCAATGAATAAATACCACTGAGACCAAAGTTAAAGGTCAGATCTCTGCATAGGTAAAGTAGCTGTTTTTAAGAATATGTATTTTAATAATGTGTGTTTATATTGCACAAAATATACATTTTAGGATTTTCCTTTAATATTTAGTCATTTTGTGGTTACTGTACAGCTTTAATATTTTATAGTAATGGAATGTATATAGTCATGTGATGAATTGTTGTCACGTGATGCATTCAGCAATGTTTAAAAGTATGACTGGTTTCAGTTTGTTTCTATGCACCTGAAGAAGCAGATGTGAAAGCGCTTGTGCCCGATTAAAGTTTATAAGCTGGAGACTATCCTGTGTCCTCCTGTTGTTTTTTATATTTTGCTGTAGTGTTGCTGTGGACACAAGGACCTGCAAATGACTGTTTTTTTTTTTTATTGTTCTTGCTGAACTTTAGAAAAATAATATATTTGAATGCTGATATCAAATCCTGGTTTGACCCTATAATCCCCTTGAAAATCACAAAAAAAAAAACTTCTCAGATAAGCTTCACATTAACATATTTAAATAATGGGATACTAAAACATTTATTTTTTCAAAAACAATGTATTAAAGATTTGGAAACTTTACAACTTCAGCAAATTATATAAAAAAACTAATTTATCACCACAGGATTGGTTATTACTACAAAGTGTAATTGCTTATTCTCAATTCTTATGCAGAATTATTCAGAACTGTTCATTTTTAGATCAACCTCTCTTAATCACAATCATATCTGAAATAGTGTAACACAAACTTCATCGGATTCTGATGAAGTTTGTGTTACAAGCTTTACGAAAGTGCTAAATCTTTCCTGCGATCATTCAATAAATCATATTGTGTGGATTTTTGACTCCTTTGCTGTTTTCCTTCTGCTTTTACTTGTTGATATCTGAAATATTATTTAATGATCAACAGTTTGACAATTTAGCATCCAAATTATATAGCATTGTGTTAAATTACAGGTCCATTTTAACAACTAAGCAATGGAACACAATGACTAAAGGCCTACCACATAGACTCTCCCAGACAGGAAAATCTAAAAATTCTGTCTTCAGTAAAGCTTACTTCCTGGGGCCAATATTGGAGTGTATTTACTTGAAAGTTTTTTACACAGAACATTTTAACTCCTGACAAAATTGCTAAATTCAAAAAATCAAATAGTGTAATTTGCTGGAGATGTCTAACATCATGCAGTGCAGGTTGATTCTGTATTTTCTATGATTGCTCTAAACTAAGGAATTTTAGAGAGATATTGATGATTTTCTTTCAGCTTTATTTTCAGATAATTTCACATTAACCAAAAGTTTAATTTTTCTTTTTTTTATTTCTCAAATATTTTTTTTTTTATTTTCCAAATAATATAATGTTTAACAATACAATCGTCAATAAACAAGTACTATACACCTTTATATGCACTATGTGCAACTGACCTGAACAAAGAAGGGGAAAACATTAATAAAATATATGAAATTAGTAACACAAATTTATAATATTCAGTTAAAAAAGTATAAAGTAACACATTGATTATTTAGGGTTCATTTTTAATATTTCAGTAAGAATTAAAACATTTCCCAAGGATTGTTTGTCCATGTTTTAGGTGAAATTCTCGATTCCTTCACTATGATTTCTAATGTCGCTGTTTCTTCGATCACTCTCAAGAATTCTTCCAGAGTAGGTTCTTGTCAAGACTTCCAATTTCTAGTTATACATTTCCTTGCCACAGCTAGTATGGACCAAAGTAGCTATAGATCTTTTTTTATTTATTCCAATAGTATCATTAACATTTAAGAGGACTAAAGATTTGGTTAAAATAAAGGTATCTGTAAATATAGCTTGCAGAAAAACAGTAATTTCTTCCCAGAATATTTTTATATTAATACAATCAAAAATATATGAGAACAACCAGCTTTACAGTTTAAAGAACATCTCCAACAAATGGATTTATCAAGTAAATTGAATTTGGCTAGTTAATTAGGTATAATAAATGCTCTGTGAATATATTTCCATTTAAATATTTTCCATACTTGTAAATTTAATGTTAACAGAACATAAAATATTTGTTTTATTCCCAATTGATAGATTAGTGTGACATCCTTTTGCTATGAAATTCCAATATCTTGCATTACAGTTAGTTTTATATGTTATCAATATTTTGTATAATTTTGAAATTAGATTCGTCCAATTATAATTGTCATAAATAACTTCAGATATTAGACTTATCAAATTTGGACTAATTTTATAAGGAGAATTAATCATTGTACTATAAAGATCCTTAACATATGATGATATGCTTTGTAATATCAACCAATCTGCTGATGGAATGTCATATTTATTCTAAATTTGTTGAATGTCTAATACTACTTGATTCTCTATACAATGTTGCCAACAAGTGAAGATTTTCTCCTCCCAACTAGTTCAGATAACGTTATGAATTTTATTGAAGAAATTATTTGTAGATCTAAAGGGTATTATCAAGTCTAGCCAAATCTTAATATCCATGTTATTATAAATATTCTGAATAAATTATAAATATTATTTATATAATTTAAGTTTGTTGGTTTTGTTATATTATATTGAATATTAACAGTCAATATGTGCCACATCCTATTATTTTGTTCACTTAATTTACAATTTTTAATTATTTTATTTTCATTTAGAAAAATAATAGTGTGCAATGTTTTTCATGTTGAAGAATAATTCATATCTATCCAGTTAATGATAGCTTTTAATATGGAAGCTTTTATGTATGATTCTAGATCTGGAAGTTTAATTCCACCCATTTCCCAAGATCTAATATGATGTGTATAGGCTTTTCTATTTATTTTTGGATACCAAAGAAAGTTTAATAGAATTTTATTTATTTCAATATTTTCTTGTTAGGTACTATATGAATAGCTTACGCAATGTAATTAATGTTTGGAAGTATGTTCATTTTTATTATTTGTAATCTGTCTTCAAATCTCAAGAACATTTTATTCCAGCTTACTATTAACATTTTTATTGTATTAATTATGTTTCTATAATTTGTGGCTAACATAGATTCCAAATTATCACATAATGTTATTCCTAAATATTTTATTATGGGAACTTGTTTTCCTATCACACAATTTGTAGTTAAGGTAAATTCTTTCTTTTTATTCAAATGTATATAATTAGATTTTCCCTTGTTAAATCTAAGGCTGGAAATATGATAAAACCTTTCCACTATTTCATGTAGTTTTTGTACTGATTTCTCCGAGACCAATAACATGAGTTAAACATCATCAGCAAATAACATAATTTTTTAATTGAGTTGACCATATACATCTATACCTGATATATTAGAGTTGTGGCGTACTAATGAGGCAAATAATTCAATTCCTAAGGCAAACAGGATGGGAGACATTAGAAATTCCTGCTTTGTACTTTTGGTTATTTCAGTAGCCTTCGAAGTAAATGGTCCAAGTTTTACATAAGCCAAATTGTTTTTATAAATACTCTTTATGAGCGTAATGAAATTAGTAGGAAATTTAAACAATTCTAAAGCCTTAAAAAGAAAATCCCAGCTCAATGAATCAAAGGCTTTTTCTATATCCAAAGCTACTATTAGAGCTTCATGGTTGTTTTGGTTTAGAAAATCTATGAGTGTTAGAATTCTTTGTGTGTGTCATTTATAAATGAATCCTGTTTGGTCCTCATTTATTATGTGTGTCAATGATTTTTTAATTCTACTATTGACATGAAGATTTTATAATCATTGTTAAGTAAAGATATTGGCCTATAAGATTTACACTGTAAAGGGTCTTTGTTTTCTTTTATAATTGGTTACTTAAGGAGTATCTCCATGAAATTGGAGTTGTGTTTTACGCTAGAAATTCATTCAAAGTTTTGTGAAACAATGATATTACTGAAGATGGAAATATTTTATACAATTCATTAATTATTCCATCAATTCCTGGTGTTTTATTACTTTTACTTTCCATGATTTTTTGAGTGATTTCTTTGAGAGATATTTGCTTTTGAATGTTTCACTTTAACTTTTCTGGTATCGCCTTTACCTTTACTAATTTCAGGTCTAAGTTTGCTGCATTAGTTATATGTTTAAATGCATCTAGTATATCATTTATATCCAAACCCTCTGTGTTTTTTTTCCTTCCTTCATGTATAATACTTGTAATATTATTTTCAATCAAATGTTTTTTTAATCGTATTGCTAAATTATGCATATGTTTGGTTGGTAATACATAGGAACTAAGTTTTAACCTTTCTACAGCTATATTAGTTTTGTAAATTAGGATTTCGTTATATCTTTTGTTTAAGTCTTCCAATGCTTTTTTATATTTTTTGTGCAAGTAGATGAATTAATAGTGAGATCTGTAATTTGTTTTTGGATGTTACATAATTCTGATTCCGACTCTTTTAGCTTGTTTTTATGCCATGAAAGAATTTTCCCATTTAGATAGGCTTTCAATATATCCCAAAAATTAATTACATTTAATTCAGTAACGTAGTTAATATCTAAAAATAATTCAACTTCTGAATCTAACCAAGGTTTAAATTGTTTTAATTTTGTAATGTAAACTGGAATTCTTGACATAAAAATTAATTTCTTATAATCTGTATGTATTTTGAGAATTA
Organism: Protopterus annectens; assembly: GCF_019279795.1. NCBI lineage: Eukaryota > Metazoa > Chordata > Ceratodontiformes > Protopteridae > Protopterus > Protopterus annectens. The sequence continues at coordinate 1,047,810,173 of NC_056731.1, forward strand.
ATGAATTATGGTCTGAAAATGGACAAGGGATTATGAAAAATGTTATTATTTTTGAATTTAGCTCTTGAGATATGAATATTTTATCAATACTTGTATGTGTCCCATATCTGTGTTCTTAGTGTGAAAATAATAATAAATTGTTCTCCTTAAAACTAAATGTATCAATTTGATTTAAACTTTCTTCCCATTTCTTAAGTAGCTTCCCTATAGAACTTACACATACATTTATTTTGCTTGTGGTCTCTGGTTTATCCAATATACAATTAAAGTCACCTCCCAAAATCAAATTTCCTTTATACACTCTAGATATTAGATCCATGTGTTTTTTTATTGTCCCAACCCCAATACCTGGAAACCAATACATATTTTCTAATGTCCAGAGTCTATTGTTATATTTTACTATTACTATGGCTAGGAGTCCTTCTTTATCTTCATATTTGTAAATGATTTGAGGCATAGTGACATTTTTTTCCATAAACTTAAAGTTCCCCTAGTATTTTTCTTATATGAAGAGTGAGATAAGATCATATATTCATTAGGATTCCAGCTAAAGGTATCATTTGTTTTGAAGTGAGTCTCTTGAAGAAATACAACTTGTACTTTATTTAATTTCATATATGAAATTAAATACAACTTGTACTTTATTTAATTTCATATATCTTAATAAATTAGATCTTCTCCTTGGAGTGTTTAAACCGTTAGTGTTTAAGGATAAAATAGTCAAGTCCATTCTCAGTATTTAGCTTTACATCATATTTGTTTTGTATTATATTTTATATACCAAATGTAAAATGTGTAACTACTGTATTAATAAGTCTCATTGTAGTCAGTATTTTAATTTTGGTCAAATAACTTAAAATAGAGTTTAGTTCAGGCCAATAAAAAAAAAGAAAAATGCCAACATTACTTGTATAACAACAAGTATATAAAATGTTTGTAAACCCTCTAATGTACGTGAAGTGAAATACACTTCCAATCTGCTAGATGAGAAGAAATCTAACAGATTGCCTACCATAACTTCCCTCATGAAAAAAGAAAGAAAAAATAAATAAACCCTTTCGAGCTCCAGTATACCTTTTCTCTTATCTTGGAGATTAAACAATATTAGTTACTATTTTACCTATATAACTAGTAATCATGAATTAACATAATGTATGGAAATGAGTATTGGTCTGGTAATTCAATTTAATTGTAGTTTAGATTAGACTTCCTTTTCAGAATATAATCATTCTATCATGCACTACTTAAAGATTCATAAAGTAAAATCTCATTTATAACACAGTAAATGTTGCTTAACATTAGTTCTCTTTAGCCTGAGAGTTAGTAGTCTCCAATATTCTGATATGACCAATATACTAATAATTATGTCAGATAAACACTCTCCTACATACTAAAAACATATTATAACTGAGTGAAGTTGATTTAGAAATGTATCAATAAGTGAAGATAAATACAGACAAGTCTATTCAGAACACTTGAATAATACTACCAAAACTATGTTGTCCATAGAATGAACCCTTAGAGTTGTGTTCACTAGAGATGATAATGTAAATATGTTTGAGTGAACAATACATGTCACAAATATATATGTATCACTCACATGCTTTCAATTAGAGACAAATGAAAGCATAACCAAATTCAGTTTATTTTATGTCCACCCATGAATGTAGTTGTGACAAATTAAAAGAAAAAATGAAGAAAGACAACATTAGACCATAGTGATCACTGATTGATGATGAAACAGAAGCAATTTGCCCTGATAAGTGGCCATGCGGGTGAGCAATTTATAAACTTCTTAATACTAATGCATAGTTATAATATCAATACATATTATGAGAATATCATCACAAAATATTGAACAAAATGCTAGTCAAAACAGAGCATTACTGAAGCTGTTCCTCACAGCCGCAGTTCCTTAGAACCTTTATAACAGGGTGTTTATCAAAGACTGTGTCATGCAGCAAGATACAAGAGTAGGCAGACTCCCTTCTTTGTTATTAAATTGTTAAAAATAATGACACTCTAAAAAATACAAAACCTATTAAGCTGAACAATGCCTTACGAAATCTCTCTGTCTCATATCTATTTAATTAGTGTTCTACTTGAATTTCTCATCAAAAATTACAATTTACAAATCTGTCTTATTTTACTACTTGAAACAGTAGCAAAAGCAGACCATGAAGACATTTTCTCATGGGTCCTTTACTTTAAAGAAATAAAGATGAAATTCCAAGGTGAAGTAATTTTACCAACCATCTCACTAAGAAACTGATAACCTTATTATTTAAACAGTTGTTAATATTCAGAAAAAAATATCAGCTGCACAATAGTCAGCTATACAACTAATGTCTGAAGGATTAAAGGTAGTTTATGTTATAAATCCCTGCCTTAACCAGATGTGTGGCATACAGAATAACATTTAGGATTTGCGTTTCTTAGGAATCTATGTCTGTAAATGTGTAATTAGAATAATTCTTGGTAGAATGAATGACATCTAAACTACTTTATTATGCTAATTTATGTGCAATTATACAATAGGTTTCCCAGTACTTCCCCGTCATCAGGGCAACTCCCACAATACATCAACAGGTACTCACAAGACTGTCTGAGATGCCAATTTTATGAGTTATAGAACCATGGCTTAAAGTTTTGCTGGGAATAAATCAACTGTTCATCATAGAAAATAAGTGCACATGCCCACACAATTTAGTAGTGCAGTTAAACAACTACTTGCATGTTGGTGTAAGAATTTTGGCTAATTACTAGCATCTTTGTCACTTTACTGAAAGTTGAACCCCACTTACCAAAAATTAGAAAGCACTAAAGGGTGAGGAAAGCAATCAGTAATTTACTATCTACTGTATTCACTATTTATTTGGTTACTACTTAATCAATTCAATTGAACATGTCTAGGCAGTGTGAGCAGAGGAAAATAACAACACTGCACAGTACAGGGTTTACTATGTTGTCTAATAAAGCAATGTGCACATTATATTCAAATAAGCAGGAGTTATAAGTACAAGGTAATAAGTCCCTTTGTGGCTTCTGAAATTAGATGATTTCTGTTACCAGGTTAATGAAGTATTCAGTATAATATGTCTAAAACCTGTCTTAATTTTAAATGTTTCAAATAACAGCATTGTCAGAACCCAGTAACAGAACTCTGTTTATAGTGACTCTAACTGTTTTTCCACATTTAAAAATATGGATATCTATGTTACTTTTAAAATGGGAATTTGAAGTGTAGTGAAGTCAGTAAGCCACAGAAACTATGATTAAAAATTGTAAATTCATATTATGCAACAATGAGGTAAACTAAATATGCTATTAATAAAAAGAGAGAAGAGAAATATTTGTGTATATGTTGTCTCTGTTCTTTCTTTACATATAACTAATTATACTAAAGTGAAATATAACATTTGAATCTGGTTTTCCTCACTGCCTATGAATGAGATGTAACTATATTTTTAGCAGTCACTCTATGTTAAATAACATAATCAGATACAACCATTAGACTTGTGATGAGTATGTTGCATAAAGAATAAGTTTAAGAAAAAGTCTAAATGTCTTAGAGTATAATAGGCAATATAATAGAAAAAATTCATACATTCTGAGGTAGTCCAGAAGAATAAAACTGTGTTGATTTTTTAAGACATTTGGAAGACTGTGCAGTTTTAGAATCAGTTCTTTGTTTCTTTTTTCCTTACATCAGACCAAGCATTTTTTTCTGGAGATCTTTTCAAGTTTGTGGATACAGTCCCATCCATTTCTTCAGGAATTTTGATGATATTATTCTTGATGAAGGTAGAAGCTTCTTCAATGTTGTTAAAGGTTCATAAGTCATTTGAATAGAAAATTCTGATTCTAGCAGGATATACCATCTGTGCTTTTATTTTATTTTGACAAGTTCCACTAATGGCCAAGTTTTTTCCTTGTTTCTGACACTTTTGCAGAATAATCATTGTCAAATCTGATCTGACTCTGTTTATATGTTATGGGACTTTTTCTCCAGGCTTTTTTTAAAATGAGCTCTTTATCCAAGAAGGACAGGAACTTTACCACAATTGATCTTGGTGGCACATTAGGTGAAGAGGGCATAGATTTTCCTATGGCTCTAGGAGCTCTTTTTATTCCATTTGATAATCCCTTTTTTAAAATCAAGCACTTCAAGAAGCCAGGAATTCAAAAAGGTGATGATGTCTTCTCCCTCAGTTTTTTCTGGAAGGCCAAATATTCTTACATTAGTTCTCCTCTCCCTATTCTCTAAATCATCCATGTTATTAAGTGGCCAGTTATTTTGGTGAAGTAAGAATTCTGTCTGATTTTCCTCTTCTTTGAGTTTTCCATCTATATCATTTAGTGATGTTTCCATATTTCAATAATTTACTTTGTTTTTGCTGCATTATTTCTTTTAGTACATCTGTTTGCTTTTGGCAGTTTTCCTTGAGACTTTCCAAATTATCAGTGACTCTATCCATTTTCAACAACAGTTCATGTAATGTGGAAGACATCAGTAGTATCTCCTTCTTCAGAGTGGCTTCTGAGTGAGATTTCTTTAATTTGGCCATTACCAAACAGCTGTGTTGTTCTGCAGAATATTTTGACATGAAAAAGTCAATAATTCTTGAAATTTGGTAGAGTTGTAGTTCTTAAGTTCCTTAATATTTTTTTTCTATTTCTGGTTAATGAAATTAATTTTTTCCCTGTTTTATACTACTGTTTTGTGGAGCTCTAAAAATGCTGCTTATCTGTTTGCTGTCTAGGCTCCGCCCCAAGTTTAATTTTTCTTAATGTTGATGAAACCTTTTCTTTGAATAAATCATATTCATATTTGTTGTGCACAATATTAGCAGTAGCCAGGAATTGTATTACAAGTAAATGGACCTCTACTACCTCTCCGAGTTTTGGAGAATTTCTCTCCTTACTAGAAGAAACTGTAAACAAGGAAGTCAAAACTAAAGAACTTAGAATATATCCAAGAAGTTTTACTAACAACCCATGGATAAAGGTTTCAAACTTAATTTAGACTTTATGATCTGATTTTAACCCTGTTTAATCATTTATTTGTTTGCTTCAGTGTACGTGTTTTTCTTAAAATATTTGTAATAGTCAAACATTTTTCAGGCTTCAGTAAAGAATGTAAATAATTGACTTAGTTTCATTGTTGTTAAAAGCTGTCTGTTCAGTATGATCAATGTATTAGACAGTAACCAAACAAACAGTTCAGGCAGCAGCAGGTGTCAGCCAATAAAAAGATTTATTTAAAAAAAATCACCACAAGCGCTTTCACCCTGACAACAATACAGGGCTTTTTCAAGTGTAAGTGCAGATATAAAGTCCAATCAATATATATTCCCATTCATAAAAAAGGCGCCAAAAAAAAATTAAAGAGACACTCTAAAAACATAACAAATGTTACACAACAATCAAAACCACATTTTACAGTCGTCCCTATACATTAAGTAACATATTCTGAATTTATTACAAATATTTAATCTTACAGTGTTTTAAATTAATAAGCATAAAAAGTTTTTTTTTAAAATCACAACACAAAACACAGGAAATGTATGGAGTTTTGAAATGTTACAGTTTTTCACTTTTCTTTTTTAAAAAGGGCTTAATGGAATGCATGTGCCCCCATATATGCCAATTTGGTGCTTTTGCAATGGGAACTAGATTTTTGTTTAAGAGCATTAGATTTTATAGGCATTTTTTGGACAATATTTTCATTATTTGGGAAGGTCCAGCGGATGCCATTATGAATTTTGTTGAGTTCCTTGGCCTAACTACAAACTTTTTAAAGTTTACCTTTAAATTTGACCAGCAAGGGATTATTTAGATGTGAGGCTAGACAAAATCAATGGAAATTTGAAATCTAGGATCCACAGGAAAAGCACCTTTAGCAACTCCTACCTTCCATATAATAGTGACCACCCTTGGAAACAGAAAAAAAGTATTGTTAAGGGTCAGCTGATCCGAGCGGCCAGAATGACATCTGAGAGGAGTGACTTAATTTTCGAGATTAAGTATATCTCGGAATTATTTACCTCCAGGGGATACCCAGATAATTTAATAAAGGTGGTTGCAAGTGAGATTTTGGAAGGATGGGGTGTTAAATTTTTTGCCCTTGTTAGGTGATAACTCGAGGATAGTAATCTTTGATGGGATTAGTAGAGAACAGAATTTTAAGAGGGTGTTGATTCTGCAACATAGTGAAGTATCGAGGGACATTAAATATGTTATTGAGAATAACTGGAAAATGTTAAGATTTAACCACATTATTGTGTGTAAAGGTAGGGGAGAACCCTAATTTTGTTTATAAAACAGGGGTCAACCTAAAAAAACTTTTTGAAAGGAGTAGTGATAGGAGTGTGGACCAAGGTACTAGAAGATGTGGAAGATGTGGTTATTGTACATATATTATAGGGATGGCAAATATCACTTTGGACAACTATGCAAAAAGCAGAGTACAGTTTAGGAAAGGTATAGTATATTTAGCCTTATGTAAGGATTGCCCAGCATTTTATGTTGGAAAGTCTGAAAGGGCATTAAAAAAGCGGATCTATGAGCACACCTATAACAGTAAAACGAAAAAATTGAATAGTGCACTATATAGGCACCTGCATAAGGAACCCAGTCATGTAGGGTTTCTTTTGGGGATTTTGGAACAGGTATGTGTGGACCCTAGGGGGGAGATTGGGAGAATTGGTTAGGCTGCAGGGAAACATTTTGGCAGTTGAAACTAAATGCATCCCAACCCCCAGGGTTAAATGATTATATTTCCATTAAGCCCTTTTTAAAAACAACAAGTGAAAAACTGTAACATTTCAAAGCTCCATACATTTCCTGTGTTTTGTGTTGTGGTTTAAAAAAAAAAAAGCTTGTTATGCTTATTAATTTAAAACACTGTATGATTGAATATTTGTAATAAATTCAGAATATGTTACTTAATGTACAGGGACGACTGTAAAACGTGGTTTTGATTACATTTTTTAAAGGCTTGTTGTGTAGCATTTGTTATGTTTTTAGAGTGTCTCTTTAATTTTTTGGTGCCTTTTTTATGAATTTGAGTATATATTGATTGGACTTTATATCTGCACATACACTTGAAAAAGCCCTGTATTGTTGTCATGGTAAAAGCACTTGTGGTGAATTTTTTTAAAATAAATATTTTTATTGGCTGACATCTGCTGCTGTCTGGACTGTTTGTCTGGTTATTAGTTTTTCTTTTCGGTCCTACATCTGTTACCACTTTTAAATGTATTAGACAGTGTTTATTCTCTTATTTTGTCTTCAATAACAATATGGAAAACAAATTAGCAACACCATTGTGTACTCTTTTCAGTCATAGTCTAAGCACAGGCTTTGTCAAAGGTAAATGGAAAACGCCCACTGTTATGACCTTGCATAAAGGTGGTGATTCTCTGACTCCAGAACTGACTAGCCTTACCTGCAAGACCATGGAGCCAATTATCAGGGACCTTATCAAGAAAGATATAGGTAATATCCAAACACTTGACCCTACTCAGTTTGGATTTGGCAAAGGAAGTCCATGCCTCTTAAACCTGGTAGACTTTGAGACAGTGATTAAGGCTCTAAATGAGGGGAAATCTGTGCATACAGCATATCTAGACTTAGCCAAGACTTTTTACACTATCCCCCACTCAGGCATCATTGACAAACTTACACAGCTAGGTATCAACCCTTATATAATTAGATGTGTCACTAACTGGCTCACTGCCAGAAGACATATAATCAAAATAGGGAAACCCACCTCCAACAGCATAACTGTAACCAATGGTGTTCCACAAAGATCAGTGCTGGGATCTATACTGTATGACTGAAAACTGGGAGCAGTAATAGAATTTCCAAATGATGCCAGCATCTTACAAGAGGATCTTACATAAACAGATGATTGGTGGCAAACTGATTGCCTTAAACTTAGTGCAAAAAATGTCTTATCCCTTTTGGTAAGAGTGATGTTCCTGATAGGGTGAAGTACTCACCCAGTGGTGAGAGACCTGGACAGACTTCAAGCGCAATCTGGATGATTGGATGGTTAGCTTTACCCAGGGGGTTCTATCTGTGTCCCTCATGGACAGGGGCAATAAGGTGCTGATCGTGGAACTAAGGTTAGAACTTGCCTAGGCTTGTAAGAGCCCTATGGCCAGTAGCTGAGTAACTTCCTATGATCCTATGATTTAGACTGTCACCTCCACAAAGTAGGGTGGCAGCAATGCAGTCATGTTTTATAGCCAATTGGACCTAATCAAGTGTGTCAAAAACATGTGTGCAAAATGGAGAGCAATGTATGGTAAGATTTTTATTTTCTGGGACTGGTGCTCATTTTTTTCAGTTTAGTAAGAAAGGACTGCTGGGTAAGGGATGTAGGTATGTTTGGGTCAGGGAAGTTAGGTAGGTGAAGAAGCAAATGCAAACATATAAGACAACATGACAAGAGTCAGGAATAGTGATAGAAAAGGTTGCGGACACCATGATTGAGGTGAGTGAGCGGACAATGAAGGCTCGTTATTATAGAAATCTTGAGATACCAGCATTACTTTAATCTTCCCTGAGCAGCATGTGTATACAATCTTTTATGTGAATGCCAGTGACTGAAAACAAGAATACAAAAGCTGAATGGAAATACAATGTCTGGCTAAAAGGGCATCAGCCAAGATAAGATAATGCTTATGAATAATTCCTCTCTTTATCAAGGCCTAATTATTAATATAAGCAACTATTTAAATTGAAAATAATTCCTCTAATAATCAAATGTCAGACAACAGATGCAAACTAACTATAAGACTTTGCAGGGTTTTTTTTTAGAATTGTCAGCTCAGCCTGCTATTAGGATAAAGATAGACTGGAAAGGTCACAGCAGCCTGAAACAAGGGTCACACACTGATACAGACAATGTATTGTAACAGCGGGAATGGCTTTTCTATTATAAGTTGCATAAAACATGTATTAATCAGTACTTTTCTATTTCTATCAAACATTCCTAAACTATATGTGTAAAGAATGCAAATAATGTAAAATACATGATTTGTAAAATGCACATATATGCCATTGACATAAAAGAATAAGAAAATGTATATTATTCTACTTCATACATTATCTATAGAATGAATGGCAGGGGCAGATGTTGTCCCTTGCATATGCATGCTGCAAAGCTGCAGACTTTATATGAAGTTTTTATTAAGCTTTTGTATTGTACTACTTTGTAAGTTGCAAACTTTCATTAGTACTAAATTATTCAACAATAGTAATAATGTAAATATGAACTGCAGCTGCTGTAACAATAATAAATAGTCTTTCTCATTAGAAATGTTGTGATAGACAATTAAGTAGCAAGAACATATGATGACAAAGCAAGCTGAAGAAAAGAATGCTGTCTCTGTACTTGTCAATAAAAAGGGAAGAAACCTGTTATAGTAGTAACTTTTAAAAATAGTCTGCTCACAAGCAATTTTATATAGATGTATGACCTGATTTGGACACAGTGTATGTCTAAAGAGGCAGGGCTGTGTCTTTCAAGACTGTATGAAAACCCTGTCCTCATCTGTAATCTTTGTCAGTTAAATCAGCAAACCAAACCAGATACAAGATGAAATAAACTGTACTGCTCCAACTGGAGATGTCTTGCTTTGCTGATCATTTATTATTCTTGTTCTTCTAACTGCCTGTATTTTTCCTCATAAGTGCAGTGCTTGTATATATGTTTACACTCATGGACATCAGGCTTAGAAAAAGTGAGAGTCCAGTCCTCAGCCACTGGACTGTCATCACTGTTCCCTTACTAAGCTTGTGGCTGGAGTGCTTGACTTATTCTCCTCATATGGACCATGAAGGAGAGCAGCCTCTCCATCTGGCATAGGTGTACACCAATGGTTTGCTACACAATTCTGCACACCATCCCAGCAACTTGGGGCAGGTGATTAAATCACCACCTCCACTATTGATCCTGGAGAGAATCACTGCACCAGCTTCCTGGTCAGGACTCCTTGAAGGAACAGGTAGTGCAGAGCAGCAGAGGCAGTACTGCCAGGTTGGCTCCCAGACATGCTGTGCATTGATGCTGGAGGTGGTGGAGCAGGATCAGGCCACTACACTTTGGTCTACCTTGCTGTGCTGTGTAGCACTTAGTGTTGTGGTACACATAGATGACATGGCAGCATTTTGATGACCCATAATGGAATATAAAAAAAAAAAAATAGATAAGGCTTTGGGTGACAGAAAAAAAGAGGTAAAACTAGTACCATCATATGTAACATACAATGCATTAATACAATTATAGAAATCTTTTATCTGAAGTCTACATTTAAGTATACATCCTAACAGATATACACTATATACATATACACTATACTACAGATTATAGAAAGTAATCCTTGAAATGTGCATGTATTGCACATATGCATGTTCCAGTTATGCAGATTACAGTATCCAGGAGGGCATTTGTGCCACTGTATAGAGTTTTTAATTTAATGTAAATATTATTGAAAAAAATAACAATATTGTATAATTGTGAACTGCGGTATTTGAACCCAAAACCTCTGACTACAGTCTAATATTGGACTCTTACAATTGGTTTGTGCAACAGACTAATGCATGCATACTTACTTTTACAGTTGTGATATGCAATGCTAATTAGATACAATTGTATAAAATACCAAAAAAGCTATCTTTGACTTTTAATGCTAAAATAACACATCTCTTCTGTTGGATACATACCACTTGCTTCCCTGAGTGTCTCCAATCAAGCAAAACAAGCCTGCCAATTTAACTCATGCTCAGTTGCAGCTGGGGAAAGAACATAAAAGAACAGAAGAGCATTATGCATACTGATCTTACCTATATTTAGTTTTCTAAGTCTAACCAATACTCTCTTAATGCCATCCTAACACAGCTGTGGGATGTCTGCAGTCTCAAATTCATCAAACAGTTGACAGTATCTCTTTTTCTGCTGTGTGGGTTACTAAATTAATGCCTGCATTGATCCCAAGTGTATGGGATACCACTAGCACTGGATACAGCCTGGGCCATGCTATTCCATGCCTCAGACTTGTACTGGGAGCCAGAATATTCCCTCTTCAGAAGCCTTTGGCTGTGGTGCTCTACCAGGAGTCCAATAAATATCCTGGACTCCTGAACACTCCACCTCTGTGCCCTAAACCTGACATCTTCCTCTCTAATACTAGCCATGTCTATCAGCCAAACTAGAGCAATGGAAACTGCTGCTTTCCCACCAATTCAATTTATCATGTATACTGGTAGTGTGTGCCCCTGAACAATGTTGGCAACTGCATTTGTGCAATGTTAAGCAGAGAGCAATAATGTCAAGCAGGAATTAATTACATAATTGAAACTGGAAGGTTAATCTGACACTTGGCCTTAGTTTGTTTGAGAGGTGTCTACTGATGTAGTCTGGAAATATATATTAGAAATTGGATGGTAACTGTTAGGTGAGCTAAGTCTGCAGACATGCATTGGAAGCATAAATGTAATAACCAGCCACATTTGTTTTTACTTTTATACATTAAGAAAATTGATTTTTACACTATTGGATTCAGATCTATGCATAAGGGACAAAACATTTTCTTCCACAGCATTGAGTGTTCATCTTTGCTCAGACATCATCAGGAATCATACATAAATGCAGGTGGCAGCTTGAGCTGCTACACATGTATGTGTGAGACATGACAAGGTTATTGGATATAGATCTAGTTGTGTATGTGTCTTAGGTAATTGCAAAGGCCATGCAAGGCCAGATAGCAAAATAATACATACAGAAATATAGTACACAGTATACTGCCAGTAATACATCTGAAAACACAATAATGGTGTCTCATCCCTCATACATATGATTCATATCAGCTCCACTATAGAAAGTGTTATAAGTGAGACTGAATATAATGGGAAGTGGAACAATAGTGAATGTATATGGAATACCCTGTACTAGAACCCAGGACTGTGTGTATGGCAGGCCTATACTTGCACCTGTTGCCACAGGAATGTTAAAATTGCCCATGTCTGTTTTTCAATTCATTGCTATAAACTGCACTGCAACAACAGTAACAGAAAAGGTTGTATAACCTGTACTAGAACAAAGGGCCATTTGTACTCCAGCACTACACTTACATCTGCTGCCACTAGTTATATAGCATTCTCTAATTTACTAATTATCCTTAAGGTCTCTGTGTTAACCACCTCACAATGCCACTTAGTGGGTTTGCGTAGTACCCAACAGAATTAATTGAATGTATCCAGTTTCAATTATTGGCTGCCTGAGTCCTGTCTGCAGATGTTCTGTCTGCTTCCTAGGTGGGTCAGTTGTCCAGTTTGCACACCGCTGGGCTTGCATGAATGAGATAAGCATAGCCAAACCTGACATTCATCTTCCACCATGTCCTGTGATTGCCCTAAGTGGTGCTTTGTGCAAAAAAAAAGGAAAAAAAAAAAAAGAAAAAAAATTGAAAAAAAAAAAGGACAAGTAGTTGAAATGAGTAAAGGTAATCTATGATATACATACTAAAAAATGCTGGTACACATGAGCTATTTCTACATAGATCTGGATTTGAACTCTCATGCCAATGAACCTTCAAAACACAGGAAGGGTGCCTTATCGCTCTTTGCCACACAAATGACTTTGCAGCAAAGAAATGAAATCATTCTGCATACAACCAGCTGCAACGTCATCTACAGTAATATGAAGCCATACAACTGTTATTTGAATATTTATTATTTTGGATGTAGTACTAAGTGATGATACAACCATTTATGACTATTGCTTGCAAATATACATCTCTGTCATGCCTCTCTGTGTTTGTCAGTCATTCTTGTTTTATCTAAACAGTAATCTGAGATATGCAGTCTGTAAATCATTCTATATCATTGGCCTTAAAATGTGTGAGGATATTAAATGCCTATAATATCATATGTAGCTGCCAAGAAATTAAGGGGTGGTTGGATTCATAGGTTCATAGGTAGGTACTAGGCTATTGACCCTAGGACCTATATAAGTCAAGCCAAATGATACACTGGCTTTTGCCACCCAAGAAAATTATTTTCCTGTGCTCCTGTCAAGCAGAGCCACAGAAGTGATCCCCGGGTTGAATTTCCTATCTCCCATCCAATCATCAAGATTTTTCTTGAAGAGTGCTAATGAGGAGCTTGTTTGATAATGATAGGTAGTTTTTTCCATAGTATGGGAAGTCTCTGGGACAGGAATCTATCCCTCTAGCAGGTTCTGTTTATTGTGGTGACAAGGTTTAGGTCCCTAGAGCGTGTAGCACAGAGGGATTGGGATTTCTTTAAGTGGAGCATGTCCAACAGCTCTGGGTTTGGCATAGCTTTGTATGTTAGGCAGAGATCACCTCTGAGTAGGTGATATGCAACAGAGTAAAGCTGGAGTTTTTTGAGACAATCTGTGTAGGGCATCTGTTTAAGGCCAGTAATCCTCTTTGTGAGGTATGTCTGTGGCCTTTCCAGTTATTATAGATGTCTTGTGAGGTACATACCAAAAGGGGCATTGTACTCTATAATGGGTCTAATGAGTGATGAGTAGAGGGGAACAATGACCTCTTTTTTCCTGGATGAGAAACCTTTTGTGATGAGGTGTGCCACTTAGAAGGATTTCCTGACTACTGCGGCGATGTGATTCTCAAAGGAGAGACTACTGTCCACCTATGTCCCATGGTCTCTTATCACACTTTCTTTGTTAAGTAGACTATCGCCTATGTGGTAGTTCATGGGTACAGAGTTTTTACCAAAAGGGATGACAATGCACTTTTTGGCATTGAGCTTGAGGCCATGGCTTTGACACCAGGCATCTGTCTCAGTAAGGCATTTTTGTAGGATGTCCGCATCATTAGGAGTTTTGATTATGGCTCCTAGTTTGCAATCATCTGTGAACTTTGTTAGCCAAAGACTGTCTGTGTTAGCCTGTACTTCAGAGAAGTAGATACAAAACAGGAGAGGTCCTAGGACTGAACCCTGTGGTACTTCACTTGTCACTGATCTGAAGTTGGAGTTAGAGTCTGCTACTTTCACAGTGTGGGTTCTGTCAGTGAGCCATTTGGCAACCCATCTTGTGACATTGGAATTTATACCTAGTGTAGTGAGTTTATTGAACAGACTCTGTGAATCTTGTGCTGCTCACTTACATTTCCAACCTTGCATCTAACACTTTGTAAGTCTAACCCAACATACTCACTGGATGTAGGGCAGCCTGCCGTGCTGTTGTTTCCATTCTCTCAACCAGTAATCATTCACAGTTGCAAACCATTGAAAACAAAGACAGAGGGAGTGTCTGCACTATTTTATATCTGCTACACAGAGCCAAGTTTTTGGGATTCAACAATTCTAGTGAGTTCACACCTGATTTGCATTTTTACCATGCTAACAGCCCTTAATCTAAACCATAAAAAGGCAACTGTGTAACTAGGAAAACTGAAAGTAAGGAAACTTGTTTATGTGGAGAATACATGTCGAGAATACAGAAAAAAGGCTATTATTTTGGGATATATCTGCACAGAGGATTACTGAACTTGAGAAGGTATGCTTGCATTTTGTCAAGTAGATGCTGCATATGCTGAAATTTAACTAAGAAAAAGCTGTAGCAAAGGCTATTACATTTTATCTGTATACATTAGCTAGAAGTGTAGTGACACCATGGCTATGTCTGACAAGGCATTTTAAAGGTATACATGATTGGCAATGCCATAAAATGGAATGTTCTATGCTAAATCTGTAGACATGTTTAAGGGACAGTTCATTTGATAGGACTTTTAACATTTCAAAGGTGGTTTGTTAGCAAAATGTGTCATTTGCCTATTCTTTTTTTTTTGGGGGGGGGGCAAAGCTGCTTTTCTGTTATGGCACAAACAAAGGATATGTTGCTACTGTTATTCTCTTTTTTTGCATCCAGCCTGTTTGTATTTAAAATCTCTAGACTGCTTTATGTTTCTCCAGTGGATAATACTGAAATGTTACCTTTTCTGTTTTGTCTGGGAGCGGTTATTTTGTAGTTATATGAAACCTATGTGTATTATCCTTCTATTGCATTTTAGGATACCTAGGACTATGCCACCCAGGCATCTCAATCCTCAAATACCGCCCTTCACTGACACTAAAAATCAGGTTATTGTTGATGCTTTTAGGCAACATGGTGCTTTTCTGCTTGAAAGGGGTCAGGGAGATATTTCATACGGAATGCAGATTTGGTGGCAGACTATTGACACTGTTAATGCCATGTATGGCCACAGGACATATGAGTAGATGCACCATAGGTCCACTGACATGCTCTCATTTGCATGGAGGAGAGCAGCCCCATTGGGCTGAGATCAGATGGGTACTAGGGGGGCATGATACAGAGCCACCACTAACAGCACATGAAGAGTTCTTGTCCACAGTCAGGGATCCAGACAGCTCACAGAAAAGTGCAGAACAGCATTTCCTCTGTATTGGTGCTACTGTTTCAGAAACAGTAAGCATGTCCCCGGAAGATCTTCCTGGTAGGCTTTTGTATTGCAATTGTTGAATAAAACAATTTAGATCAATACATATTTTTTTTTTTGGGGGGGGGGGTTGAAGATTACTACAGTTAACAACACATTCTGATTGATTAGCGTAAGTTGGAGTTGTCATCCAAGTTCTTGTTGATAGTAAAGTATATGGACATATACCAGGGTAACATTATTATACTCTGTGTTCTTGTTAATTGTGATGATGTTTTCCTTACATTTTGCTTAACTTCTTCCAGGCTATCTGGCATGCAGAGGATACCTTCATCTGCAGATGGTAAGCCAAACATTTTTATGTCAGTACTGATAAGCAATTCAAAGAACTATTTTAGTGTGTGATGTTGTATTGCTGTACTGTCTAATAATGGCAGTACTGTTATTTTGATACCATACATTGGAGTCTAGTAGTTTAGACATTAACTTTTCCTGCGTTTGTTGTTTATTATCACAGGTGATCCTGACAGTGGAAGTGTGGGACTTCTACTATTAGATGTCAGAGAATTGGCAAACTCTGATGCTGATGGTGGCCAATCAGAGTTACAGTCATGGGGGGGAGCAGAGATTGAATCTGATACTGAGGTTGGCATACAGGCATCCCCCTGTAATTTCTTCAGACACAGCCAGTAGGATTATGCCTACCCATTCCAGTGAACCCACAGATATTGGACAGGTAGATGACAAGACAATTGATCAGGGAAGTTTGGTCACTGCAGCTTTAGTGCCTATTGACTGTGGCCATAGCCAAAGTGTGGGTGGGGGCCCATGCTGGAGGGCTGTTAGGGATGCTTGGAAGAGGCCTGTTGTCCATCCTCCACCTGATCCAGGTGTCTCTTTCCGTGCCACTCAACATATGCTTATGGCCATCATGGAGGCACAGATACATTCCCCTAGGTGCTCCAGAGAAATTATTAGGGTTGTAGATGTGGCACAGAGTGACATGCATTACTGCCCTCACCATGTTTCTGATTTAACTGATTAGATGAATGACACATCGGAATAAGCGGTGTCTGTGATGGAACATCTGCTGTCAGAGGGACATAATCCATGTGGACGTAGGTCAGTCACATCATCTACTGTTAGCCAACATGGTCGAGCGTGATCATGCTCCTATAGTGGCAGTTCCTCTACTTCTGCATCAGTGGATGAGCTGTCCACACCCAGACATGGCAGGCCATGGGGTGATGGTCCTGGGTGTCCTGTGAGTGGAGATCATCTAGTAGACATCAATCATGTTCAGATAGCAGCAGTACATCTGACCATGGGAGTGGATGTGTCAGTGCAACTCCTGGCAGAGCGAGTTTTTGAGGTTGGGGATGACAAACGATGAACAAGCACCTTTACCAAGCATGGCTCATACCTGTCTGACTTACCAAGATGTTGAGCTACCACAGAGCGTGGCTGTTTTTATGCAGACACTCACACACCAGTTTCACCTGGAAGACCCATACAGACAAACACACAACAGTTACATGGTTCAGCTGTGCAGCTTAAAACTCATTTTGTCTAATTGTCCATTTACTGGTTTATCCAAAAGTCTGTCTTTTTCTCTTTTTTACTCACACACACTCACCAACCATTTGTGTCAGCCTAGGCTTCCTGACCCTCCACACAACACCCTGTGCAAGTGAGGCTAACTGTGCCATATCCCTGTTTTGTATCTTTTTGGATTTAGGGATACATAAGCTTTGTGTATTATGCTCAGGGTGCATAGATGATTTAGTGCTTAGTATATCTGCATTTGTGATGTTGAACTGGTAATTCTACCCTTGACTTATATTGGTCTTAGAAAGTTAGACAGTTGAGTTGATAGCATCGAAATTTTCCAACTTTATTGTGAATGATCTTCTGAGGGTTGTGAAGTCTGAAACTGAAATGCATATCATTACTTTCTAACTACTCTATTTAATGACTTTCCAGTACAAACCTATGATGCTAAACGGAGGGCATGCAGGGACCATCACTACTTTTGAGAGGTATGACTGTGTGAATCTTTGATGCATTAGGCCTACTACTTAATAATGGACGCATATAAGGTGAATAAGTCTCTGTTGTTACATGTTAAGGTCATTTCTGTAAAAATTTCCCACCTTTTACTTGTGTACATTATCAAATAATAAAATGCAAGGATATGCCTACCATTCATATTATTACACAATACACTTTAGGTACAGCACTTAAATTGTAAATCAATCAGTTACAACAATTTTAGTTCAGGGCTGACTCTTGTCTGATGAAGGCAGTACAAAACCAATACATGGGGAGGTAAAGGTTGTGAGAGTTGTCTGGCAATAATGTTACTATATGTATGTGCACAGGAGGAAGGTTTTAGGCCCTTAGATGGTGAGTGATTGCCCTGTGCATTGCCTCTTAGCCAATGTGAGGGCATATTGAGCATGCCTATATCTGCCCACACCCACAGCAGCTGCTGGTTCCCCCACTGACTCCTCCTCTGTATGTGGCTGTAGTGACCTTGGCATTGGCAGTGGGACATGTGGCTCTTCCCCTTGTTGATTCTACTGAAGCTGTTTTTTCAGGATGATGTTGTATAGCATGGGACATACTGTGAATATTTCAGTACATGTCCATGAATTGTACCGCAAGGCTTCCACAGATGTATCTAGGCACTAGAAATGCTACATCAGCTGCCCAAACACATGCTCTGTTATAAATGCAGTTTGAGCGTGCGCCTCATTATGGTGTGTTTCAGCATTTGTGCGCATTTCTGATGGGTGTCATCAGCCACAGATCCGGTGCATAACCAGCATCCCCCAGTAAATGACCCTGTGGGATATCCCCCCTAGAGAACATCTGATACAGTTGGGAGGTGTAAACAACTGTTAAACTGCATGGATGGCAAGTGCAGAAGCTCAAAAGGCAAATCCAAAAATCACAAAAGTAAGCTAGCACCCACTGGGATGGGACAAAACAAAGTTTTTTGAAGTCTAACCACAGTCAACAGACCAGTTTCGGCCCAACAGCCTTTGTCAATGAATGAAATTAACCATGATAGACCACATATTATATACATAACCAAAAGCTATTAATTGGCTGATAAGCCAGTAGCAAATCACAAATGATCATTCAAGCCAGGTGAAACTAATCCACCCAATCTCACAATCCATGATTTCTCTTTTTTGTTAAGAATATAGTGCCAACCAGCTTTACAACATCTATTACTCAAAATTTTGTCAATAATAATAAATTTAAAACTAGCAGAAGGATGAACTGTGGTGCATTTATAAAGTGCATTGGTGGAATGTTTGTTTTTAATATTACTGAGATGTTCTGATATACGTAGCCTGAGTGGTCTAGAGGTCTGGCCGATATAAAAAGCAGAGCATGTGCATACCGCAAGATAAATAACCCAATCACTATTACAATTGGCCAGGACATTGATAGAAAAAATATGTGGTGTATTTTTACTAGTAAATTTCTTGGTTTGATAAATATATTTGCAAAACGAACAATGGCCACAATGAAAGCAGCCCACTGCCCTAGTACCATCCAATGTTACCGACTGATGGTGTATTGCATTTGTAATGACTGAATAACTTCCTAAAGCTTTAGCTCTATGAAATGTAAATGAACATCTCTCACCCAACAAATCATTCAATATTTCATCAGCCAGTAAAATGTCACAGTAATGCTGCACTAAATCCATAAAATGATGGGTATTCCTATCATAACTAGTTATAAATCCGATTTTTTTGATTGTTACCATAATTATTATGTTTTTGTTACCTAAGTAGATTACCTCTATAAAACTGAACTTCCTTACTGGTTTTCCTCAACTGAGCTGAATGGTGATCTCACTCTATAAAGCTTTTTAATTAAGTCTTGGTTGGAATGTGCATAATCTTCTGTGTTGGAGTATATACGATGAATCCTCATAAATTGAGACTTTGGAATATTGCTAATGACATGTTTAGGATGGCAACTTGAGGCATGTAACAATGTGTTCAAGTCAAATGGTTTCCTATAAACAGAACTAGCTAACATACCATCTTGTTGTCTAGATAGATTTACATCCAAAAATTAAATGGAGTCTAGATCACAATTTACTGTAAATCTGATGTTTTCATTTAAATGGTGGACAAACTCATATAGATATGCCTGGTCCAATTTCCATACCATCCAGCAATCATCCAAAAAAGTCTCCAAATGTTCATAGGTTCATAGGTTCATAGGTAGGTGCTAGGCTATTGGCCCTAAGGCCTATACAAGCCTAGCCAAAAAGGTACCCTGATTTTGCCACCCAAGAAAATTATTTTCCTGTGCCCCTGTCAAGCAGAGCCACAGAAGTGATCCCCTGGGTGAATTTCCTATTTCCCATCCAGTCATCAAGATTTTTCTTGAAGAGTGCTAATGAGGAGATCTGTTTGACATAGATAGGTAGTCTGTTCCAGAGTATGAGAAGTCTCTGGGACAGGAATCTATCCCTCAAGCATGTTCTGTTTATTGTGGAACAAGGTTTAGGTCCCTAGAGCATGTAGCTTTGTATGTTAGGCAGAGATCACCTCTGAGTAGGCGATATGCGATGGAGTAAAGCTGGAATTTTTTGAGACGTTCTATGTAGGGCATCTGTTTGAGGCCAATAATCCTCTTTGTGAGGTATTTCTGTGGCCTTTCCAGTTGTTGTAGATGTCTTGTGAGGTACATACCAAAAGGGGCATTGTACTCTATAATGCATCTAATAAGTGATGAGTAGAGGGGAACAATGACCTCTTTTTTTCTGGATAAGAAACCTTTTGTGATGAGGTGTGCTACATAGAAGGATTTCCTCACCACTGTGGCAATGTGATTATGAAAGGAGAGACTACTGTCCACCTGTGTCCCAAGGTCTCTTATCACACTTTCGGTGCTAACGAGACTACTGCCTATGTAGTAGTTCATGGGTACAGAGTTTTTACCAAAGGGGATAACAATGCACTTTTTGGCATCAAGCTTGAGGCCATGGCTTTGACACCAGGCATCTGTCTCAACGAGGCCCTTTTGTAGGATGTCCACATCATTAGGAGTTTTGATTATGGCTCCTAGTTTTCAGTCATCTGCGATCTTAGTTAGCCAAAGACCTTCTGTGTTAGCCTGTACTTCAGAGAAATAGATGCCAAACAGGAGAGGACCCAGGACTGAACCCTGTGGTACTCCACTTGTCACTTGTCTGAAGTCTGAATTGGAGTCTACTACTTTCACAGTGTGGGTTCTGTCAGTAAGCTAGTTTGCAGCCCATCTTGTGACATAGGGATTTATACCTAGTTTAGTCAATTTATCTATAATTCCAGACTGGGGGATGGTGTTGAATGCCTTGACAAGATCTAGATAGGCTGTGTGAGCCACCTTACCCTGATCTATGGCTTTGGTGACTGCTTCAAAGATGTCTATCAGGTTTAGGGGACATGATTTGCCTTTTACAAACCGAACTGCGTGGAGTCCAGAATTTGGAGATCTCCAATGTCTTTGTTTATGAGTTCCATGATGATACATTCCATGGCCTTGCAGACCAGGCTCATCAGGCTAATGGGGCGGTAGTTCCTGGGGTCTTTTGTGGCTCCACCTTTGTGGAGTGGGATAACCATCGCTGTGCACCATTCAGTGGGCACAAAGCCTGAGGTGAGGCTATGACTGAGCAGGGTACTTAGGTGGGGTGCCAGTTCATTCTGTAGTTCACTTAGAAGGCAGCCTGGGATGTTGTCAGTTCCCATGGATGCTGTGTTCTTGGCTTTGGAGAGTGAGGTTTCTACCTGTGCAGCCGTGATTACAGGAACTTTGCCTTCTTCCTGTATAGAGATGGGCCCTTTAGGGGGTGAGGGGGGGGGTAAAGTTTGCACTGAACCTATCTGCCAGGACGTTGACAATATCAGTTGGTTCTGTATATTTAGTGCCATTGTGTTGTAACTCAGAACAGATCTGAGTTTTGCCATTGAGATTCTTGACATAGCTATAGAATGCTTTGTGGTTGTCTTTAGAATCAGTGGTGATTTTGTTTTCATAACTAGCTTTGGAGTAGATTATGAGGGATTTCAGCTTCTTACTAAGGCTGAACAGGTATTTCCTCCAATCATGGAATTTTACTCTTTTTTGCAACAGTTTATCTCTTCTGTTGTGGAATTTGCTTATGTCAGAAGACCACCGGATTGGTTTCCTTTTTTTGGAGAATAGCAGCTTGTTTTGTTAGGGATAGCAGGATCCATACATTCATGTAAGTGCTTATTAAGTGCATGTGAGTAGGATGCAGCAGTCGTACCTGTATTGTCCATCTGCATGGGTGTCCTGAAGTTTGCCACTTCTGTCTTAAGAAGTGTGAAGTTGGCTTCAGAGAAATTGTTTATGGTTGTTTCCCTAATGGGGGGTAGGGGGTGGGAGCGGGATGTTGATGTCTAGGGTGATTAGCTTGTGGTCGGATCTGACCAATGACGAATTGATCTCTGGTGTGGAACACTGGTCGCCCAAGTTGGTGATGACCAGGTCTAGGATATTGCTGCCCTGGTGGGGGTGTGGATAAGTTGATACAAGGTATTGGAATTGATTAATTCCAGAAAACATTGAGCAAAAGAGTTGGTACATGAGTAGTTTTTCCAGTTAATGCTGGGGTAGTTGAAATCACCCATTATTAGGGTCTATTCATCTAGAAATCAATTATGATTGGGGTTGTAAATAATCATCTGTTCCAGATAACCCATGAACAAATCAGCATATATGGGTGCAAGGGAAGCACCCATGGCTGTACCCCTAAGCTGTAGATGACATTGGCTGTTAAAGTGAAATACATTTTTAGTAAGGACATCTTCTGCCAAACACATAAGAAAGGTATTAAATCCTGGACTATATAATAAAGTTTTATCCAACGAAGGCTCCAAGGCACATAACACTACCCAATGTGGAATACTGGTACAGAGAGAAGTTACGTCCAGAGTGCACATTAACCAACCTGGCTCCAATTGTGTATCAGACACAATGTTTAGAAATTCAGTGGTATCTTGCAACTGTGCCCTGACACCCCTTAGCAAAGGTTTTAAGTATGTAGTCAAATAAGCCGACAATGACTGAGTAAGATAACCCTTTCCAGATATAAATGGTCTCCCTGCTGGTTTATTAACATCTTTGTGAATCTTTGGAAGATGATATAAATACTGTGGTAAAGGATCTTTCACCTTTAGATGGAATAATGTATTTCTGCAAATAATTCCTTCACTAACTGCAATTTCCAAAAATTCATCAATCTCCTTTTTAAACTTGGATGTAGGGTCAATAGGCATACCTGTATAAAATCTGGCATCCTGCAGCTGCCTATCTGCTTCCTCTACATAGTTCAAATTATCCATCACAACTACAGTACCACCCTTATCCGCTTGAATACTAACTATATTTTTATTATTCCTAAGCCTATTTAAGGCTTCAATTTCAGGTGCGGTCAAGTTGTGAGGGAAAAAAATGTTTTTCCTGATTAGAACTAAAATGCAATTCTTTCAAAATATAGTTTTGGAAAATCTCCACATTTTTATTCACTGGTGGAACAAATGTAGATTTATGTAATCTAAAGCCAGTAACATCAGAGGAACTGCCATTAACGCTATCATCATGGAAATGCAGTTTAAGATATAGTAATTTACTGAACGAATACAGATCCACCACAAAAGTATCCTCAGACACAAAAAATCCAGGTATAAAATTCAGTCCATTATTGAGTAACATATAGTCTGAATATGAGAAAACAACAGATGAAATATTGAGAACATTATTCTGAGAAACTACTTCAGTTTCAGAAGATTCAACACTGCTTCCAAGGATCCATCTGAATTTGTGCTTCCTACCCCCTCCTCCTATTTCTGTTAATAAAGGGACTGAGTAGGTACCTTGTGCTGACTTTACTTTTTCAATAGAACAAGTTTTTTTTGTGAGCTGGTGACGTTTGCTGCCTTTCTGTTTCTGTGTCAGTATAAGAGGAGGAATCCCCTCCAGAGGTGTTACTAAATGTTTTCTTCAGAATCAAATTTTTCCTTTTTCTCTTTTGACCTGACTGTGTGGAGTCATTTTTTAGCAAATTTAACACTTTTAACATAGTCAAAAGGCTTTCCCAGATTGTAATCCCTTAAATCCCTATTAAATGTCCCTATTTTCCTGTCCTTAAGTTCCTGTTCAAACTGTCACAAATCCTTGCTTAATCTATCCAAACATTTTTTATATATTGGCAAACCTTCATATAATTTAGCTTTTTCACAAATCTTAGTCACTTCAGATGTATGTGTATCAGTACTGCATTCATAGTATGAATGTAAATGTTTTACAAATTGCATAGAAGCATTGTGTTGGGTTTCAGACCAAACTGTTAAACGTATGTCATCAGGATGGCCCATCAAGGGTTTGATTCAGATTGTCAACCACCTAGGTGTAATACCTTTTTCTTAATAAGCTTTGAAAAGCTTAAGATGCCATACACATGATTTAAGAATCATCATGCTTTTATAGAGCTGACTGAAAATAGAGGTGCAAGAAATATCCAGAGTATTCTCCCCTTGATGAACTCCCATATTTTGGGAACATCGATATCTGTGCAGTAACTGAGACCTGGTTCAAGGCTCCAGAGAGCACCCCTGCAATACCAGGCTACAACTCTTACCACACTTTTCGGCCACCAAACCAGGACCGAAACACTAAAGGTGGAGGAGTGTCAATATTCACCAAGGATATTCACACCACCAGGCTAGTTGGCCAACACAATGTGTCTGAAATTCTCCAAGTGCAACTAACACTAGGTAAGACTGCAATCCAAATTGTAGCTTGCTACAGATCCCCCACCATACCCCAAGATTCTCACTACACCTTTCTAAACATACTGGAAAATATTAAGATAGAACCAAACACCCTAATACTGGGTGATTTTAACTACCCTGCCATTAAGTGGGAAAACTACTCATGTCCCAACACCTTTATATGGCGGTTCTTGGAATTCATAAATTCCAATGCCCTGGATCAATTAATCCATAGTCCCACCAGGGGCTCCAATATCCTAGACCTGGTCATTACCAACATGGGAAATCAATGCTCCATACCTATGATCACCCCCTTGTTAGTCAGGTCTGACCATAAGCTAATCACCCTTAACATCCACATCCCACCCCCCAGTAAAGAAACCACCATAAAAAACTTCTCCAAAGCCAACTTCATGCTACTCAAGTCAGAAGTGACAAACTTCATAACACCCATGCAGACGAGAACTGAAAGTTCAACTGCTGAATCCTACACTAAGGCACTGTACGAGCACATCCACTCATGCATGAATAATGCCATCCCAAATAGAACCAAAATGCTCTCATCCAAAAAAAGGAAGCCAATCTGGTGGTCCCCTGCCATAAACAAACTTTACAACAAAAGGAATAAACTTTTTCAGAAAAGAGGAAAATCCCAGGATGCAAAAAACTCCCTTACTAGCCTCAGTAAGAAACTGAGATGCCTCATAAAATCCTCCAAAGCTAGTTACGAAAATAAAATTGCCAAAGATTCCAAAGACAACCACAAAGCATTCTATAACTATGTCAAGAATCTAAATGGCAATGCTCAGATCTGCTCTGAGCTAAAACAGAATGGCATTAAATATACTGATCCAAAGGATATTGCCAATATCCTGGCAGATCGATTCAGTGCCAACTTCACCCCCTCTCACCCCTTAAATGGCCCATCTCAATACCGGAAGATTGCCAAATTCCAGTAATAACGGCCACACAGGTACAAAATGCACTCTCTAAAGCCAAGAATACAGCATCCATGGGACCAGATGACATCCTGGGCTGTGTACTACATGAACTACAATATGAACTGGCACCTCACCTAAGTGTCATGTTTAATCATAGCCTCACCTCAGGTTTCATGCCCACTGAGTGGTGCAGAGCTACAGTTATCCCAATCCACAAGGGGGGATCCACCTTGGATCCCGGAAACTACCGTCCCATCAGTCTGACAAGCCTTATCTGCAAGGCCATGGAGCGTATTATCATGGAACTTATAAACAAAGACATTGGCAACATTCAAACACTGGACCCCACCCAGTTTGGGTTTGTGAAGGGCCGATCTTGTCTCCTGAACCTGATTGACTTCTTTGAATCAGTCTCCAGAGCCATGGACAAGGGTAAGGTGGTCCACACAGCCTATCTAGACCTTGCCAAGGCCTTTGATACCATCCCCACTCTGGAATCATAGATAAACTTACTAAGTTGGGCATTAATCCCTATGTCACCCAATGGGTTGCTAAATGGCTTACTGATAGAACCCACACTGTAAAAGTAGCCGACTCCAAATCCAGCTCCAGACAAGTGACAAGTGGAGTACCTCAGGGTTCAGTCCTGGGGCCGCTCTTGTTTGGCATCTACTTCTCTGAAGTACAGGTCAACACTAAGGGACTCTGGCTAACAAAGTTTGCAGATGACTGCAAACTGGGAGCCATTATTGAATCCCCAAATGATGTGGATACTCTACAAAAGGGCCTTACAGAAACAGATGCTTGGTGCCAGAGCCATGGGCTCAAGCTCAATGCCAAGAAATGTATTGTTATCCCCTTTGGGAAAAACATGTATCCATGAATTACCATATAGGTGGCAGTACACTAAACACAGAAAGTGTGATAAGAGACTTAGGGACACAGGTGGACAGTGGTCTCACCTTCGATAACCACATCACCACAACAGTCAGGAAATCCTTCTATGTGGCACACCTCATCACGAAGGGCTTTTCATCCAGAAAAAAGGAGGTCATTGTCCCACTGTACTCATCCCTCATTAGACCCATTATAGAATACAACATCCCATTTGGTATGTACCTCTCAAGACATCTGCAACAACTGGAAAGGCCTCAGAAATACCTCACTAAAAGAATCACAGGCCTAAAGCAGATGCCCTACGCTGACCACCTTAA
Source organism: Protopterus annectens (assembly GCF_019279795.1). Lineage (NCBI taxonomy): Eukaryota > Metazoa > Chordata > Ceratodontiformes > Protopteridae > Protopterus > Protopterus annectens. Next base: position 1,047,836,605 of record NC_056731.1, read on the forward strand.
AAAACTCCAGCTATACTCTGTTGCATATCGTCTACTCAGAGGCGATCTCTGCTTAACATACAAGGCCATGTCAAACCCAGAGCTGTTGGACATGCTACACTTAAAGAAATCCCAATCCCTCAGAGCTACACGCTCCAGGGATCTAAACCTTGTCATCACAATAAACAAAACATGCTGGAGGGATAGGTTCCTGACCCAGAGACTCCCCAGACTCTGGAATAGATTGCCCATACATGTCAAGCAGAGTGCCTCTTTGGACCTCTTCAAGAGGAACCTTGACGATTGGATGGGAGAAAGGAAATTCACCCCAGGGATCACGTCAGTCACCCTGCTAGACAGGGGTCCAGGAAAGTAAATAATGTGGGAAGAAATAGCCAGGGAATTGTTATGGCTAGGCTTGTATAGGCCCTAGGGCTGATAGCCTAGTACCAACCTATGAACCAACCTATGAACCTATGAACAAGAGCCCAAATACCTGCATGTTATCTTTGTCAACTGACAACCACCTCAAAATACTGATGAGATCCATAATATCTCAAAAACCAATAAGCTAATAAATTTCAAAATAAAGCCAGTCACTATGGGACTTTTAATAAAGCTAGAACCTAACAACCCAAATTATAAAGGGTTCATTACTAACTAAAGATCAGATAATCATGTAAAGTGTGGTCAGTTCTGATGAAAATAACAATACAAATGCCCACTATCAATAACCTAAAGAAGGGACTCAGGTGGAATATATAAAAAGTCTATGTCTGCGGTCATAGATGAAAGGAATAAAAAATCATGAAAATCACGATAGCAAGCAATTGACCAATGTATATTCAGCTTTGCATATAAGAATAATATATAACACCAAACCCAATATTTTAAATTATCCAACTTGGTGATATAATTTTCAAAAACTGTATCCACACAGTTCAATAACTGCTTAGTACAATGAATCTCTTGTAATAATTAGAACTGTATACTAAATGTCAATGGTTCAGCCATACACAAGTCTATATATCTTCTTAGAAGCTATGACCTTCAATATGTATAAACCGGTGACCAACTGTAGATGTATAAATTGCTATAAATGAATATAAATATTTCCCACAAACAAAATCGACCCACTCATAAGGCCAAAGTTCAGTAGTAGGAATACAAATCATGTAATGGCAACAATAACACAAATATAGTTTTTCGACAAATCAAATGTTTAGAGTGACAATAAGAACTGTTGGTTCTACTAGTAGAAAAAAATGATTCAACAGTCATAAACAGTAAAATAACAATTAAAGTCCCGCTCAGCAATAATGGAGTAGGCCCAGCATACAACGTTCTTACAATAATGGAATTAGCTTAATATGGCTCACATTGCATTCAAAATAATGTCACCAGCCAAAGTTCAACAGATGAACAGCTGTAATCAGGTACAGTTCAACATGAAAAAGATGTTACCAAACATGAACTGTCCCCAAAATAATGCCAATGTTATAACATTAACCGCATTATCCCCATTAAAAATAATGTTGATGCTTTTCCATCTGAATAACTGAGCCCAAGATCAAAATCTACAATCCCAATATTCAAGCTTTCTCAATATGCTTTCGCTACATAAGATCAAGAAATAAACCTTCAAGGGATTAACTTAATATGGCCCACGCCACAAAACAAAAAATGTCACCGCACAGAGTTGAAAACATGAACAAGTCTATGATAAGTGCAGTTCAACCTAGGAAAGTTATTACCAACCATGAACTGTCCCAATAGTAATAGCATTGTTCATATTAGCACTGTTGAAATCCCAATGGCTAAGCACAAGTTGAAAATCTGAACTCACAATGCTCGAGCTTTCTTCGTTTATGTCCACCACATCAGCAGACAAAACAAAACCTCCAACTAATGAAAATGGTTGGTATTCTCCTCATCCAGTTTCGGAAATGTATCACGGAAGTCAATACCAAACAAAAAAAACATCCACAGCATATGTCAACAGTACAGTAAATGTAAAAATCCAAACAACCAAAAAAATGCACAAACAGCTTATTCCATCACATATGCTGAACACAGAATCAAAAGCTACACTCCCATTGTTCCATTACATCCGTTAACTCCAGCTAGCATATAAAATGGTTGTTTTTCACCACTTCCAAATTCCAAAATGAGAAACAGAAAGTGAATGCCAGGATTCAACATAGAAACCCATCCACAGCAAATGCCACCAGCAGAATGAGCATGAAGATCCAAACAACTGTGAAACTGCACAGACGGCAGGTGCAGAGGCTCAAAAGGCAAATCCAAAAAACAGAAAAGTAAGTCAGCACTTGCTGGGATGGGACAAAACAAAGTTTATTGAAATCAAACCACAGTCAACAGACCAGTTTCGTCCCAAAAGCCTTTGTCAGTGAATGAAATTAACCATGATAGACATATATATATATACATAAGCAAAAGCTATTAATTGGCTGATAACCCAATAGCAAATCATAAATGATTATTGAAGCCAGGTGAAAATAATCTACCCAATCTCACAATCCATGATTTCTCTTTTTTGTTAAGAATATTGAGCCAACCAGCTTTACAACATCTATTACCCAAAATAATAACCTGCATTTCCCAGTAAATGACCCAGTGGGATATCCCCCCTAGAGAACATCTGATACAGTTGGGAGGTGTGCCAGATATGTGAGTTGTGGTAACTGCCAGGGTTGCCAGCACACACGTTCAAGATGATTCCCTTGGCATTACATAAGATTTGGCAGTTAACAGAGTGGAAGCCCCTTCAATTTATGTAGAGCCTTCCCAGTTCTCTGGGTGGTGCCTTAATTTCTATATATGTGCAATCTATGACATGCAGTACTTCAGGGTTGTGTGCAAAAGGGTAGAACTCCTGCATATTTCTGGCCCTATCTTCAGGAATACAGGGAAAATGTATGTGGCCACTGCCATGTTGGAGCATAACATTCAAGAATTGATGGAAGATCTGGGATGCTGATGCCTGTGACACCCCCAGCATGTCCACTGTTTGTCTCTGAAAGGTACCTGCAGTTAAGAATCTGAGTACTACACATAACTTTGTCTCTACAGGGATGGGTTCCCTTCAGTTTGCCCTGTTTCTGAGTTGAGGGCAACAGAATTTCCAGAGTTCCTGTAGTGTGTCTCTATCCATTCTGTAGGGCTCAACAATTTCCACATCGTGTAGGTTGTGATATTTTACCTGGAGTCTGAAAACTCTTCTCCTTCTTGGCCTTGGTCTATTAGCAGCAGCAGCAGCACAGACTTCAGCCTGTTTCACATACACATGAATTAAAGCAACAGCAGCCCCTAGCATTCTTTCTGTATAGACTCTTTTCCATGGTTGTATTCCAATAGGTTTTGAAATTCACAGGGAAAACCAGAACTGAGTCTACATGGTTGCTTTATAGCTTGTTGAATAGTTCCTCCATCTTTAATTGGTTGATTAACATACAATGCAGTTGCTTATGCTGTAATTTGCATGGCCTGGTGTTTACCTTGTTTGTGCGGTGGTATGTGGCTCTACACACTGTGTAGAGCCACTTACTGAATCCAAAATGGCGTGCTATGATGCGTGACACACACACAGTATAAATGGACAGTGAAGGCTTTATTGAATATGGCTGTATAACTAAAAGTAGCACAAACACTCATTGTTAATATGACATCACATTACACAGAAATATTGCACACACCTAAAAAAATGGTAAAACATAATTTCCACTGTCATGGTTTTGGAAGACAGATCACATTTCTGAACCAGCATCAAGTTGTTTCTAAGGAAATGGTAACCATACTCATAAACACAATAGTTGTAATATGACTCTATCTAGAGAGTACCTTCAGTAAGTGCAGTAGTCCAGGAAATCAACATACTTTAAACAAGTAAAACAACTATCACTTGACCAGTGAAGCTGTGAGCTGCACATGTTAAAGTTTTTCTGCATTTCCTAAAAAATAAGAGAAAAGGTGCCTGTGGTTACATATTTCTACATGTACAGGACTGTCAACATGCAGGAAGGACAAAATATCAAAGATAGCAATATAGTTCACACCAATGAAGTATAAGACCTAAGACTCCTCTCTTAAGTGTTGTACAGAACATGAAATGTATTATAGTCATGGACAAAGAAACCAAAACTAAAGTAGTCAGAGGCTGGTGGTATTCATAGTCATTTGTACAAATACAATTGGGGTATCCTTGATTTTTACAAATAGCAAAGGTGAGATCCATAGAGGCCATTTAGACTAATGTAAAAGTGCCTTAAGTATAATGAAATGCAAATATATAAAGCAGTGAATGCTAATGAGGTTTTCTTGCAATTCATAGTCCAGTAGCCAGACAGTGTGCACATCCATTGTTGAAAGCAATACTTTTTCTTTGATATCTGAGTTGCAGCTCACAAACTTGCTCCAGCCATCCCTTCAGTAGTCTGTCCAAGAATGCACAAAACTGTCCCTGATACTCAAATTAATTATTTCCCCCAGCAACTCTTTCAGTAGTTTAAGTATGCACAAGCACTAAAAGGACACAGCAATCATTTCAGCAGTCTGACCATGGATGTAGAAGCACTTTATTGACACCAAAGTGAACCATTTCCCTCGAAGCAATTCCTTCAGTGCTCACCAAGTTTGCACAAGCACGAAAATAGGGCTTTTCCCCAAAGTGATCCCTTCAGTAACTTGATCAAGTATGCACAATCTCCAAGATTAAACATTTTCCCCAATGGATCCCTTTAGTAGTTTCACAAAGTATACACAAGCACCAAAATGAAACATTTCTCCCGCTGATCTCTTCAGTAGCATGCCCATGAAAGCACAAACACTAAAATGAAAATTTCCCCCACCATTACCTTCAGTAGTATGTCCAAGTATGCACAAGCACCAGAATGAAACATTTCCCCCCAGCAATCACCTTCAGTACTATGTCCAATTATGTACAAGCACTAAAATGGAACATTTCCCCAAGCGATACCTAATATATTCATTAATACAGAAGCTCTAAAATACAATAAAAATAAAATCTTTAAGTAATGTCAATAGTTGGATCTCCTCTTAAAATGTATTTCAGTACATATTCCTTTTTTCCTTTCCCCTTGCAACTATGTTTTCTCGTGGTAAATCAGTGCTTACTGGCATAGGTTCAGGGCTATTTACACATTTAGTATGAAAATGAGGTCATTTTAGATTAATCCCTATGAATCTTACAGATAACACAGATGTCCAATATTCTTTATCTTTGTATTACCACTACAGAAATGCAAAGCCCCATTCTATGAATGCCGGCCAAAATATATAAGGTTAAAATGGCGGATCAAAACAACTTAACCTCATTAACTGGTGAAGACCACCAGACAATGCAGCAGTAACTCATCACTAGGCAAGTGAAACAAGCACAAATGTACACATAAAAAAAGTCTCCCTCTCTGTGAAGGGCAATAAAAATTAGATTATTGCATAGTGCATACTTTTAGTAGGAAGAATGCAACAATATTGCAACAGATATGAAAAACTCCAGACCACAAAAAATTAAAAAAAAAATGTTAACACTATTGGCTGGCAATGTCTGCTTTTTTGTGCTCTGCCGTTTAAGTATTTGCATTCAGTTAGACAAATTACTTAAAATGAATATTGAAAAGGCACATAAAATAACTGCTGTAGCAGATGCGTTTTTACTAATAATAGCATAACTTCAGTTTTTACTTTTAATTATAAGTCACAATATAATAGATCAGAATATCAGTATCGCTTGATCTAGGATATCACTGGATCTCCAGAACCCACATGCTTGGGTTTACAGTTATTACTACTGCAAGACATTTATGACTTGATAACAGCAAGTATTTTTAAGGGATACTCTTTGACCATGTGGGCTATACAGCTTTAACTTCTAGTTCCAATTACTGGTTCACATTTTAAGGAAAAACAGTCTATGATATAGGGAGGCCAATGTCCTCTGTGCTCTTCCTGTATGCCAATCATGTCAATAGTTTGCACATGAAGAGTAAAAAACAAAATCAATAGCTATTTATTCGACTGCAACACATCATTAAGGCTCTCCATATAATGGCTATTCAAATCCTATGAAACACATTTATAGCAAAATTCATAAAATGCATAAAGGCAGTGGTAAAGAAACATATCACATATATGCACATGCATGCATGCGCGCACACACACACACACACACACACACACTGCTCTGGGGCATATGACACAGGTGAAATTGTGCTTTGTATCAAACGTTTCACTAAATACTTGTGTTATGGGTGACTGTTTAATAATCCATGTTCTTTAGAATATATTGAGAGTTTGTATATAAAAGGGTCTACTGAAAAATGGTTTAGCATATTGTCATGAGAGTTTTAATTAATACCAGAACTTGTACTACTAAACTATCCTTAGACTGTATTTCTAGCTACAAAGGCATAGTAGATGTGCCATGACATTTAATGAAAACAATTATTTTATGTTGCTTTTTTGTCATAGCAGATGAGATACATGTATTGCTTTATTCTTAAATAAAGCTCATGTTGTTTAGAAATGTTGTAGTCTGTCAGTTCTGAAGAAAAAAAACTCCAGATGACCACCATGGCTGGAAAATTGATTTAATGTAGACAAGCGCTTTCACGTAGAACACCTACGCTTTCTCAAGATCTCAATAAAATACAACAAACATACACTCGTTTTATATTCAAATTTCAGCAATAAATCAATAAAACAATTAAAAATACACAAATTAATTAACTAATATTTTAACATTTAAATAAATTTAAATTAATTTAAGGGGGACAAGCATCAGGCTCTGGCTTGATGCATATGTAGTTATTTAATCCTGGATATATATGTGCCTGTAATTTTAAAATCTATTTTAACTCAATACGCTCTACTTGATTGTTGGGATTAAACCCCCCCCCCCCCCATCACAAAAAAACATTTGTAAGACTTTGAAACCAAAAATATGTGTAGGGAATTCCATTGTATGTTTAGCTAAAGCATTTAGCTTGTTCTTATTTTTCACATTATGCATATGTTGGTAGACCCTATCCCTCAAGCAGTGCCTGCATAAAAACATGCACATCCTTTACACTCTGCCAGGTAGACTAGATTAGTAGAGCTACAAGTAGCATAGAATCTGGGTTCAAAAGTAAAAGGTGAACCTGGATGTTTGAACTCCTGAACTGTACACACATTTTACAATTCTTACAGGGCTAGGTCCCTAATCTACATACATATATGGAAGTCTTTTGTCGATCATTACATAATAATCGCTTTAAATTGCAATTATTTTTATAAGTAAAACCAGGGACCTCCCCTATTATATCTATAGTCTCTTTGTCACCAGTCAGAAAATGACAGTTTCTCTTAATTACATCACAGACTCTACTGTTGTCATCAGCACACTTTGTGACAAAACGTACCTTATTCCTTTTTACACTTAAACTTTCTTTAAGAGCTGTCTCTATGGGACTAACACCACTATTATTCTGAAAGGTCTTATTCTTAATGGTTTGAAAAATAGATAACTTATAACCTCTTTCTGTAAATAATTGCTGTAAATAGTCAACTTCCTTTTCCATATCAGTAGCTGTATTATGTATGTTCTTAACTCTATTCAGCTGTCTTTTAATAATATTTGGGAAAACATAACCACAAAATTTAAAATCGTGAACCTACAGTGCAAATACACATCACACATACACATACGCACAATCCCCCCCCACACCCCCCCACTTATATATACTAACTCCGAGATTGCGCAATCACACACACAAAGGTAACTCACACACAAACATTTCACAGCCCCTTGCACACACACATCACAGCCAAAACACACACTAACGTACACAAAAGCCCCTAACCAACACACTCATACGTACTTACCTACACTTTCACCTATGCATTCACACACCGCAACACCAGAAGCTCCGAACTTTGTTATTTTGAATTTTGCACTTCTGGTGTTTTGGAATTTCAAGGCTTCAGTAGTCTAATTTCGAAATACTGAAAGTCGGGATTTCAGTATTTAGAAATTATAAAGGGAACCCGTGTGTGTGTGTGTGCGTGTGTGTGCGTGTGTGTGTGTGTGTGTGTGTGTGTGTGTGTGTGTGTGTGTGTGTGTATATATATATATATATATATATATATATATATATATATATATATATATGGTTCCCTATCAGAAGCCTGAAATACTATAAGCCTGAAAATCAAAATCCTGAAAACTATAGACTGAAAGTTCAAAATCCTGAAAGCCCAAAATCCTGAAACTCAAAATCCTGAAAACACAAATAATGCTAATATGTCACTATAAAGACACTAATATCTACCAATTGACCCTGACCCTAACCCTAACCCTAAGGTCCGTCACTATCGCACACTCACTTGACCCGCGCCCTAACCCTAACTCACTTAAACCGCCCCTAACCCCAATATTTGTCACTATTGCATACATGCCTAACCTGCGCCCTAACCATAACTCACTTAAACCGCCCATAACCCTAACATAAAACCAACCGCACACTTACCTGAACCCAACGCATGACCCAACACCACAGGGCTAACAATAGCAAAGCCACAATGATGTCAGTATGTCCATTTTGTGTTTTCAGGATTTTGAGTTTCAGGATTTTGGGCTTTCAGGATTTTGAACTTTCAGTCTATAGTTTTCAGGATTTTGATTTTCAGGCTTATAGTGTTTCAGGCTTCTGATAGGGAACCATATATATACATGGTTTCACTTCTTAATGTCGAAAAACCAAAATCCTGAGGCTCAGAATATCGAATTCAGAACCTCAAGATCTTGGAATCTCTAAATTAAGAACCCCTCCCCCCCAGAAAAGCAGTGAACACATCACAAAACATATTTTTGCAGGAGGGCAAGCCCCCCCTGCTCCCCCCACCTCTACCATTATATACGAACTCCGAGATCGCACTACAGTGAGGAAAAGGGAAATCTCCCGTTCCACGCTGTATGCCGATCTCTGTTCAGGATTTCAAAGTTTTAAAACTTCGATCATATGATCTTCGATGGTATGAATGTCGAAGTTTTAAGCTTTGAAATTCTGCAGAGAGCCCATTAGAAAAATATATATCCTTCCTTTTTTCTAAAGTTCTTAATGCTTGCCATTCCCTAAAAGTAAAATTATATTTTATTTTATGTTTATCTAACAACACAGATTCACAAATGTTCCCACCTCCAAATCCTATCATTGACCCAAATTGTGAAGCACGTGGATTTTCAAATGGTGGTATGAACTTGTTAAATGTTGGTATAAAAGACATATCAATTCCATTTCCTTCATTACAAAACATGTTATCTTCCACATCATTGTCATACATCCCCCCCGTTTGATCAACACAGGAAAAGAAACTTTCGTCAGATTCATTAAGCAAAGTGTTATTTCTTATATCAATATCAACTCCTGAAATCTTAGCAAAATAATTTTTTAAAAATATTTTTCTTAAAAATCTAAACATTTCTTGCCTTACCACATGTCCTCTAGGTAACACTGTGGCCACAAACTTGAGCCCTATGTTTAACACAGAAACTTGTTCCTGCGTTAAACTACAACATGATAAATTAACCAGTGAATTTGGTACAGTACGTGACTCACAGTTTAAATTTTTTGTTGAAATAATGTCCATTGTTTTGTCCTTGTTTAAAATCTGCTCTATAATCCCTCCCTGCATTGCCGTTGTTGGACCCAAAGTTCCTCGTATGCTTCTGTCCTTGGCGAACCTGCTGTTGTTGCTGTGGCTGTCTCTCCTGGTTCCTAAAGGTTTGCGCATATTCCGCTGGTCTTTCTGGTTGTGGTAACTCAGGAAAGTCATCACTCATGTCAGTCTCATAATGACTCTCCTCCCCCGAGGAAATAAATGATGCAGAGACACTCCTTTTAAACTTAACGTGCTGACGTTTCCGATTCCCCGCCTTCCGATTGGCCGAATATGTGAAAGCAAGCCCAGCCTCATATTCATTCACATCTCTCTTCAATTTAGATTTCTTTTGCTCCACAAGTTTTATTAGTTCTCTCCAAAAAACTCTTGATACTTTGGACTCCCATCGAACTGCTGATGGTCTGAGACAGGACCACTAACTCCAGTTTTAATTTTTTATGCTTAATTTGATCTCTCTCTCTAGTAAAATGTGTAGCCATTCGACTACACACTCATGCAAAGCCTTAAACCAGTGCTCCTTGAACTGTTTATCTATCGGACAGTTCAAATCAAAAGGAGTACTGGGATTTTTAATAAATACCAGTCTTCTTTCTTGATTCAAATCATCATTCTAAATTACCTGTGTAAACACCTGTAATGTGCATACCTCACTTTTCTACAAGGCACAGCCACCCTCACTGTCATCAAAACTTTCTAACAAAAATTAACATCTCCCCATCTTTCATACTCTGGGCTCAATGATTTGCAAATTCTCCACTGCTATTCTACACAGGTTCTGCCCCAGACATTTTTAAATCATTGTAATTCTATCCTTATCTCGTTGTCCCCATTCCACTCCCCCATTATCTACCGTCTTACATTTAAACCTCATCACGTCTTCCTTTTTTTTTTGCGTAATCCTTTATTCTTTTAATCAGTCATCTGTAGAACTGACAGGCCCATTTTCGTCTCTCAAATTCCTCTCTAAGCTAATTAAACACCTTTACCACCTCCTTACTCGCAACCTGCTATCTAGTTCCCAACGTGGCTTTTGACCTAAACACAGTACTAGCACAGCTCTAACATCCTTCACCAGCAGCATTAATCATCTCCTAACCAAAGGTCACTATATCGCTTCCATCTTTCTCGATATGTCCAAAGTCTTCAACACTGTTACTCAACAACTACTTCTAGACAAACTTACATCCCATGGCATCACCACTGCATCCCTCACCTGTTTACATAGTTATCTTTCCCATCATCAGCAAGCAACCAAATGGACAAACAGTCTCACCCCCCCTACTCCCCATCTCAGTAGGTGTTCCCCAAGGTTCCATCCTTGGACCCCCTCCTCTCTATCATATTTACAAACAACCTCAGCTCAGCAACTCAACTGGCATGCATTATCCAGTATGCTGACAATTCCACTGTCATATGCTCAACCCCTTCACCACAAGAACTTACACTAAAAATGCAAAACTCCTTTCAAGACTCAGAGAATCACCTCTCTGAGCACCAGCTCATTTTTAACCCAAATAAGACTAAGATTATAGTATTCAGAAACAAAAAATCCAAACCTAGTTAGCTCTCTCTCACAATCATGTCTTCTAATGGAACCACAATTGAACCCACTAACCACACCAAACTTCTAGGTGTCACAATTGACAAGAACCTAGAATTTGACAAGCATATTTCTCTGACTATCAAAAAGTTCACACCAAACCTGGCACTCTATATAGAGCTAAAACCTACCTTACTCAGAGTGCTAGGCTAGCCACCCTCCTATATTTATTTTTATGTTTTATTTTACATTTGTTGACCGGGATAGTCTGACTGGATATATGTCCAGCTTCAGCGGTGGCCCAGGGAGAAAAGCTCCACATACCAAAAAAGAGACAGTACATACATCCCTGAGTGATAAACTCAGGCAGACATGTTTAGAAAAATATAGACAAAGAATACAGGCAGATATCAATATACACAATGTGCAGACTTACATCTGATTGGCAGAGACGTATCAGAAAATGTGAACATAGAATACAATCAGATTTCATAATTCACAAAGCTTAGACATTCAAATGCTATGAGGCATAGATACTTGGCTAAACAGCAGTTGGGTAGCAAGAAATGTATTAGTGAAGTTGTTAGGTTTGGAACAAGAGCACAGCCAATGAGATGTGAGGTATTTTCTGAGTTCTCTTTTAAATCGGGGTAGTGAGGTTTCATTGGTAATGGTAGTAGGGAGTAGAGTCCAGATTTTACTGGTTGGGTTGGCAAATATAACATTGCCTGCAAAGTTGTTGGATATTTGGGTAAGTATCAATAGTTTCAGCTGAGCATAATGGCCTGGGTGCACTATGAGGGGTGAGGATATTTTTGAGAGCAGGGATGTTATCAGGTTGATGGAGTATTTTATGCACTACTATAAGCTGGTTGAACTGTAGAAGGGTAGGATACTCTAGCCATCCCAGTGCTTTGAGGTTCTGGCGATGGTGGGTCCTAAAAGCCATGCCAGTAGCAAATCTGGCTAAATGATTGTAACATCTTGATAATTTGTTGAGATTGGTTTTGGATAGGTTGGTGAGTACAGGGGAGGCATACATAAGGGTAGACTGGAGGTGTGATCTTGCAATAGCTGTCCTAGCTAGGGGGGGTTGAGGAAAGGTTTGGCTCTGTACAGTAAGCCAAGTTTTATTTTGACGGACTTAATAGTGTGATTTACATGTTTATCAAATTTAAGGTTGTTGTCTATTATGTCTAGAAGCTTTGTATGGTCATCAGGGGAGATAACGGTGTCATTGCTAGATTTGATGTTGAAGGAAGGAGGAGAAATTCTACTGTTAGGGGAGAAAAGTAGTAGCTTGGTTTTTCTACAATTTAGAAGCAGGCGGTGATTAGCTAGCCATGTTTCTACTATGCTGAAAGTGGTCTGGGTGAGGGTTATAAGTTGTGTAGGAGAGGAGGCGGAGCATATTAGCATTGAGTCATCTGCATATTGGACGCAGGTGGCTCCTAGGATGGTGATGTGCAGATCATTGATAAAGATAGAGAAAAGAAGGGGACCTAGTATGGACCCTTGTAGGACACCTAGGGGTAGAGAAAGTTGGGAAGACAGCTTGCTCTGCCATAAGACAGCCTGCTGTCTACCATTTAGGTAGGAATGAAACCATTGTATTGCATGTTGGTTTAAACCGATGGTTTGTAGGGTATTGAGCAGTAGCTGATGGTTGACCATATCGAAAGCTTTTGAGAGCTCTAGGAAGAGTGCTGAAGATAGTTTGTTGTTGTTATGATGAAGACTGATGACATTAGAGAAAGATAGCAGAGCCATGGTGGTACTGTGGAATGGCCGAAAGCCGTGTTGAGAGTCGGCGAGCTTTCCGTTTTGAATAAGAAAGTGCATGATTTGTTTGTGTATGCATCTTTCCATGATTTTAGCTAGTGGTGAAATAATGGCTATAGGTTAAAAGTTAGATAATTCTGTGGAACTTCCTCCTTTATGGAAGGGTATAACATGTGATATTTTCCATATTGCTGGGATGGGTCATTCTGAGATGGATCTGTTGATCAAAATAGAAATGGGAAGTGCTATGGCATCAGCTGCTTTTTGAAGATATTCAGCTGAGAGGTGGTCAGCAGCTAGTGTAGCAGGTTTTAGCTTTTTGAGTAAAGTCTGGATCAGGTTGGTAGGTAAGGTTTGAAAGGTAAATGTGGGTTGGGTGCTGGATCGATCAGGGCTGGATTTGCCAGAGCTGGTGTTTGTGTCCGATGGAGTGAGATGGGTAGCTACAGACTGGATAGTTTCAGTAAAGAAGGAGTTGAAGCCGTTTGCAGTTTCTACAGGGGATTTATCATGGGCAGCTGATGGGGTAGAAGTGGCAGAATGGCCTGGGTGGAGAAGATTGTTAATACCTGCCCAGACCTTTTGAGGATTTAGCTGATATTTTTGGTGTAGGAGGGTGTAGTGATTTTCTCTGTCTAGAATGACAGATTTTTTGGTCTGATTCCTTAGCTGCGGGTATCTTACTTGGTCCATAGGGGCTTTGATAACATACCATTTGGTCCAGGCATTGTTTCTTAGTTTAATTTTGTTTTTTTCTTTCTTTAGATAGCCACGGTGCAACTGTGGCTTTTACACAGATGGTATGGGTAAGAGCATGGTAGTTACAGATAGCCAGAAATCTGGTATTGAAGTACTCAACTGCTTCTTGTAATGGGAGTCGTTTCAAGACATATATGGATCTCACATATTCACAAACCTACATAAGACTGAGCTCAATAACCTAGAATCCTGCTACAGCAAAATAGCCAAGTTTGCCACCAATCAGCCCTGCAGGACTCATCATTGCTCTGCACTCTCCCAACTTTAATTGGCTAGAACTCCCTAATCTTTTATCCCTCAACCATATGGTCATGGCCCACACAATGATATACCAACCCAGTGACTGTCCTGCTCTCTCTACCTTAATCCAGCCAACCCAGTGCAAATACCCGTTCCCTCAGATCCTCCTCCAAGCTTATGCTAAAGGTATCTTGCACCCACAATTGCCATGGTGGCTCCCTTTACTGCCACAACATTGCCAAATTATGGAATACCCTTCCACAACCCATTACACATAATCCTAACCGCCACAAATTCAAACAACTCCTAAAGAACTACCTTGCCAAACATTGGTTCTGTTCCTGCTATCCTCAGGGATAATCTTTCTTCATACCACCCTGTAGCTTACCGTAACCTCTACTCTAACGTCTACTACACTCCCTCCATCTATCTGCTATCTCTGCTGACTCATACTGTACTCAAATATGAAATAACATTTAACCCCCTGTCATTGACTCACTATTGATACATACACACACTGTGAATTGATACTGTACACACAGTCTTTATACTTTATACTTCTGTATTACTTTAACAATTGCTTGCCCTTGCCAACAGACTTTGTATACTGTCTACAGTTTACCTATTATGAACTAAATACTGTTTTATAAAGTACTATTGTTGCTGTATGGTTTATGACTGTATCTGGAGCTTTTCTCCCCAGGCCTCTGATGAAAACAGACTTCTCGCTCAGTCAGACACAAAACAGTTAACAAATGTAATAAATAAATAAATAAAAACTAAATAAATTTTAGGATGAAATTTAAGACTTGACGCTGACATATTTTTGAAAGAAATCACCAGAATAGGAGGCAACTGCCTGTCTGTACATCCTTAACAAATGACAAAGTCATCAGCAAAACAATCCATATTATTTTTCTCCTGAATTCTTTTATTATAGTCATTATATTCCTTATACCGTGTACAAGACTGGCTATTTGTATTAGAAAAATGCTTAGGGAAAACAGACACCCCTGCCTATCCCACTCCCCAAAGGTTACCTTCTTTGATCACCTATCATTTATTTACACTGTGATCAAGCCTTTTTCTCCAGTGTCTTCACTTACACCCAACAAGCTATAAATGTTTTCCTACCACCTGCTTTAGAATATCAAGTAAAATATCCCATACAATACTATTAAAAGCTCTCCTTTCTCCTCCCATTTCTGTCAGCATCACAAAATTCAGTAATGTTCTGCAATGATCTGCAGATGACCTTCATTTGACAAATTCTACCCATTCATCCCCAGTCAGCCCTGATAGGCATATGTCTAGGATTTTTGTATCTTAGAAATTGTTATGGCATCCAAGTCACACACTATCAACCTGCATGTCCCTAGTCACTCTCTTGTAGTTTTCATTTACATAATATAATAAATGTTGCCTCATACATTAATCTGGCAAATGTCCTTTCTTTACAATATCACTTAATCTCCCTTTCAATTGCTAGAGACCCACTTTTATAAAATTCTATTAGACAGCTATCTAAACCTTCCAGCCTTTCCTCTTCTTAAATACTTGTGTCAACTACTTTCACACTCCTATCCCTCTATTACCTCTTTCTTTCCACTCCTTTTCCACAAAAACTCCCCTCCTACTCCATAAACACATTACATAACTGCTTCATATCTGATTTCGCATAAAACTCCCTAAACCTTTTCAACACCCATCCTCCGAATCTGTGACACCCATGCTTTTTCTCTCTCTGTCTTTCACCTTCCAATATAATAACTTTATGTCGCATCTCACTGCCCCCACCGCTTAGCTCTCTTATAAGCTGTCACAATTTGCATCTTTAAATCTTTCCATTCTTTCAGTCAGATCTTGCCTTTTACCCTCCTCTGCCAGATCCTCCTCCTTCAGTACCTGGGCACTATTTTGTAATCTACGGTGTCTTTATTCAAATTCATTCACAGATTTTCTTCATTTATTTCTCATTTCCCTAGTTTGCTCCATTAAGTTTTATTACCACAGTACTTTGTCCCTCCCCTGCATTCTCTTTCAGTATCTGTTTCACAATCTACTGCAACCATCCTACATGCCTAACATTTCACCAATGCCCCAGGTTACAAATTCATCTTCTCTTGACATGAGTCTGTACTGTGGTCTGACAGCTCTCTCCCCATCATTGGCATTATTTTCTAACTCCCCTGCTATCTCCTCTCCACAAAAACATAGCTTAATTGTCTCTCACATCATTCCTCAGAAAAGTAAACCTCACTAATTTCCCACCCCTGCCTACACATTCATATAGCCCAACCTCTCAAGCCTCCCTCTGAAACTCTCTGACATTCTCTATGGAATTCACTTCTTCTGATAGTTTGTTGCCACATTAAAGCCAACCCAAACACAAGTCTGTTTCCCTCTTCCATTTGCTTCCCTATTCCATTATCTTTTATATCTTGTCTACAGATACCTGGATTTTCTCTTTCTTATCTTCACTTCAGCCATAGAGCACCCTTCATACTACCTCTTCACCCCAGAAACATCTTCTCACCACATTCTTCCCTTCAGAATCCTTTTTTACCTTTTTTGTCTCTCATCTCTACATTCTTCTCATCCCACCCTGTCCTCCCTTGACCACACTCTTTTATAGGCAGCTAAGAATCCTTCTTTTCATTTTAACATCTTTTTTCAATTTCACCTCCTTTAACATTGTTATCTCCATCTCTTGACTCATTACATTGATGACCACTTCATTCTTAAAACAGACAAATGCAGTATGTGAGATATGTATTTATTTATCACCACCAGAGACCATACTGTCACAGACAGACAGGCACTAAATGGAACAAACAGGCTGTCAGTGACCCACACGCACCACTCACTGCACCCAATAAAGACCACCAACTTAGACCTACATATGCTTAGGTGCTCACATGTAACTTATCCAAATCTCAAAGGCATCACAGGTGCAGTTCTCAGAAACTCTGCATGTGCACAAACAAGAAAATTCCCTTCACAACACAATATGCCACATCTCATTGTGTCTTGACTGCCAAGCCCATAAGGTGAAACACTCCACAACCCAGTATTCTGGTCATTGGAGACTCCATTGTGAATACACTGATGTCCTTCTTGCCAGGCTGGATAAGAAGAAGGTTACTGTTAGTTGCCACTCAGGGGCTAGGATTCACCAGATTATGCAATCACTCAGGTCACTTACCTGTAAGTACCAATCTGACTCATCCATAGTCCATCTGGGCATGAATAACCTGAAACACACCTCCTTGTACTATATGAAGAGAGACATGACTGAGATCTCAGAGCATGTGTCATAAGCAAGTATGAGCCTAGCACTGGGCAGCATTCTACTGTCTCCAAAGATGATGCCAAAATATCAGCAGAAAATGATAGACTTTAAAAATTGACTTAGCTACTGGTGTAATTCTAAAGGGGTCCAATACTTGTCAGCCTGGGAGGACAGGTCTATATTAGATCAGCAAAACGGTATTACAGCGTATGCCATTTCGCCGACACATATAGACCAAAATCCGAATATAGCGAAGGCTCAGGTAAGCAATTTTTTCCCCAGGGATAAAAATCATGTGGCCTGAGCCGTGACATTGCCCTTTACCCCAATGTAGTGTGATCTCGGAGTTGGTATATTTAGTTAGGGGGTGTGGGGGGTACACCCCCCATGTTGGGGGTGTGGGGAGTGAACCCCCCCCCACTCTGTTATGCTTGAAATTGTGTGTGTGTGTATTTGTTTTTAATGTAAGTGATTTCTTTCCCAGGGAAAGAAATTTCTGTTTTGAATGTTCGCAATTTAGTGAGGTCGCTGATTATGTGTCGATGCATTTAATATAGACCCGGGAGGATATGGTTGCCAGACCACACTGCTTTACCAGGGATGGTCTCCTGCTATCACCTCTAGGCTTTTGCATATTGGCTAAAACATTATCCACCCCTATTCTGCCTTTTCTGAGCATTGCCAAACAGACAAAACATCCAGAATAACAAAAGATACTCAGGGCATGTTAAAAGTGTTGTTGCTGAATACTAGGAGCCTCAACAGGAAACTGTACTGCCTGGAAACTTCTCACTCTGGAGAATGCTGACATCTGTGCAGTTGCAGAAATATGGTTTAAAACTTCAGAAAGCACTCTCATCTCATCACCTCTAGATTAGTCAAACAGTATGAAATGCTCGTACTACTGCATGTTCAACTATCTATGGGAAAAATCCATTACCAAGTTCTTGCTAGCAAGAAATCCCCCTCCATGGACCAGGATACCCACACATCATGCATAGAGCTACCTGAATCACTCACCATCCAGCCCAATACCATACTCATAGGTGATTTGTATTACCCTTTCTTTAACTAGGAGGCCTATACAACCACTAACATACAGTTCCAAAACTTCCTTGTCTTTGTAAACTCAAATACCCTAGAGCAGCTAGTCTGCCCTCCCACCAGTGGAACAAATGTCCAGATCTGATACTCACAAATATGGGAGAGCTCTGCATACCTCATGTGTGATGCCTTCACTGATGCAATCAGATCACAAAGCTGAATCCCTGAAAATTAAGGTAAAACTAGAATCCTCCTCCAAACCCTAGAATTTTAAAAACATTTCTAAGGCAAACTACCCCCTATTAAGCAATGCCATAGCTAGAGTCCAACCTCCCCCAAATTCAGAAAACACAGTAGCCTATGGACCATAGTACATTAAGCACTGTATGACCACATAAACAACTGCATAGAAACAGCAGTATTAAACCAAAATAAACCCAGTTCAAAGCACAAAAACAAACCACCCTGGGAGGCATCTGGTCGCAACAGATTGTGCAACAAAAAAAAAAAAAGAAAGAAAACCCTGTTGAGAAGTAAAAGGGAATGTGCTCAACAGATCAATAAATCCCTCATTTGTTTAAACAAGCAGATCAAGGAACTAGTAAAGTCTCTCAAAGCTGACTTTGAGGCAAAAATAGCCTTCAAATCTAAATGATAACCATAAGGCATTTTTCAGTTATGTCTGCATTCTTAAGGGCAACATCCAACAATGTGTGGAATTACTTAGCAGCAGGTTCTCCTACACAGCAAATCTATTGGCTGATAAATTTAGCTCAAATTTCACTCCCCCATCGCCCCAGCTCTTCCCCTAGAAATACTCTCATTAACTAATAATTACTAAAGAACAGGTAGCCCTAGTACTCTCCAAAGCTAAAACATGGCATCACCGGGGCCCGACAATATATCAGTTTGTGTTTTAAATAACTTGAATTTGGTCCTATCAGGCCCAATAGGATCGCTATTTAACTATAGCCTGCAGACTAGCTTTTTTCCAACAGAGTAGACCATCAAATGAGCTGGGAAATTACAGACCCACAAACTTGACTACTCTTGTTTGTAAGGCCATGGAAAAAAATAATCATGGACCTGATAAACAAAGACATAGGAAACATCCAAACAGTGGACCAGACCCAAATAGGCTTCATTAGGGGCAGGTCATGCTTGTTAAACATGATGAACTTCTTTGAGAGGGTCACTAAGACAATGGATGAACAGTCCATACCACCTACCTTGACCTAGCCAAGGCATTTGACATAATACTCCACTCATTTATTTTAAATAAACTAACAAAACTGGGAAAAAATCTCTACGTCACCAGATGCATAGCCAGTTGGTTCAAGGACAGGACACGTGGTCAAAGTGGATGATTCAAGTACCAGCAAGAGACTAGTTAGTCATGGTGTGCCACAGCTCTTAGTGCTGGGACGACTCCTTTTTGGCATTTACTTTGTGGATGCCAAGGCCAATGTGGAAGGCCTTTGGATGACAAAGTCTGCAGATGACTGAAAGCTGGGGGTAATCATTGAATCCCCCAGTGATGTAGATATTCCTCAGGAGGGTCTAAACTAGACAAACAATTGGTGTCATAACCATGCTCTGAAACTAAACACAAATAAATGCATTATTAAACCCTTGGAGAAAACAAATATGCCTGCTAACTACAATTTAACAATAAACCCATAAGAGTAGACACAGAGGTAAGGGATCAGGGTACCCAGGTAGATAGTAGCCCAACCTTTGACTTGTCATCCAGTTCAAGGGAGATTATAGTCCCACTGTACACAACCCCCATTAGACCAATAAATTAATACAATGTGCCATTTCTAATGTACTTGACTAGACACCTTCTGGAATGACCTCAAAGGATCCTCAAAAAGAAACACAGGGTGTGATCAACATGTGGATATACTGTAGGCCCTTTCTCTTTGCACTGTCTCCTATCAACTTTTAAGGGGTGACCTATGTCTCACCTGCAAGGTGCTCACAAATCCAACCCTGATAGAGCTGTTGCATATCTGCAAGACAAACTGCATGAGGTTCATCCATTTCAGGGATCTGAACCTAGTCAGTGTGTCAAACAGAACATAAGGGAGATGCAGATATGTGTCACAGAGCTTGCCGCTTCTTTGGAATAGGATTCCTTTTCATGTAAAGCAGACTCTTTTCCTGGTCCACTTCAAAACCAACTTCCATTGATGGATGGAAACCATACATTCACACCCAGGGTGTTGCATATGGATAGGGGCAATCTGTAAAATGTGTAAACACCCAAGACATAGGCACAATCCCCTGCCTTCCTCCTGCCCTTTAGGTGACATAGACCAGGGGAAATCAGGTTATATTGGCTTGGTTTGTAAAGGTTCTCCAGCTGTTTGACTAGTTATCTCCTATTAATGCATGCATCTACAGTATTAATTATGCTCCCTGTCTTAAATGGGTTCCCCAACCCCCATATTCCAAGTGTCTTAACTAAAACTTGTCTCCATCTTTGCAAGCTCAACCAGCAATGTTAGGTCAGATGGACATTTGGGCAGAGATCCATAATCTACTTGTGTCCCTCACCCCTGCCTGGCTGGGTGGAATACCTCACCCTGCTAATCACCGCTGAAGATAACTATCCTAGTATTCATAGTCTGGCCCTGTTTATTGCCTACTCATCTACTTCTCAACTATGTTTTCTTTTCCTCTGCTTTCAAAAAACAATCATTTCAGAATTTTCTACTGCCCATACTGTTGTTCCTTGCTGTTCATCGCCAATGCTATTTGCTTGCAGCATTTAAAAAAAAAACATATTTACATTTTCTGTTTTATAGAAAACAAATCCTACATCTTCTTCATTATTCTATTATTTCACCGCCTCCCTTTCCATTTCCTTTCTCTAGCCTCTTTCTCCCAATTGCTTAAAACTTTATTTATTATAATTTTACTTTAAATTATTAATCCTCCTCCATCAGTACTATAAAACTTAACACTTTTCTCCACATTCACTTAAGCATTCCTAGATTTTTTTTTTCATGCTTCAGACCTATTTTTCCATTTGTAACTAACAGAAAACATTATCTTAGCAATTAGTCTAAATTAGCTTGTCCTTTGAAACAATTGGCATCATTGTTCTTTACGTTTGTACTATTTTACTTTGTGCTTGAGCTTTCCCTTCATAACCATCTCTCCACATTCCATCTCCCAGCTACCAAAATAAATTAAAATTGTAAATACCACTCCATTGGCAGAGTTGAAAAGAAAAAAAAAAGCCAAGACATATCTCATCACTTATAAAACATACACAAAACACTTATTCATACCACAAACTGATTGGTTTATTTACCAATAACTGTTGTAAAACAATCTATTCTTATATCCTATGACCAACAATTTGTCATCTTCTAATAGTCATCATATGTAGATACAAATGCCTTTCAGCTTATCACCTTTCTTAACATCCCCTCCTCCCAGTAGCCAAAAACAATACTTCTCCATTCTTCTTTGTTTATTGTTGATAATAAATTATCCTTGTTCTTCTTTTACTATCTAATATAGCTACGCAACTTTAAGATAGTAACATTACCTAGTGTTTATACTACAATATAGCATTATGTCAAACAATTGTATACCGGCTTCATGTAAAGCAGTATGAGTTATTATAATTTCAGCACTGATGCATGTCCAGCTACAACAGGTATGCAGAAACATGGTGTTAACATATATAGATATTTGATCATTTGAAACAGAATTCTTCTTATATCATGCATTTAAATGCCCTTTCTATATTCATTCCCATTGTGAAACATTAACTAATTCACTTGTAACATTTAAATGTTGCCTTTCTTTTTCAGGCCTAGTTGACATCTCCATGACATCCCAGTTGCTGTTCCACTCGGGTCATGTTCTGTTCCAAACTGCATGAACTCCTCCTTCAGCGCAGGCATATGGACAAGTCAATCCCATGAAAGACAAGTAGAGAGAGAGAGAGAGAGAGAGAGAGAGCGAGAGAGAGAAAGAAGAAAAGGGACACCAGCTGCAGTACTGCAAAATATACTTTCCACATCAGTAGTCATTCTCACATACCTTCTCAGTTGCTGGTGTTTCAGCCCCTAAGTGGGTGGTCCTCCTTTCATCACTTCCTTTGCCCACACATCCATGGAACCCTTACATTTTGGCCTTAGCCATTCAGTCTTCATGTCACTTACAGACCCTTTTCACTACTCTACTCCCACTTCACTTCTCATCATCCTCCCCTTTGTGAAACACTTCTAGTATCTGCACATCTCTCCACTCCTCTCTCATTTGCTCTCTGCCCTTCAGTAGGAATGCAATTGTTTCCATATTACCTGAGTTGCATCCTTCCCTTCTTCCTTCAGCTCCATACGTTGCTCCTCCCTTTACTCTACCCTCCCCATTTCTCTTCTGTCATTTTAAACTCTTCACTATGCCTGCTTCAGATTGAGATTGCAGTGAAACAGGTTCACTCATCTCATGGAAACCACCAGTTCATTCCGATACCCACCCACCACATTTTATTTTGTATTTTAGTAGTGTTAATTCCATTCATTCAGTCCACCATTCATTTCCCTCATCTTCTTTATCTCTGTCCTTCTAGTTGTTCTGTTTTCCTTCCGCCTTGACAGGACATCCTGAATAGTACACACCATTTTTCTATCTCCAATTATTTGGCATATATATTCCTCCACCCTAGCTTTCGCAAAACACATGGCTATTTTACAGTATATGAAATGACACTGGGTGCTATATTGTGAGTGCTTCCCCCTTTTTTCTTAAATTTAACAGTGCCATAGCCAGCTATTCCCTTCACAAATATATTGTGTGAGCAAAGCTTCTAAAATCTTAATTTGCATTTATTGCTCTCCAGAATCATTTCCCAAATTCCCATTACTTAAATAACTACTCCCTTACATGCAACCCTAGGGTTTCACAATGATATGTCACAATATACCTGTACTGGAGAGACTTACAGTTCTATTCCCCTATCAACCAAGACGTTTATAAATGACAGCTCCATCAAACCCTTTTAACCATTATTTTCATAAAGACAGTGGAGTACTGGCTGGTTACACCCTCCACTATCTCAGTCATATGTATATTTTTTATCTTAATTCTGCTCTCCAAATTCTACCATTTCACAGCTAATGCATGAGTACTTTGCTGTTACATATTTATTTCTGCTGTCGGTTGATGCATAGTTTGCTCCAACACTACCACTTCTCTAACATCTAAAGCCTTGGGACATGACAACCTCAACCTCTTTCCAAATCTCATCCAGCTCTACTGACAATGCTACTCTGACCACAGACTGACCCTGGAGGTGTTTCAAGATCTTTCTAATTGTTTTATATCCTCCCACTTCTTACATTTCATGCTTTAGCATGCTCTTGTGATTATTTTTCAATCAAGCTATTGTCCCTGTCTAGCATGTTACTAAATTTCCAATAGCCATTAATGGAGATATCTTACTTTGTTGCCATCTTGTTTCTCAGCTCAGCAGTGTCCCCCATCATACCTCTCAAATGTCTAGATTTTCACAGAATGTCCAGATCTTTGATATTTTTAGTCCATTATTCATAAAATTAATTTATTTCTGGTGAATCCCTCAGGAATGAAGTCACTAAATAATGAAATACATTTGAGTTTCAGACTTCATATCCTTCAGAAAATGCATGCTAAAAAATTCCTGTAATTTTAACAATTCTCTAGGTTTATAAGAAAAATATTTATAATCTGTTCCTATTTTTGGGCCTTTGCATCCCCATTATTTCAGGCTTTGTCCAGATGTCTTGCACTTAGAGGTTGAGAGGTATGCCCCCTACATATTAGCTTTGTTTTACATGCCAAGATAACTGATGCACTGCATTTTGGACTTGGAATTCATTATATCTGTTTGATTTATTTATTGGTCTGAACATTTCAGATGCATGAAACTATTACTTTTAGGAACAGGCATACACTGGTGTTAATGCTAATGTTATATATTTATTAATTTATCTATTTGAGTTTCACTTAAAAGAAAAAAAAATAGTATTTGCTGTGAATTGAATCTCTGACATTCACAGTACCTATGCTGTGACACTGTAAGGTAGTTATACTGAAAGCATAAATATGACAGCAAGCTTAACTTCATTCAGGAAATGACTAAAAATTTAATAGACTTTCCTCATTTCACACAAATTGCCTTAAAATGCATCTCTTCTGACTAAAATGAAATAAAGCAGTTAAAAAAGAAAATGAGATGATGATTTATTTCACACAATGAAACTACTTAGGCATGCACATACACACACACACACACACACACACACACACACACACACACACACACACACACACACATGTACATGCATGCACACACAACACACATGCACATTATGAAAGTGTGCATTTATGCTGTGAAGTTGTCAAATAATTGAAGAGAATGCCAGTGGACATAAGCTATTTGAGACAGATTAAATGAAGCTTCTTCAGCAACAGTTATTTGGTATAGTTA